>NW_026586173.1:14787853-14857661 GCF_907164565.1 Psammomys obesus
TTATATTATATTATATTATATTATATTATATTATATTATATTATATTCATATAATATATATGAATATATCTATTATATTCATATAATGCCAGTTGTCATACAATATGTATCTCCACAGTCCAGCTTATGGTCTTATGAACACTCAAACCCTGTCACCTAGAAGACAGACACTCAAAAGGGCCTATGATTCGCCCCATGCTAAAACCAAAAGGGGAGGTAGAATGAGAGGGCAACATAAACTCCATTTTGTCTCCATTTTAAGACCAGGCCTGACTTAAAAAAAAACAAAAAACTAGGCCATAGGTTGCCAATTCCAGGGACAAGACCATAAAATCCTCCACCCAAGAAACAGCCCGGAGATAACCACAAGAATAGGAATATATATTATCTCAGGATGGGCCATCTGTGCTGGGCAACCAACCAACCTTGTAGTAGAACATTCATGGCACAGGAAAACACTTAACATTCTTGAGGTCTATAGATAGCTTGGTCAGTGTCAGTTATGTTAGGAATGCAGCCCACGGACCTTGTAGTAGAGCATTTATGGCACAGGAAAATACTGCTAAGGCGGAAATACTTGCTCAAACTCCAACAAAAACCCTGCCTTGCATCTTCTTGGGGCTTTCTTCCCTGATCCACTGTGTCAGTGACAGTCAAGAGACCGAGCTTAAGCCCAAATAAAGCTCTTTGCTCTTGCATACATGGTGTGGCTCCTGGTGGTCTTTGGGGACCCTAAGATTCGGGCATAGCAACTATTTCCCTCACTGTGGGTTTTCCTCACAACTGGGAGATCCAGTCTGTGGTGTTTTGGGTTCCACAGTTCAGTCTGGGACAGTGAGCAGAGAGTGAAGGCATGTGTACTGGCAACCGAGTGCCTGCAGGAACCTGATACCTTTTCCAGGGGTTCGCTGGTGACCTGTGGTCAGACCTGGTTGTTTACCTCACTGTGGGGATTCCTCTCACCTGGGGAACACAATTGCTGGTGTTTGGGGGCTCACAGTTAGGTCTGTTGGTAGATGTGCTCACTGCTACCCTGCTGATCATGCGCAGTGTGCTATGGGCGCCACCATCTTGCATCCTCCCTTCTGACATGGTCTTTGTTGCATGCTTGTTGATCATTTCCCCTTGTTGGAACGGCCTTGCCAGAACACTGTGAAAGAGGAAGTACACAGTACTGATAGGACTGTGCTAAGCTGGGCTTTTGGGGTTCGCCTTTTCTGAGGGTCAGGGGAGGAAAGTAGAGGAATGAGGGAAGGAGGGAGGTAAGGGACCAAGAAGAAAGGAGGAAGGGGGCTACCACTGGGATGTAAAGTGAATAAATAACTAAATTTTAAAAAAGAGTAAGAGGAAATGGAAAACAGAGTTTTCAATCTTTGTTTACTTTTGTCATTTTCATCAGCTTTATGTTTGTGCATTTTTGGCATCACGCCAGCCTTCATTCACCTTGTGATCCTTTTTCAGAAAGCTGTTTCTTCATGTCTTGTTCAAACTTCTTGACTTCATTGATGATATTTTTATTGTTTGTTTTTTTAATTCTGTGGGTTTTTATCTCTGTAATTCTAACTGGCAAATGATTCTAAAAGAATGGTGAATTTTGGAAAGGAGATACTAGCTTGTTTTTTTATATTATTGGTAGTTATGAGATGATGTCTGTGGGCTTCATTTTCTGAGTTTGTTATGGACAGAGAATGCTGGGAAAAATGGAAGATATTCATTCCTGTGTCTTGTTAAAAATGACTTGTAGAATGAAGTCAGGTATACAGAGGAGACTGGATTGGTATACAGGATGTGCTACCTGGTCCAAGTACTGAGTATGGGGGTAGATCATGGAACATTTCAATAGACAATAGCCTTAAATAAAGTGAAAATATCTGGGAAAAATATAATCAAGGAAGTGAAGGACCTCTACAGTGAAAACTTTACCTCTCTGCAGAGAAAGAGACAGTAGAAAATGGAAATACACCCATGTTCATGGCCTGGTAAAGTTAATATTGTGAAAATAACCATTGATCAAAAACTATATACAGATTCAATGAAATCTTAATAAATATTTCTGTCTCATTATTCACAGAAATATTAAAAAACGATTCTAAAACTAATATAGAATCCAAAAAACTTGAAATAGTCAAAATAATTGTATGCAAAATAACAATGCTGGGGGTATTATCATTCCAGATCTGAAGATATATTACTCAATCTTAGAATGAAAACAAAAATCAGATATGTACAACAATGAATACACACAACTTTGGCCACTTAATATTTGTAAAAGGTTTCAAAAACCTAAGCTGTAGAAAAGAAAGCATCTTCAGTAAATGGTGCCGCATAAAGTGGTAAAGTGGATATTCACATGCAGAAGAAATTAGACCCATATCTATTACTTTGTACAAAAACTAATTCAAATGGTTGAAAGGCCTAAACAGGAAGCCTGAAAGACTGAAATTACTAGAAGAAAACCAAGCCGGTACCCTATAAAATGTATATTTTAGAAAAGACTTTATGAATAAGTCTTCATTGGCCCAATAATTAAGGCTGACAATTGTCAAGTGGGATTTCATAAAACTCACAGTCTTCTGTACAGCTAAAAAACCCCCCAACAGAATAAGAGAATTTTCTAGCTATATATCTGAGAGAGGATATACAGAGTTGAAATAGACAAAGAGTCAAAACAAAGAAACACATAAAAAACAAACAAACAAACAAACAAACAAACAACAACAACAAAACCCGACACAAACCAACCATTTAAAAATGGTTCTGGGACTGAAATAAAAATTTATCAATAGAAAAAATGGTATAAAAATCTGTTAATTTTTTTGTCATCCCTAGCAAGGATGGAAATACAAATCAAGTCAGTGCATGTCCTCTTCAGTCTCTATGGCCTCTGCTACTAGGAGTCTCTGCTTGAGTACCCCTCATATCCTCTCAGGGGCTTTCCTTGACATAGGTCTCCAGCTTGTCAGAGAGATACCTCTACCGTCAGTTTCTCTTTTCTGTACAGTCCTTCTGTCCTCTCGCCCTTGCTCTTCTCAGGTCTGTTCTCCACCCTCTTAACTCTTTGTGCCCACTAACTAGACTAGTCTCTTAACAGAGGGATGGGAACACCAACCCACCTACAGAAACTTTGACCCAAAATGTATCCTTTCTGCAAGTTGTGCAGGCATAAAGATAGAGTAGATAGAACAGAGATTTAAAGAATCCCCAAACTAATGTGTGGCCCAACTAAAGTTCCACCCTATTGGAGAGTGCCAACCCCTGACAGTATGAATGATGTTCTGCTAAACTTGCAGATGGGAGCCTGACAGAGTTGTTCTCTGAGAGGTGTTACCCAGCAGTGCCTCAAAACAGATGCCAAGATTCACAGCCGAACATTGGGTGAAGTATAGGTTGTCTTGTGGAAAAGTGAGAGGAAAAAGAAAAGGTTGTGGAGGTGACAAAAGCTCCACAAGAAGATAAACAGAGCCAACTAACCAGGACCCAGAGGGGCTTGATAAGACTGAAGCATCAACCAGGGACCAAGCATGAGCTGGACCTAGGCTCCTTACAAAGATGTAGCAGATGGGTAGATTAGGCCTCATTGTGGGTTCTCTAGTAAGGGAAGTGGGGATCTCATCAGACACAGACTCACTTGCCAACTTTTTGATCACTTTCCCCTGGTAGGACTTCCTTGTCAAGCTGCAGGGGAAGACAACATGTTTAGTCCCGATCCAACTTGATAAGCTGGGCTAGATAGGAAAGGAAGCTCCCATTTTCTGAGGAAAAAGAGGAGGAGGATGAGGTTGGGAGGGGAGGAGGGATGGGGCTACAACAATAATGTAAAGTGAATAACAAAAAAATTAAACAAAAAAGAAAATACAAATCAAAATAACTTTGAGGTCTCATCTTATCAAAGTAAAATGACAAAAATCAACAAAACTGACAAAGAAAAAGGAGTTGAAATGAAAAGGTAGAATTGCAAACTGGTGAGTCACTTTTATATAAACATAAAACCTATAATATACATATTATGTCTATAAATATGCATATATGAGTTTAATAAACTTCTTATCTGGGATGACAATGCTTCCTTCAAGAGCCAAAGACAACCCAATAAAAACCCAAACACAAGAATGAGAAACCTTTTTTTTTGAGTTGTTTGCTATGTCTATCCAAGAAATTTCCCAATTATCTAGCCTATTCTATTGTCCTTAGTTGCTCTCAAGAGGTAGAAGTTGGAGGGTAAGAGGTAAAGAGACAATGCACTTCTGCAACAGGGCCAGAGATCCTTGATCTGGAACTGACCTGGATTTCTTTCCTTTGAGAAGTAGCTTTCATGGTTCCCAAAGGCAACATGCAAGCTTCCAAATGAGGGAGACCAGTAATAGTATTACTCAGCTATGATGTCTATGGATCACATCAATTATGAGCATGGCACAAAACCCCTAAGGGTGCAGCATAACACTAAGTATCAGTCTAAACATCTGTATTTATACTTACAAACAAATGTAGTCTTCACCATCATCAAACAAGTTTCTCACAATAAACATATAAAGAAAAGCAATAAAAATGCAGAGTTGTGTAGCCCAGTGACAATGCATGCACCCAGGGAACACTTCCACATTTAATGCTCAGGGAACACTGTGGAAGAGAGGGCAGAATTATTTTAAAAGTCAGAGGATCAGAGACTTTGCTATGAAATAATATCTTTTAGTAATATCTGAAGCTACTCCCATAAAGTCTCAGCAACACCAGTGCCTAAGGTAACATTGAACATGCTGAACACCAATGGAGATGCCAAAATGGTTGGGGAAAAGATCAGGAGTGCTCATTCCTACGCAGAGCACTACAGGCAAATAAGGAATGCTGAGAGTAAGAGAAATACTCTTTAGTGATGGGAACACCAATTGGTTATTTAATATGAATTGGTTAGACCTGGAAGCATAAAAAGGAGTAACATTATACAGACATAGGAGGATATAATTAGGAAAATAAGTATACATAAAAGCTTGTAATTATAAAAGGGTTAATGAATTTGGAAGAGAGCAAAATAAGGTACATGAAAGAATTTGGATGGAGGTTAGGAAAGAGAGAAATGCTGTAAGTATAATCTCAGAAAAAAGTAACTGTGGCTTCTGGGAACAGTACCAAATACCTCAACTAAAGCTTCTTAGAATAATTTTTATACACTTTTATTAAAATATTTAGCATCAATGTTCAGTACATTGGGTAGTGATAAACCAGGGTAATTATTGTAACAGTCCTTAAGTCTTCATCAGATTTTATGATGAGAACATTGAGAAATCTCTCTTATACTAATTTTCCATACATACAATGCATTTCTGTTTATACATGTATAAATGAACTTTCAAACATCTTAAATGATTTCAAAAATGATTCTGTTCTCATGCACTATTTTCCCCTCTCCTACTGTTTCCTTAAGTCTTTGGCAATTGTAGTCTGTTCTTCATTTCTGTGTGATCAGTTTTGCTAGATTCTCCCAACATAGAAACCATTCAGTCATTGGCATTGCATTCTTGATGTATTCACTTAGTCAGTACTTTTCCCAAGGTCTATTCTTGTCACCAACAAGATCACATCAATTGCAAGACTACATGGTTTTCATGACAGAGTAGCAGTCATTCTCTATGTTTATATTACTTTATTCTTTCCTTTGTTCATGGACATGTACATTTATTCCAAAGACTGAGTGCTTACTATGCTTAATATTGTGGTAAACAGGGACACACTTATTTTTATACCTTTTTCTTGAGATATATAATTAATATTTACATTGATGAGTTCTATGATATTTTATGCTTTGATTAATGAGAAAACTGTATTCTACTACATTTTGCAACATTACAAAACTATGCATCTCTCTCGGAAGCAACCCATGACTGTTGTTTCTGTTACCATAAGCAGTTGTGGTGGGGTGATGCGGTTTCCTTATGTGCTTTGCTTTGTAAGCGGTAATGTTTTTCACTCCAGTGTCCAAGGACTTTTGTAGCTTAGACACTGGAGCTTGTCCAAGGCCTCCCATTATAAATTCATCTAGTTTCCCTGGTATTTGGAGCTACAGGAACATTTCAATGTGCCATCCTCTTTATTGTGGCACAGAGATAACTAGTTAACTGATATTGAACATTTTTCACATTTTCTGGCATATTTATTTATGTGTTATATTCCTTGGAGAAATCTTTATTCAAAGGCCTAGCCCCTTTTTCCTCCCCGTATATGTATATTCACATGATAATTTATGTGACTGTGCACGTAGAAGACACACATTGATGCTGGGTTTCTTTCTCAATCATTCACCACATTGATTTTGAGACATTGTTTCTCATTGAATCTAGTTAATTCAACTGGACTTGCTGGCCCTGCTCCCCAAGCATCCTATGTCCTCTGCTTCACCAGCATTGGCATTTAATGCACCTACAATGCTGTGTCTGGCTTTTTACAGGGTACCAGAGATCTCATTTGGGTCCTCATGTTTGCCAAGCAAAGGCTTCACTGACCCTGATGTTCACTCAGCTATTTAGCACATTTTAAAATAGGCTATTTCAGATTTTATCGTTCAGATGTTTGTCACACATTCTAGATAAGAAACTTATTGTCATGGGTGCATTTTATAAATAATCCATGCATTTGATATTATTCCTTTTATACTCATCATTTCATTCTCTGCATGCAACTTTTTATTTGACAATTATGTATGACCTCACATTTTAACAGAGCCTCATGCCTGGATCACTGAGAAATATCAGTAAAACCTCTAAGAAAGAACAAAAAGAAAACAACTGTTAGCATGGTGGATGGCTTTGTGATCAATGAGTGACCCATGTTGAAGCTGCAAGACAACTAATGAGATATATTTTTGCTGGATAATTACAAAATTACAGGAAAAAGAATTGTCTAGTGTTGTAAGCAGTGATTAATATTTACTATTGATATATCTTCTGGTAAAGCTTGCTGTTAAGCCTAACAGCTGTATAACCAAATCACCACACAAAGACTGGGTTTATTTAGTTAACCTAGAATACAATGCTGGGCAATAATTACTCCCTCCTACACCTCCAAGCCCTCATAGTTTCCTAACATTTAGATTTCCCACATTATACTTGCTTTTAGTGATATCTTAGGTCCAGTCCATCTCTCCACATAGTTCCAAGATTTCTCCTCCAGCTCTCTCTTCAAGCTCTCCTTTCCCTCTTTCCTCCCACTCATTTCCTGCCCTCTAGCTCCTTCCCTCTTTCCTGTCCTCTGGCTCCTCCCATTACACAACATTGTAGCTAGTTGCTTTATTTTGGCCTGTTCACACAGAGTTGAGACAGGATGCTTAGAATAAGTATCACAATGCAATATCCGGATTGAAACCAGAGAGTGGGGGGAAGGAGAAATCAGCATTTGAATGAACAAGGGTAAGGAGTATAAATTTCAAAAGAACATTATACCAACAGTCTTAGTGATAACATAGACATAGTTCTGATACACCATTCTTGGGAAGATATAAACTAATATCTAATCACTCATGATAGGGAATAGGTGACAAACAATACTGTTGATACCCGATTTAACAAACCAGTGGGTTTACTGTAATTAGTTATTGTAGCAGGGGAACCCTCATTTGTGCAAAAATTTTATTCAGTTTCACAGATCAGAGTGTTTCTTTCAGGAATCTGGGATGATATTGGTCTCTCCTAGACACCTTGAATTGTCTGAACCTCTTATAGGAAGCTCATCTTCACTGAGTCTCCTCAAGGGTCTTTACTGCTTTCATAATCTTGGGAAGAAAGAGGTTGGTTGTGAGGACTCCCAATGCTTCTATGTTGTTTACTTTCTGAGTATTAAGGAGCATTTCTTTAAGATTTCCTGATCTCTGGATGATGAGATGTTTCACTTCCCTTTGAAACATCCAAAGTCATATTGAGTGTACCTCCAAGATGGAATTTTTAACCCTGAGAAAATTGTTACTCACCAGAGACTCCTATTGGAAAATTTGTCATAAATGGGCATGGGATAAAACTGTATTTACACCACAATCAGAAATTCCTTGAGATGATTTTTTCTTCATTTAGGGAAAAACGTGTCTTATGACTTTAGAGTGGAGTATAATTGCACCATCACATGGATTTGTCTATGAACAGCATTAGATTAGGTGTTACATACATTCTGAAAACTTTCATTTCACCAAAGCGCCATTGTAATTTTGATCATCGAAGGATTTAAAACCTTTAAACAGTGGTAAAATGTAGCAGGAGGTACCATCCAAATATCACTAAATAAAAAGGTGGGGTTTTTTTGAGGACTTAGATATTATAGCTATTATTTTTATAAGCAACTTTAAAATTACATAAAATTATTTTTGAGTTACATTTATATTATTTCCGAAAGATATAAAAAAATACGAGAACAAAGGATTTAGGAAACCTGATGATAAGAATAAGAAATTATGTCTTGACATGAATATAGAAACATGGTACATGCCAATTCTAGTGCCCAGGCCATATACATGTGTGAGCAGGACCACAAGAAATATATCATAAAACAAATTGAAGAAAAGCAAGCCCGCACATTTTATAAGTGTCAGAAATATTTAATGAATGTCAATCTCTTAGAAGAAACTGTAATCTCTAACAAAAAAATTCTTGTAATGTAAGATTATCAGGGGATATACTTGTGGACAGGGAAATGAATTTGTCAATTCAGATCAATTAAGCTCTAGAAGACAGTAATTTAGCCACAAATATACAGCTATTACCTAAAACATAAAGATTTGAAAGGCACTCTTTTAACAAAATTATTTACAGTGAAACAAACTTTTGCCCACATTTCATCAAACTTTTAAAGACTGGATCTTTTTAGTTGCCACTGCCCATGACATAATTCATCAAAAAAGTACATAATAGTTGCTAAACCACAAAAAGATGAATTGGAATAATATCAGAAATACAATTAATAAATAGCCAAAATGGAGAATTTGTTCACTAAGCTTTGTCTGGATTTAAGGAAGTAAACAGTTGCAAAAAGTTGTACAGGCATACACAAAGATTCGATACCCACTCTAAAAATATCTAGAATATTATTTTGAAAAGAAATGTACTGATCACATTAATCCAATCTCTCTTCTCAACAAAATTACTTATAATTGTAATTGTATTTGCACCCACATAAATAATCTGAGATAAATTCTTTGCTATAAACAAATATCTTTGTCCTAAGTGGCATTTACAGTGCTGTCACGTAAGATAAAATCCACAAGTTAGGGGATTAAAATATGGGCTTGTCAATTTGATGTCTATCACTCAAGCAATGGCAGGATATTTTTTTGTTGTTGTTGTTTCTTACTTCATTGAAAAATTTGTTGTAATGGACTGAGGGAAGATTTCGTATGACTTTACTGAGAAAATGTGAAAACAGTTCTATTTACTCAAGCAGGTTACTAATAAAAGTCACAAAATACCTTCACACTTGTGTAACTTGCTGAACCAAAAAAATCATAAAAGAACATGAGTGAGTCAATAAGAGCTTCAAGACCAGGAGGCCTGCATCACTATGAGAGATGTCTTACAAGTGCTGCATCCTAGAATCTCTCTGTTCAATTTAACTTCAATAAGAATGAATCCTCCCCCCAGAAACTTTGCTGCAAGTATAATACTTTGGAGGACTCTTTTGAATGTTGTCATTTTAGAGTTTTCTCAGACTCTTAAGTGTTGTCAACTACCTGAATAATAGGGATTCTGTATTTTCACTATAATAGCTACAAAACAGGAGGACACTCAGGGTGTTACCTCAGATAGCCTCTAAATATGGGATATCTTCAATGTCTAAAACGAGCTAGAGACTGAGCAAAACATAAAGGGTGAACTGAATATCTCAAATATGAACTGATGATTATCTATATCTGGAGGTATATGCCCACAGTTTCTGAAATTTTGTAATAAACGACATTTTCTTCTCATACTAGAATGAGATATTTTTTTCTTTGAAAGCAAATAGCATTCTTATAACGGAAATGTTCTTGTTATATATCTTAAGACACTAATATAATAAAATTGTGTGGATTTTGAGTTTTAAAAGTAATGAAACCAAGTAGGGAGGAACCTATAATGCCTCACAAAGATATATACCTTGTAGAGTTTTGGTAATTACTTAATGGATTATAATATTATTAATCTGAACCAAAGTAGGTGTACTTATAGGATACAATTCATTCTGGCCCAAACAATAAAGTCAGCTGACTCTAAATTTATGTCTGACACCAAACCTGCTTAAACCTCTTCTTTAATATCCAATAGCTATACGTATCTTCCTTTAAGACAGGGTATATACATTTTCACTGAATTGTAACTGCTACCACAGGTTCTTCCTCAGTGCTTTAGAACACAAAACTATGCAAAGCAAATGATCCCAATAATGAGCTCCCTCAAGGATCCCTTGATTTCTTTGCTCCTCAAACTGTAGATAAAAGGATTTAGCATTTGAGGGACCACACTGTACATCATGGATGTTATTACATTGCAAACAGAAGAGCTAGAAATTGTAGAACTCATGTATGCACTTAAACCAGTCCCATAGAATAAAGATACCACTGAAAGATGAGACCCACAGGTGGAAAAAGCTTTATGTCTTCCACCAGCTGATGAGATCTTCAGAACAGCAGACACAATTTGAATGTAAGAGAAAATAATTCCAGAGAGGGGGATAACAGAAAATACAGTGGTTGCAATATAAATAAAAAGAACATTGATAAATGTATCAGAGCAAGCAAGCTTGGTGACCTGCCCAAGTTCACAGAAGAAGTTGGGGATATCCTGCCTTGTGCAGAAGGACAGTGGCAGTATCAGAAGAGTGTGGAGTAGTGCATTTATAGTGGTGGCGAGCAGAGAAAGAAATACTAGGAAGAGGCAAAAGAAAGGGTTCATAATGATTGTGTATCTCAGAGGCTGACAAATTGCCACATAGCGGTCATAAGCCATCACAGCGAGGAGGCAGCTTTCAAAAACACAAAATATCAAGATAAAACACACCTGGGACAGGCAGCCTATGTAAGAGATGTTCTGGTCTTGTACTTGGATGTTCAACAGCAGCTTTGGTATTGTCGTCGTGCTTGTACAGATATCAGTAAAAGAGAGATTGCATAGAAAGAAGTACATGGGGGTGTGGAGGCGGGAATCTCTGCTTACAGCCAGTACAATGAGTAGATTTCCAATGATGGTGATAAGGTACATGGACAGAAACAAGTTGAAGATGAAGGGTTGCAGTTCAGTTAGTCCCATGAGAAAGAATTCTGAAATACCTGTTTGGTTTACAGCTTCCATATATTTGATTAATATTGACAAAATGTGCAATGAAAATATGATATTATTTTTTATGATGAATAACAACATCACATTAGTAGAGGACAGATAAAAACAGAATGATAGTATTTTCACTTACTTTTAATTAGTTCCACAGTTATAAGAGTAATGTGTCTTTAAATAAATACTCCCACTGAAGCCTGGAGATATGGTGCCTGGATAAAAAGCACTTCCTCCTCCTCCATAGGGCTCAGGTTAGTTTCCCAACACTGCTGTCTGGAAGCTCACAACTTCTTGTTACCAGTTACAGGAACTGTTGATTTCTTCTGGCTTCTAAAAATGTACTATCTCACGTGTGACACATGCACACTTACACAAGCACATGCAAAGAAATGGAAATAAAAATGAAAAAATATTCATTGAATTTTTTTCCTCCAAAACTTGAGAGCTAATGCATATAAAATAAAACCCTTATTAGACATAAGGTGAACTACAAAAATACTTCAGGTTTTCCCCTATGATTGGCCTTGACTCCTCTTGTTTGTTTGTGTTCTAATATCGATTCAATCTACTGAGCATCAAGATACTTGCAAATATCCTTACAATTGATGAGACTGCAATGAGTAATAAAGCAAATATACTTCCCTTTAAGTCAATCCACACCTTCAAGCAAAATGAATTACTGTAATCAATGTAACAAATTCATAATCAAAAGCAATGGCCAAACATTTTGTCTTGACCCAGAATCATCTCTTGTGTCTATTGAATTACAGTTAAATGGTTCACATTCCAGACACACTAATGAGATGATTACTAGTAACCAATGCACACAACCTGCAAAGGAAAAGTCTGATATCTGGTCTTCTGTGTTCTGAGTTGAGTCTATGAACATTTCCCTACCTATGCCTAATTACGACTCGTAAATTATCACAGACATACCACAATGCTTTCTCATTTATTATTTACTTTCAAATGTAGTCTTAAAATTTCCTTCACTTTTTAGGCATTCCAATGTCTACTCATTGGAATTTAAAGAATTTAAAGAAATAGAGAACATCCTTTCAGATGAGTTGGAGTTAAGATTGGTGAATGCTGCCTACAATCGTCAAGCTCCTAAGTGTCATCATTAAAGCTAAGGCAATCTGCTTTAGAGATCAGTTATACTAGAAGGGTAGAGACCATGGTGATGATTTTCATTTGTCCTAAAGAATCTTCACGTTTTAATGAAATACAGAACAAACACATCATTAAATATAATATCACAAAGAAAAAATATCAAAATAATATAAATAATCAAAGACAGAGCTTTTGTTAAACAAGTTGTAGTTCCTTGATAGGAATTTACAGATGACTTGCAGATAACAGACTACAGACTTAGATAACTAGATATAAGAAGAAAAGAACTCAGAAAGGGCAATGTTGTTTTCTCACAATGAATAGAAAAGTAGCTCTGATAGCAATAATCATTTAGTATGATAATCATTTCACACATTTTACATGTATAAGACATACATATTACATATTGCGTTAATGAGCCACACCATGCATTTATTTTAGGCTACTGATGTTATAAATACTCACAAACCACAACTGAATGAGAAAGCGGGGTGTGCTCCTCTCAGTGGGAAACAGTGTGAGATGATTCGCAGTTCACAACTTGCCTTTCTCCAAACATCGTATTCTGTCTTATATTTCATAACTTATTGCATTATATCGCATAACATATTCATGCATTTGTACTCGACTTAAATTTGGGAATGACTTTATGGAAAAATTTCAGTGTTGAAAAACAAACAAAACAAAACCTATCAGACACATTACTGAGTATTTAAGATCCTAGATCAGATATTACTTGCCATCACTTTGTGTGTGTGCATGTGTGTGTGTGTGTTTATGTTTGCATTTGCTATGTGAACAAGCATGAAATGGTCCTTTATCCTTCAAAGAAATGGTAAATTGGGGCAGTTGAAACTATAAGAATGAGCACATTTCTTGAATAAGAGTTTGTGTCATAACATCAGTCCTGTTCCTGGTTATGTAGAAGATTAATGAAGGCAGCATGACCAATGAATAAAATATTCATTTAGGCTAGGCATATGATACCATATACAGTAATAAACTGATTTGAATAATACTTAATTAGTTACATACTAAAAATAAATTGTGAGTGTTAACCTAAGAAGCACATCATGTGATAAAGTCTACATTAAAACAAAATTGTAGTCATTTTTGGATTTTGAAATGTATTATTTTTTACTATGTATTATTTTACTGTGCATTATGTTCATATAATAAAAACCAAGGCAAGGTTGGATACACAAGAATAAACAATAAAACACACACCTTTTTCTAACTACTGCTTTACTTATTTTCCATATGCAATAAATAATACTTGAAGCTCCATATTTCATATGTCACTCAACTTTCTAATTTCTAGAGAGAATAACCACACTGCCACAATGTGCTTCATTTTATCACAGTATTCTATTTAAGAGCATTATTATAAATCATATTTTTATACTCTCTTGAAATTAACACATTTATGCTTGGAACACCAGAACGTGTGTAGTATTTAACCTGGCTTTGTTAAATACTGTTTTGTAAATTAATACTAATATGTGTACTTACCTTTTATAAGTTTTAATTAGTATCATGTTCCACTACACTGTTGACCACAACAGGAGGGTTGTTTTCTTTAAGTGAAGAGTAATATGTCTCCTTTTATTTATGAATACACATTTAACATAGATCCATACATAAAGGATCATATTAAATTCAAGATCAAATCTTTGCAAAAAGATGAATGAAGGTAAATAGTCTGAGTAAATTTTATATGTTTATTATTTAATTATTTTAGAAAGATCCAAGATATAACAAAATAGCAGCACTGGTTAATTTTGTGAAGAAGCAAGCTATTGTCACCAGGACTAAGCACTGGCTTCTTTTTGCCTCTCTGGTCCTTTTGCCCTCAATCTAATGAATTTGAGTGAGACATACAGAAGATAGGGAATAAGACAGGTAGAGTATTGTGAAGCAGTATAAAGTATTCTCAATGGGTGAGAGTGGAAAATGCTTACAGAAATCATGGCAACCTAAAATTTTAGATAAATGTATATTCAGACTATCTGAAACAGATCTGTGGAAGGTATTGCTATGTCTAAACGATTGACAGATCATTCTGGATTGATTTCCAAAGGAGAAAGGAATGATTTATTGTTAGTTACCAGAATGCATTCTAGATAGAATCATTGTTTTTATTTAAAATACCATGTCTTTCTCCAGCCTAAGAAGTTTGGCTCAGATCCCACTTTTAATCAGTAATCAAAATTCATTTTCTGGTGTTTGAATGTTGAAATTAAAAGTAAGAAGCACACTTTTCAAGCCTGTTAGTTAAGATTAGTGCACATAACTAACATGCTATTGTTACTCACACTCTCTGGCATGTTTCTATTTAAAATATTTCACATTGATTAGAAAGATCCAAGATGCTGCTTTCTATATTCCTATCTTTCCCTCTAGTATTAACAGCCTGCTTAATTGATAGTATTACCTCTCTCCCATGATGCATATGAGAATATACAAAGATAGTTCCAGATGAACACACAGTCAAGGGTTGGGCATACCTCAAATTCCTATTTATCCCTTAATTCTTCAGAAGATGTTAAATTTGTAGGTGATTTCTTGAAAAAATAAATTAAATCAGTATATGGCCAATTATGTTATGCTGGTCCAATATGACTTGTGTCCTTGTTAAAAGAAAAGTTTAGGGAGATACATAAACATGTATGTGAATATACAGATACATATATACATGGAAAAACAGTCACATTAAAGCACAGGGAAGGATCGGTTTCTCCAAGACTCAGAAAAAAAGAAATTTAAAGACATTTGATTTTTTTGTTAACTACAGAACTACAAAAAAATTTGATTATTTTTAAGCCACCAATTTTAGCTATTTTATTTTTAGGAAAACATAGCAAGCTAACACTTTCACCAAATCCACTATAACCACCGCATAAGAAAATATCTGAATGATTTGAGACAGTCATTATAGTAGAGGAATGGCCAATTTCTAGTCATAAGTAAATGGACACTGTTCTTGTGGATAATGTTACCCAAGCAGAATGAGAAATATGTATATGTCAGTATAAACATATATGGGAATGTTAAAAAAGAGGGCCAACAATTGACATGTGCAGTAAAAGGTCTTATTTCTCATAATTTGCTTTGCATACTCTCATCTCTACTCCAGATATAACTGTTAATACCTGCTATCATTTTCAAAATACTTAGTAAGATACCATGGTATATCTCTTACCTTACTGGCAATAATGCTCAGAATCTCACCTAGATGTTGTTCAAGACAAGGTCTCTAAAGACTGGCAAGTCATGATCATCTTTGGTTGAAAGTTCTGATGTTTCCTCCTAGCATGCAAAGAACATTAGTGAGTTGGTCACAGGCTGATTCTGACAGCCTAGTGTTGGTGTCTCAGATACTCAATATACAATAATCTCCACTAGGTCATCTATTTCACTGTGATTCTAACCTCAAGAGAGCAGTACTTAATGACTGAGTGTATAGAGTGTGGAATTCAACATGCATGATTTGGTGACCCCTGAGGATAGAATTTTTTTCTGTTATTATTGGTCACTTCCATGAGGAATATTTTCACAGATTTTAGAGTCCATGTTGCAAGAACTTTTTTTAATTTTATTTTTTATATTTTATGTAGAAAGCTTCAATCTACATTTTTTACATTAATTTTTATTTTTTTTTAAATATCAATCACAGGTAATTTACTTTGTATCCCAGCCATAGCGCCCTCTCTCATTCCCTCCCAATCCGACCCTCCTTCCCTTATCTCCTCCCTGTCCCTTTCCATGTCCACTCCTAGGAGAGGTCCTCCTCCCCTTTCATCTGACCCTAGCTTATCAGGTATTTTCAGGACTGGCTGCAATGTCCTCCTCTGTGGCCTAGCAAGGCTGTTCCTCCCTCGGGAGACGGGGGGAGGTAAAGGAGTCAGTCACTGTGTTCATGTCATAAATAGATCCTGTTCCCCTTACTATGGGAAACCCACTTGGATACTGAGCTACCATGGGCTACATCCGAGCAGGGGTTCTAGGTTATATCCATACCTGGTCCTTGGTTAGAGAAACAGTCTCATAGAGGACCTCAGTGCCCTGATATATTTTTTCCTTGTGGAGCTCCTGTCCTTTCCTGAGCATATTAACTCCCCCTTTTATCATATGATTCCCTGCACTCTACCGAAGGTTTGGTTATGAGTCTCAGCATCTGATTTGATACACTGCTAGGCAGAGTCTTTCAGAGGCCCTCTGCAGTAGGCTCCTGTCTTGTTTCTAGTTTTCTTCTACTTTCCATGTCTATCCCATTTGTCTTTCTAAGTGAGGACTGATCATCCTACCCTGGGTCGTCTTTCTTGTTTATCTTCTTTAGGTGGACATATTTTAGTATATTTATCCTATCTTATAGGACTATATAAGTGAGTATATATCATGTGTGTCTTTCTGCTCCTGGGATACCTCACTCAGGATATTCTTTTCTTTTTTTTTTTAATTTTTATTTTTTTAATATTAGTTATAGTTTGTTAGCTTTGTATCCCTGCTGTATCCCACTCTCTCTTTCCCTCCCAACCCCACCCTCCCACCCTCATCTCCTCCCTGACACTTTCCAAGTCCACTGATAAGGGAGAACCTCTCCCCCTTACATCTGATATCGGTTTATCAGGTGTCTTCAGGACTGGCTGCAAAGTCCTTCTCTGTGGCCTAGCAAGGCTGCTTCTCCCTGGGCAGGGAGCAGGGAGGAGGTCAAAGAGCCCGCCATCGAGTTCATGTCAGCAACAGTCCCTGTTCCCCTTATTAGGGTACCCACTTGGATACTGAGCTACCAAGGGCTACATCTGAGCAGGGGCTCTAGGTTGCATCCATACATGGTCCTTGTTTGGAGAAACAGTCTCATAAAAGACCCCTGTGCCCACATATATTTGGTCCTTGTGGAACTCCCGTCCTCTCCAGGTCATATTAACTCCCCCCTCCCTTTTTTTTTTTTTTTTGATTCCTTGCATTCTGCCAGAGGTTTTGTTATGAGTCTTAATATCTGCTTTGATACACTGCTAGGTAGAGTCTTTCAGAGGCCCTCTGTGGTAGGCTCCTGTCCTGTTACTTGTTTGTTCCTACATCCAATGTCCATCTCATTTGTCTTTCTAAGTGAGGATTGACCATTGTACCCTGGGTCCTCTTTCTTGTTTATCTTCTTTAGGTGGATAGATTTCAGTATATTTATCCTATCTTATAGGTCTATATAAGTGAGTATATACCATGTGTGTCTTTTTGCTTTTGGGATACCTCACTCAGGATGATCGTCTCTAGGTCCCACCATTTGCCTGAAATTTTCATGATTTCCTCGTTTTTAATTGCTGAGTAGTATTCCATTGTGTAAAAGTACCACAATTTCTGTATCCATTCCTCAACTGAGGGACATCTGGGTTGTTTCCAGGTTCTGGCTATTATGGATAAATCTGCTACAAACATGGTTGAGCAAATGTCCTTGTTGTGTACTTGAGCCTCTTTTGGATATATGCCTAGGAGTGGTATAGCTGAATCTTGAGGAAACACTGTTCCTAATTGTCTGAGAAAGCACAAGCTTGATTTCCAAAGTGATTGTACAAGTTTACATTCCCACCAGCAATGGGATGTGCTTTCTCCACATCCTCTCCAGCAAGTGTTGTCACTTGAGTTTTTTTAATTAATTCATTTTTTATATTAATCACAGGTTATTTACTTTGTCACTTGAGTTTTTATCTTAGCCATTCTGATGGGTGTAAAGAGAAATCTAAGGGTAGTTTTGATTTCCATCTCTCTGATGGCTAAGGATGTTGAGCATCTCTTTAAGTGTTTCTCTGACATTCTATATTCCTCTACAGAGAATTCTGTTTATCTTGGTACCCCATTTTTTAATTGGATTGTTTTATTTATTGCTTTTTAACTTCTTTAGTTCTTTATATATTCTGGATATCAGCCCTCTGTCAGATATAGGGTTGATGAAGATCCTTTTCCAGTCTGTAGGCTGCCATTTAGTTCTGACCACAGTGTCTTTTGCTTTACAGAAGCTTTTCAGTTTCATGAGGTATGGACTGTTGCTCTTAGAGCATGTGCTGTTGGTGTTCTGTTCAGGAAGTTGTCTCCTGTGCCAATGAGTTCCAAGGTTTTCCCCACGTTGAGGTCTTTGATCCACTTGGACTTTAGTTTTGTGCAGGGTGATAAATATGGATCTATTTTCATTTTTTTGCATGTAGACATCCAGTTGGACCAGCACCATTTGTTCAAGATGCTGTCTTTTTTCCATTGTATGGTTTTGGCTTCTTTGTCAAAAATCAAGTATCCACAGATGTGTGGGTTTATTTCTGGGTATTCTATTCGGTTCCATTGATCCACCATTCTGTTTCTATGCCAATACCATACTGTTTTTATTACTATTTCTCCGTAGTACAGCTTGAGATCAGGGATGGAGATACCTCCAGATGATCTGTTGTTGTACAGGATCATTTTAGAATTCCTGGGTTTTTTGTTTTTTTATATGAAGTTGAGAATTTTTCTTTCAAGGTCTCTAAAGAATTGTATTGGTATATTGATAGGACTTGCATTGAATCTGTAGATTGCTTTTAGCAGGATGGCCATTTTCACTATGTTAATCCTACTGATCCATGAGCAAGGGAGATCTTTCTATCTTCTGATATCTACTTCAGTTTCTTTCTTTAGAGACTTGAAGTTTTTTCAAACAGGTCTTTCACCTGTTTTGTTGAAGTCACCCAAAGGTACTTTATGTTATTGGTGGGTATTGTGAAGGATGTTGTTTCACTGTTTTTTTTTTTTTTCAGCCCTTTTGTCTTGGGTATACAGGAGAAGTTTTGATTTTTTTTAGTTAATTTTGTATCCAGCCACTTTTCTGAAGGTGTTTATCAGCTGAAGGAGTTCTCTGGTTGAATTTTTGGGGTCACTCATGTATACTATCATCTCATCTGTGAATAGTGATACTTTGACATATTCTGTTCTGATTTGTATCCAGTTGATCTCCTGTACTTGTCTTATTGCTCTAGCTAGGACTTCAAGTACTATGTTGAAGAGATATGGAGAGAGTGGGCAGCCTTGTCATGTCCCTGATGTCAGTGGGATTGATTTAAGTTTCTCTCCATTGAGTTTGATGTTGGCTATTGGCTTGCTATATATGGCCTGTACTATGTTTAGATATGTGCCTTGTATCCCTGATCTCTCCAAGACTTTAAACATGAATGGATGTTCGACTTTGTCAATTGCTTTTTCAGCATCTAAGGAGACGATCATGTGGTTTTTCTTTTTTCCAGTTTGTTTATATGGTGGATTACATTGATAGATTTCCATATAATGAGCCATCCTTGCATGCCTGGGATAAAGCCTACTTTGTCATGGTGGATGATATCTTTTATGTGTTCTTGCATTCAGTTTGTAAGTATTTTTATTGAGTATTTTTGCATCAATGTTCATAAGAGAGATAGGTCTGAAGTTCTCTTTTGTTGGGTCTTTGTGTGGTTTAGGTATCAAGATGAGTGTAACTTCATAGAAAGAGTTTGTCAAAGTTCCTTCTGTTTCTATTTTGTGGAATAGTTTGAAGAGAATTGGAGTTAGCTCTTTTCTGAAGGTCTGGTAGAATTCTGTGCTGAAACCATCTGTCCCTGGGCTCTTTTTGGAAGGGAGACTTTTGATGCCTATTTCTGTCATCAAAGGATATGGGACTATTCTTTCTACCTGATCTTGACTTAATTTAGGTAGATGGAATATATTAAGAAAATTGTCCATTTCATTTAGATTTTCAAATTTTGTGGCATATAGGCTTTTGTAGTAAGACCTAGTGATTGTTTGGATTTCTTCATTGTCTGTAGTTATGTCCCCCTTTTCATTTCTGATTTTGCTGATTTGGATAGTTTCTCTCTGCCTTTTAGTTAATTAGGGTAAGGGCTTGTCTATCTTGTTGAATTTCTCAAAGAACCAGCTCTTGGTTTCATTGGTTCTTTGAATAGTTTTATTTGTTACTAATTGATTGATTTCAGCCCTGAGTTTGATTTTTTTTTTCCAGTGGTCTGCCCCTCTTGGGTGTATCTGCTTCTTTTTTTTTTTCTAGGGCTTTCATTTGGCCATTAAGTTGCTTGTATGAGATGTTTCAAATTTCTTCTCAAAGACATTTAGTGCTATGAGCTTTCCTCTTAGCACTGTCTTCATTGTGTCCCATAAGTTTGGGCATGTTGCTTCTTCATTTTCATTGAATTCTAGGAAGTCTTTAAGTTCTTTCTTTATTTCTTCCCTAACCAAGCTGTCATTGAGTAGCGAGTTGTTCAGTGTCCATATATTTGCAGGCTTTTTGCTGTTTCTGCTGTTGTTGAGGTTCAGCTTTGGACCATAATGGCCAGATAGGATACAAAGGATTATTTCAATCTTCTTGTATATACTGAGGCTTGCTTTTTGACCAACTATATGGTCTATTTTGGAGAAGGTTCCATGAGGTGCTGAAAAGAAGGTATACTCTTTTGAGTTCAGGTGAAAAGTTTTGTGTCTATTAGGTCCATTTGATTTAAGGCCTCTGTAAATGCACTTATTTCTCTGTTTAGCTTCTGTCTGGATGATCTGTCCCTTGGTAAGAGTGGATTATTGAAGTCTCCCACTATTAAGGTGTTGGGATTGATGTGTGATTTCAGCTTTAATAATGTTTCATTTATATATGTAGGTGGTCTTGTATTTGGGACATAGATGTTTGAAATTATGATGTCTTCCTGATGGAATTTTCCTTTGATGAGAAGGAAGTGCACCTCCTCATCTTTTTTGATTAATTTTGGTTGAAAGTCTATTTTATTAGATATTAGGATAGCTACCCCAGCTTGTTTTCTGGGTCCATTTGGTTGAAAAACATTTTCCAGCCTTTTGTTTATCTTTGTTGCATAGGTGTGTTTCTTGGATGCAGCAGAATATTGGATCCTGTTTCTGAAACAATTCTGTTGTTCTGTGTCTTTTTATTGGAGAGTTGAGTCCATTGATGTTGATAGATAACACTGACCAATGAATGTTAGTTCCTTTTATTGTGGGGTTGGTGTTCTTACTGTGATTCACTGCTTGTTTTCTTTTAATTTTTGTAGGGTCATTATCTGTATCCTATGTTTTCTTGGGCATAGTTACTTTTGTTGGATTGGAGTTTTCCTTCTAGTATCCTCTGTAGGGTTGGTTTGCTGTGTAGAAATTGCTTACATTTAGTTTTTTTCATGGAATATTTTGTTTTCTCCATCTATGTTGATTGAAAGCTTTGCTAGGTATAGTAGTCTGGGATGGCATCTGTGGTACCTTAAAGCCTGCATGACCTCTGCCCAGGCCCTTCTGGATTTTATAGCTTCTGATGAGAAATCTGGTGTGATTCTGATAGGTCTACCTTTATATGTTACTTGGCCTTTTTTTCTTGCTGCTTTTAATATCTTTTCTTTGTTCTGTATATTTAATGTTTCAACAATGATGTGACGCTAGGATTTTCTTTTCTGGTCTAGTCTGTTTCATGTTCTGTAGGCCTCTTGTATTTGTATGGACATTCTTTTCTTTAGGTTGGGAAAAATTTCTTCTATGATTTTCTTGAAGATATTTTCTGGACTTTGGAGCCTGAAATCTTCCTTTTTCATCAATTTCCTATTCTTATATTTTTGCCTTTTCATGTCGTCCTTGATTTCTTGGATGTTTTGTGTTTGGGACTTTTCTGATTTTTCTTTTTCTTTGAGAGAAGTATCAATTTCTGCAACTGTGTCTTCAGCACTAGAGATTCTCTCTTCCATCTCTCATATTTTATTGGTGATGCTTACCTTTGTGGTTACTGATCTTTGCTCTAATTTCTCCAGCTCCAGGATTTTCTCTGTTTGTGTTTTCTTTATTGGTTCTAATTTTGTTTATATGCCTTGCACCATTTCCTTCATCTGTTTGAATGTGGCTTCCTGTCTCTGTATGATGGTCTCTTTTTTTTTTTTTTGTTGCTTTCCTCTCTATATGCCACTAAGTGTGTCTCTACTTGTGTCTATATTTGTTTGGCTATATTTGCCTGTGTTTCTTTGAGAGCTTTGTTCTTTTCCTCTTTATTTACTTCCATTTGTGTGGCTAATTCTTTGAGAACTTTGTTAGTTTCCTCTCTTTCTGTCTCTATTTATGTGGCTATTTCTCTGTGAGACTTGTTTGTTTTCTCTTTATGTGCTTCTAATAACTGGATAAACATAGCTTTAAAGACATTTTCCTGTGTTTCTGATAAACTGGAGTATCCATTGATTTTGGGCATTGCTGGTGAAGCATTGATGTTCTGATTATTTGTTTATTCATATTATTAATTACAATTTATTTACTTTCTATCCTTGCTATAGCCTCCGCCCATATTCCCCCTCAATCCGACCCTCCCTCCCTCATCTCCTCCCTGCCCCTCTCTAAGTCCACTGGCAGTGGAGGTCCTCCTCCCCTTCCATCTGATCCTAGCTTATCAGATCTCATCAAGACTGGCTGCAATGTCCTCTGTGGCCTAGCTAGGTTGCTCTTCCATCGGAGAGGGGGAAAGTCAAAGAGCCAGGAGGACATCACAGTCATGGAGATATATGCCCCAAATAAAAGTTCACCTGCATTTGTAAATGAAACATTATTAAAGCTGAAATCACACATCAATCCCAATACCTTAATAGTGGGAGATTTTACCACTCCATTCTCACCAAGGGATAGATCATCTGGACAAAAGCTAAATAGGGAAATAATAACACAGAGGTTCTAAAACAAATGGACCTAATATATGTCTCCAGAACTTTTCACCCAAACACAAAAGAGTATACCTTCTTTCAGCACTTCATGAAACCTTCTCAAAAATTGACCATGTAGTCAGGCACAAAGCAAGCCCCAACAAATACAAGAAAATGTATTTTATCCTATCTAACCACCATGCCCTAAAACTAGACCTCAACAACAACAGAAATAACAAAAAGCCTACATATATATGGAAACTAAACATTTCTCTACTCAATTACAGCTTGGTCAGGGAAGAAATGAAAAAAGAAATTACAGACTTCCTAAAATACAATGAAAATGAAGGCACAATTTACCCAAACTTATGGGACACAATGAAAGCAGTGCTAAGAGGAAAGTTCATAGCACTAAGTGCCTCCAGAAAGAAGTTTGAGACATCTCATACAAGCAACTTAAGGGCACTCCTAAAAACACTGGAAAAAAAAGCAGACACACCCAAGAGGACTAGATGATTGGAAATAATTGAACTCAGAAATGAAATCAATGAATTAGAAACAAATAAAACAATTCAAAGAATCAATGAAACCAAGAGTTGGTTCTTTGAGAAATTCAACAATATAGACAAACCCTTAGTGAAACTAACTGAAAGGTAGAGAGAAACAATCCAAATCAGCAGAATCAGAAATGAAAAGGGGGACATAACAACAGACACTGAGGGAATCCAAATAATCATTAAGCCTTACTTCAAAAGCCTATATGCAACAAAATTTGAAAATCTAAATGAAATGGACAATTTTCTTGATAGATTCCATTTACTAAAATTAAATCATGATCAGGTAAACAGATTAAATAGTCCCATATTCCCCAAGGAAACTGAAGCCTCCATCAAAAGTCTCTCTTCTCCAAAAATCCCAGGGCCATATGATTTCAGCACAGAATTTTACTAGACCTTCAAAGAACTATCTCCAATTCTCTTCAAACTATTCTACAAAATAGAAACAGAAGGCATATTATCAAACTCATTTTATGAAGCCACAGTCACCTTGATACCTAAACTACACTAAAAGACTCAACAACAAAAAAAAGAGAACCTCACACCTATTCTCTCTTATGAACATTTATGCAACTTGCAAACTGAATGCAAGAACACATAAAAGATATGATCCACCATGACCAAGTAGGCTTCATCCCAGGCACGCAGGGGTGATTCATTATATGGAAAACCATTGATGTAATCCACCTTTTAAATAAACTGAAGGAGAAAAACCACATGATCATCTCCTTAGAAGAAGCATTTGACAAAATCCAACACCCATTCATGTTTAAAATCTTGGAGACATTAGGGATACAAGGCACATACCTAAATATAGTAAAGGCAATATACAGCAAACGTATAGCCAGCATCAAACTCAATGGAGAGAAACTTAAATCAATCCCATTGACATCAGGGACAAGACAAGGCTGCCCACTCTCTCCATATCTCTTCAACATAGTACTTGAAGTCCTAGCTAGAGCAATAAGAGAACTAAAGCAAATCAAGGGGATACAAATCAGAAAGGAATGTGTCAAAGTATTACTATTTGCAGATGATATGATAGTATACATACGCGATCCCAAAAATTCAACCAGAGAACTCCTTCAGCTGATAAACACCTTTAGCAAAGTGACTGGATACCAAATTAACTAAAAAAAAAAAAACAAAAAAAACAAACAAACAAAACAAAACAAAACAAAACAAAAAACAAAATCAGTAGCCCTCCTTTATATGAAAGACAAACATGCTGAGAAAGAAATTAGGAAAACTACACCCTTCACAATAGCCACTAATAACATAAGGTACCGTTGTGTGACTCTAATCAAGCAAGTGAAAGATCTGTTTGAAAAAAAAAAAAAAAACAACAACAACACAAAACTTCAAGTCTCTGAAGAAAGAAATTGAAGAAGATATCAGAAGATGGAAAAATCTTCTATGCTCATGGATCGAGTTAACATACTGAAAATGGCCATTCTGCCAAAAGCAATCTCTAGATTCAATGCAATTTCCATCAAAATATGAACACAATTCTTTACACATACTGAAAGAAAAATTCTCAATTTCATATGAAAAAAAAAACCCTAGAATTGTTAAAACAGTCCTGTACAACAGATCATCTGGAGGTATCCTCACCCCTGATCTCAAGCTGTTCTACAGAGCAATAGTAATAAAAACTGCATGGTAGTGGCACAGAAACAGAATGGTGGATAAATGGAATAAAATAGAAGACCCAGAAATAAAGCCACACACTTATGAATACTTGTTTTTTTGAGAAAGAAGCTAAAACCATTCAATGGAAAAAAGACAGCATCTTCAACAAATGGCACTGGACTAACTGGATGTCTACATGCAGAAAAATGTAAATAGATTTAATTTTATCACCTTGTACAAAAGGAAAGTCTGAGTGGATCTAAGGCATCAATATAAAACTAGACACACTAAACTTGTTAGAAGAAAAATTGGAGAAGAGCCTTGAACTTATTGACACAGGAGAAACTTCCCGAATAGACCACCAACAGCACAGGCTCTAAGAGCAACAATCAATAAGTGGGACCTCATGGAACTGAAAAGCTTTTGTAAAGCAAAGGACACTGTCATCAGAACAAAAAGACTGTCTACAGATTGGGAAAGAAACTTCAGAAACCCAATATCTGACAGAGGGTTAATATCCAGAATATATAAAGGACTCAAGAAGTTAAAAAGCAACAAAGCAAGTATTCCAATTGAAAGTGGGTTAAAGAGCTAACAAAGAATTCTCTGTAGAGAAATATCGAATGGCAGAGAAACACTTAAAGAAATGTTCAACCTCATTAGCCAGCAGGGAAATGCAAATCAAAACAACCCTGAGATTTCACATTACACCCATCAGAATGGTCAAGATCAAAAACTCAAGTGACAACACATGCTGGAGAGGTTGTGGAAAAAGGGGAACCCTCCTCCACTGCTGGTGGAAATGTAAACTTGTACAACCACTCTGGAAAGCAATCTGGCGCTTTCTCAGACAACTAGGAATAGTGCTTCTTCAAGATCCGGTCGTACCACTCCTAGGCATATATTAAAAAAAGGCTCAAGTACACAATAAGGACATTTGCTCAGACATGTTAGTAGCAGCTTTATTTGTAATAGCCAGAACCTGGAAACAACCAAGATGCCCCTCAACTGAAGAATGGATACAGAAATTGTGGTACATCTACACAATGGAATATTACTCAGCAATGAAAAACAAGGAAATCATGAAATTTGCAGGTAAATGGTGGGAGCTGGAAAGGATCATCCTGAGTGAGCTATCCCAGAATCAGAAAGACACACATGTTATATACTCACTCATATAGACATATAAAATAGGATAAACCTACTAAAATCTGTACACCTAAAGAAACTAATCAAGAGGGAAGACTCTTGCTAAAATGCTCAATTCCTCTCCAGGCAAAGAGGATGGACATCAGAAGAAGGAGAAAAGAGGGAATAAATCAGAAGCTTGACACAGAGGACCTCTGAAAGGCTCTGCCCTGTTGACTATCAATGCAGATGCTGAGACTTATGGCCAACCTTTGGGCAGAGTGCAGGGAATCTTATGAAAGAAGTGGGAAACAGTAAGATCTGGAGAGGACAGGAACTCCACAATTTTTATGTTATTTGAATGGCTTCAAATTGTCTTGTGCTAAATGTCTTTGTCAGTACATCTGTTGTTATTTTTCAAAGAGAAATAAATATTATCTAGTATCATGAGGATATAAAGCCTTTTACTCATTATTAGTACTTGAGAATTTTTGAATGCATAGTTTCAGGGATTCTTCTTTGATTTCTACATGAAATCATCTCTTCTTAAGACAAATTTTGTTAGAGGCTCCAGTTGTTTCATAAAGACAGGACACATGCAAACTACAGTATATAAATCATTTGTCTAGTTTATTTACAACAGACCAGTCATTAATGTCACACTGAATTAATGATGATCATTAAAATAATAGCTTGTATTGTAATACTCCTCACTTGTGAATACGATTTTTCACAAGAAGACACTATATTACACATGAGGACAAAAATGACACATCTAAGACTTAAGACACATTTATGATAACTTAGATTATATTTGTGATCTCTAAACATAATTTCATGTACTTCTACACAGTTATTGTGATATATAGAAACAAATATCAGATTTGTTCCCACAAGAAGAACAGAGATATTATATTTGAGTCAGAATGACATTTCCATTATAGGAAGACTTCCAATCATGAAAACAGTGATGAAGGAAATTTAAGTAGAAAAAGGGAGATAGTGGTTGTGATCAGGGTTTAAATGACAAGATAGTTGAGGATGAATAACAATACACTATCCATGTATCAAAATATAATTAAATATATATAATATATCTATATTGTATCAAGAATAAAAGAATAGTCAGCAGCTGTGCATCTCTTTTTGGAAAATAATGACTGTTAGGTATTTGGATATTTCTGTATAAATCAAAGTATTTTCATGGTTTTAATGATAAATTCACATTCAGTCCAACCATCATGACA
The DNA here is from genome assembly GCF_907164565.1 of Psammomys obesus. Lineage (NCBI taxonomy): Eukaryota > Metazoa > Chordata > Mammalia > Rodentia > Muridae > Psammomys > Psammomys obesus. The sequence goes on from NW_026586173.1 coordinate 14,815,483, forward strand.
GTTATTTTTTTAATAATTTTTATTTTTTTCATATTAATAACAGGTTATTTACTTTGTATCCAAGCCGTAGCCCCCTCTCTCATTCCCTCCCAATCTCACCCTTCCTTCTTCATCTCCTCCCTGCCCCTCTCTAAGTCCACTGGTAGGGGAAGTCCTCCTCCCCTTCCATCTGACCCTAGTTTATCAAGTCTCATCAGGACTGGCTGAAATGTCCTCGTCTATTTGTGGCCTAGCTAAGCTACTCCTCCCTCATTGGGGAGGGGGGAGGTCAAAGAGCCAGCCACTGAGTTCATGTCAGAGACAGTCCCTGTTCCCCTTACTAGAGAATCCATTGGATGCTGAACTGCCATGGGCTATGTCAGAGCAGGGGTTCTAGGTTATATTCATGCATGGTCTTTGGTTGGAGAGTCAGTTTCAGAAAAGACCCCTGTGCCCAGATATATTTGGTCCTTGTGGTGCTCCCATCCTCTCCAGATGACAGTTACTTTTATTATAGGGTGGAACTGGAGAAATTTTTTATTAGTATTTAATATTGGTACTTTGGATGATTTGTGGAATAATTAATGTGTGTATATTTGTTATCTTCTATATTGAAAATAATATTGGAGAAAAGACCTGACTGGTGATTGGTGAAGATGACATCACACATCTAAATTCATGCTGGTGTATTTTATGGATAAATATGCTTTCAATCCCCCACCCATAGGTGAAGGCAATCAATGACTTGTTGAGACAGGGAATATCTGTTTTCTCCAGAAACAAAGCCTCTAATAGTTTATCCAATCCTAAGTTATCTGTCCTAAACACAGGTACACAGCAACACTAAATGGACTAATTAGATTGTGTGTGTATGTATTTTTTGTATAATAATAATAATAGGAAGCAGTCATAAATTTGAGAGCGAAAGAATAGAGAATAAACAGAAGGAGATGAAGGGGTGGAAATGATGTAAATACAGTACTCATAGATAAAATTCTGAAAAGAAAAACATAAACTTAATTTTAAGAAAAGACTTGCAGTCTGTCTTCAGGAAGCATCTTGGGTGGTTTTGATGGATTATGAAATCTCAGGAATCTCAGTTTCTTACACACAATATTATCTTCTGTCTACTGAGAATACAAGTTAATATCAAATACATTCCTGAGCTACTTTCCCTCAATCTCCCTACACTAATCCCATTTTTTCCTCCACTCCCTATTTGAATGTTTTTCTTCAGTACTAATTTTGTTTCATTTATTCAATTAATAAAAAAGTCCGAAGAAATTTCTCAGCAATATTGAGTCCTTTCTGCTTTTGTAGGAGGCCCTGCATTCAATTTCCAGTATCTGAACTGGCAACTGATTCCTTCAATATATTATCTAATATGTTCAACTGAAAACGTAGGACAACCCTAGAGATAGCTATCTACATAACAAAAATCAATCTGAGGTCTATTGAGATGGTTGTTTTGTAGGCAAAATTATCAAATACATCTAACAAATTCTGGTTGCATCAGTAAAATTTTTCCAAGGCTATAATGTCTATTATATTTTCAACATTTATAAAGAAAGAATTTATTACATTCAGGACCCTACCATACAATATATGAAAAATTTTTTCTCTGCCAACATCCTTTTGAAAATAGTAACATACTCAGATTTCTCAGAAAATTAACAAAGACTGTATCCAGAGATTCAAATATACTATGAGAGCCAACATTCAAATATTAAACAGGTACTGTCTAGTTACCCCACAGAATATTGATTCACCTGTCAAAGAAGCTATAGATCACATCCCTTGCACATTCTGTCATGTGTCTAATGGTAATCTCTCATTTGTTGCTGTTCTCTGAAGGAAAGCCAAAATCATGATGGAGTCTCCTCAGTGTACTGAACCACAATAAATCTATGTCTGTGTAGTCTGAGTATATCTACTGCTTCTGAAGTCATAGTAATAGAAGTAGTGCCTTTCATTTCTTAGTTAGCTAATGTTGGAGATTCTTTTTCTTACTAGTTATAATGACAGCTTCTATGTTGTGTTGCAAATATCATATTTTCAGGTCACACATGTATTTGATTATTATAATCACAGAGAATGAATTTGCTTATGATTTATTATAGGTTTTCTTTCTAGGGTTTGAATATCAAAAGGGGACAATTTATCATTACCAGGTGTATTCATTTGAAGAGGCGTGGCCATTCACTTCCTCAGAATAGCATTAAAACTAAAATATTTTTCTGAGTTTATTATTTATTTTCCTAGGTAATTATCACAAATAATTGCAAAATTAGGGGAATTATGGGGGGTCCCAACTGTATGTACTTTATTTATAACAGCATGCATTTCCTTTTGTTTCACATAGTTAAATCGTATTAGTCACATTATGGTCATTCATGAGTTTGGAAACCATCTGTAGAAGCTGTAGTATACAGCCCCAATTCCACCTCATGTGCCCCAACCTAGACTGGCCAAACAAGCCTCCTCTGTGAACAACCAAGACATGCCTTTCCTTCCCCTAAACACACATTTTCCTCCTATTCCACATCCAGTGTCTTCACCCAGCCAGATATACCTTCAAAATACAGCTTTGGACTAGGATACAAAATCTGTAAATCAGCCCAGTCCTTCTGTCCATCCACTTTTCTTCCACCTAAGCCATTTCTAACCTCTAGGCCCAACCACACACACACACTCTGTCTTCTCATTCAACCTACTATGTCCGTATGAGACATACAACTAACAATTTTTTTCAAACATTTCTGTAGCATATAAGTATGTACAATAAAGAAGGTGATCAAATTCATTTACAGTAATTCTTACAAACAGGGCTGGCCAAAATGGTTCAGTGAGTTAAGGTACTTGCCACCAAGCCTAATGAGGTGAATTCAGTCCCTGGGGCCTGAATGGGGAAGAAGAGAATTGACTCTCTCAAGTCATTTTGGACTTCAACATATGCTCTGTTGCACACACTCACAATAAATAATTGCAACAACAGGGACTATTTCTGACATGAACTCAATGGCAGGCTCTTTGACCTCCCCCCCCCCCCCAAAGGAGGTGCAGTCCTGCTAGGCCACAGAGGAGGACTTTGCAGCCAGTCCTGAAGAGACCTGATAAAACAGGGTCAGATGAAAGGGGAGGAGGTCCTCCCCAGTCAGTGGACTTGGAAAGGGGCAGGGAGGCGATGAGGGAGGGAGGGTGGGATTGGGAGGGAATAAGGGAGCAGGATACAGTGGGGATACAGAGTTAATAAAATATAACTAATAATAAAAAATAAAATTAAATTCAAAAAAGAAAATATGAAGATGTCAGAAAAAAATAATTGCAACAAAAAATTTAAGAGAAAATCTGACATAAAGCATATTGTGAAAGGAACTGGTGGGTTTTCTGTTTGTTTGTTTTTGGTTTGTTTGATATAGATATAACAACTCTCAACAGAGATTTACCCAGTTCAAAATGTAAGAATTGGCCAATCTTCATTTTTAGTATAAATAGAAACAATTACCTTTGTCCTTCGAATTTTTACCAGGATTATGTATGGCTTTCAATTGAGGTAAACTTACTACTATTAATAAATTCTTTGTAGTGGTTACTATCAGGAAAAAAAAAAAACTGAAGGAGAACCCTTACTATTTTCCCAGAAAACTGCAGATATATTTCTAGCTCTTATACATGCATTTTTTTATTAATTTTTTTTCATTTTAATATCAACACTCAAGATATTAAACATTGCTATGGCATTTTCAAATGCTGTGTTTGGAAGATTCTCCTTTGTCTTCATTTCTCTGGTACCTCCAATCTTTTTCTCTCTTTACTATCCTGTTATGCCCTTTTTCTCTCCCCAACCTTCCTTATCACATATTACTGCATACGTGTAATTTTAAAAGCCCTTACCATATTATGAGGTAAAGCGTTTTTATTTTTTATTTTAATTTTTTATTAATTACACTTTATTTACTTTGTATCCCCTCTGTAGTTCCCTCCCTTCTCCCCTCCACGCATTCCCCTCCCCAAGTCCACTGGTAGGGAAGATTTTCTTTTCCTTCCTTCTGATCCTAGTCTGTTAGGTCTCATCAGGAGTGGCTGCATTGTCTTCCTCTGTGGACTGGTAAAGCTGCTCCCCCCTCAGGGGGAGGTAACCAAAGAGCAGACCAATCAGTTCATGTCAGAGACAGTCCCTGTTCCCATTACTATGGAACCCACTAGGAGACTGAACTGTCATGGGCTGAGTTATTTCCATGCATGCATGCTACTTGGCTGGACTATCAGTCTCAGGGAAGACCTATGTGCCCAGATTTTCTGAATATGTTGCTCTCCTTGTGGAGCTCCTGTCCCCTCCGTGGGGGTAAAGTGGTTTTTAAATATGAATGCATTTTGAAATATGGGGTTCGGTTGGTTGTTGGTGATTCTCTTGAAGACGAGCTACACATTGGCTACATATGTGCAGGGGGTCTAGGACCAGTCCTTTGTTGGCGATTAGTCTCTGTGAGGCCCCGTGGGCCCAGATTAGTTGACTCTGTAGTTCCTCTTGTGGAGTTTTCTTGTAGGTCTTCTTCTTGACTGCTCTAGCTCCTCTATTCCCCAAACTCTTCGAAACTGGAATGGGAGCCCTCCCTGACTTTGATGCCTCCTTCTGAATCCTGTTCCCAGAACGAGGCTGCTTTGCCTGGCCTCAGTGGAAGAAGATGCACCTAGTTCTGCAGTGAAATAATGTGCCAGTGAAAGTTGGTACCCATGGGCGACCTTCCCCTTCTCTGAGGAAGAGGAGAGGGAAGAATGGGGTGAAGAGGCATACAGGAGGGGGGAGTGGGCCTGGGAGGAATGGAGGGTGAATGCAATCAGGATGTAATGTGAATAAATAAATAAAATAAAATAAAATAAAAATATGAGACTCAGGAGGTAAACACCCTTCTTATATATTGGACTGCTAAAGTTCACAAGATTCTCAAAGGGTCATCTTGAACCTCACAGGAATGACCAACTAAGCGCTCAGGATAGGATGCTGAGCAGTCCAGTTGCCAACCTGCCCAGCTCCCTACAAGGTCTACAGAAAGCTACAAGAATGCAGCTATTATGAGTTGTCACCCAATTTGGTGTGGGGTTTGCTGGGATACAGCAGATTTTGAGTAATCTCGGCTTTTCTGGGTGATACCTTATCTATAACTCTTGTCAGGAGCCAAAACAGAAGTTTATTGGTGGAACAAGTTATATTTGTGTGCAATTATGACACTGGACTGTAGTTATTTCACTTTTAGGATGAGAAGATGTGTATGTGCTGAATAACTCAAGCAAAAGTTTCACACAAAACATTTTGTTTGAATATTCTTTTGACAACTTCTCCAATGTGCCTTAGTCTGAAAAGTAGATTCTAAAAGTGGATTCTGTGCAACCAGCTATAATAACTGAAATCACATGGGTTTCATGCATCACAGATGAAGGCAAAAAGGAAGGTCTTATTTGATCCCATTTCAAGCACTTGGTGGTTACAAAAGTATTGGCAGAAGGTTCAAATATCCTGGCATCACGAGAGATATTTGTTTTACTTAACAAACAAATCCAGAAATCAATTTATGCTGGCTATTTTTTTTTTTTTTTGTGGTTTTTTCCGCCTACCTGCAGGGCTGTTTGTCACCAACTCATGGGAGGCAGGAGAGGCCGAAGACAAGGTGTAGAGGTTAGAAGGTCAGTGAGCCAGACAGAGATCAGACACTCTGGGAAACACTTAAGGGAGCTAGTTCAATTCAATTCCAGAGAACAAAGGCTGTATACTCCTTTGGGGAGTGGGTGGGGCTCCAAGGATAGGTGTACATAATTAGTTAAAATTAGGCACTACAAGGATGCTTGATTTGCATTAAACAACCCATTCCTATCATATGAATGGGAGCACAGTACCTAATTATCCTATAGGCCCAGGGAGGGGAGAAGTAACAGGGATCTGTGTCAAAAGCCATATATCAAATGTGGTTAGCGGCATCTGTATCTAAAGACATTCTCCAGATGAAGTCAGGCAGAGAGCAGGAGGCCCTGCTGGGAAGATGGAGTCCAGCACTTTAATGCAGAGCTCAGAACTGCTATTTGTACTGGTAGGACAGCAAACTCAAACTGCAGGGTCCTTCCAATGGACCCTGCAAATTTTTAATGGCAAGTTGATACTAGAAAGGGTCATCTGGAAAAAAAGAAATTCTAATAAAGAACATATCTCTGTAGTATTAGTCAAGTCTGCAGGGCATTTTTCCTTATTTTGGTTGTTGTTGGAAAACCACTCCTAGGCAAGTTGTCCTGAGTTCACATAAAAAAGAAAATAACTGAACAAGCCAGGAGAAGCAAGCAATTAAGCAGCATTCTTCCATTCTGCATCCATTCCTACCTCCAGGTTCCTGCCTTGCTTGGGTACCAGCCCTGACTGCCTTTGATGATGAACTATAATGTGGAAATGAAACAGCATTTTCTCCCCAAGATGCTTATGGATCCTAGTGTTTAATCACAATAATATAAATTGTAGACAGAAATAGGAACCAAATTATGAAAAACTTCATTGACAGGGATGACCATGTGTTTTGTGGAGGATTGTGTGACATTTGAACTTTGAGATGCAAAAGCTGCTTAAATGTTAGAACTCAGTGATTGATTCTGTGGAAAAATGGAAGATAATCATTTTTAAAGCAGTGAAAAGAATGTAGGCCTGACTTATGAAGATTAACAAGAAAGTGAAAGTTCCTTAATCAGAATCATTGACAATTTGGATTTAAAAAAAAAGATTAAAAAAATGACCACCAAAACAACAACATTAAAGTGAATTCTCTGCTTTTCTGGGAAAATATGGACTGGTCAAGAAAAGGTTGGTGAATCAGATGTGATTAAGAAGAAATTAATGTCATTGAAGCAAAATTTTCAGTGCTTCCTCAACATAACGGTTTCCTAGGAAAGACTTGAGCAAGGATGACCACCAGTAGGCACGCTAAGTTTGAAGCAGAGAAATTTGTGGGCTTACTCACTGGACAAAGAACTGCAAGAATCTAAGGAATTCAATTAAGTGTGAGACAATAGGATAAGCCATTTGTTTTGTCGTGCACTATCAAGTAGTCAGGCTAAAATTATGTATATATGACACTGAAGACTCAAAAAGTTTGCATGTATATCTGGTGTGTGTGTGTGTGTGTGTGTGTGTATTTGTACAACAATTCCAGGGAACTGGGAGGGTATGAAGAAGGCCATGGAAGAAGGTTGGAGGAAAGAAAGGGAATTAAAGGATACAATTATATTTAAATTTCTAAAACTCATTGAAAAATTTTAAAACTCTGAAGTGAAGAATCACAGCTTCTTGTCCTATGCTTGGAATCTACCATGTTTTTGTGAATTATGAAATAGTTGTGATGGTTCCCATCATTAATTGTTAAGTCTTTAATCTTTTTGATAGTGGAAGCAAACAATAGATATCATTGAGTATCTCAAATCTTATTACTCTTGTGAACCATTTAACAATGAATATGTATCCTTAGAATTGAATCATTGGATGAATTCATTTTTTTTATCTTTTTTTAAAATTTTTTTATTATTACACTTTATTCATTTTGTATCCCCCCATAAGCCCCTCCCTCCTCCCCTCCCAATCCCACCCTCCATCCCCTTTCTGCATGCATGCCACTCCCCAAGTCCACTGATAGGGGAGGTTCTCCTCTTCTTTCTGATCTTAGTCTATCAGTTCTCATCAAAAGTGGCTGCACTGTCCTCTACTGTGGCCTGGTAAGGCTGCTCCCCCCTCAGGGGGAAGTGATCAACAAGCAGGCCAATCAGATTATGTCAGAGGCAGTCCCTCTTCCCATTACTATGTAACCCACTTGGACACTGAACTGCCATGGGCTACACCTGTGCAGGGGTTCCAGGTCATCTCCACGAATAGTCCTTGGTTGGAGTATGAGTCTCTGGGAAGTTCCCTGTGTTCAAATTATCTTGTTCTGTTGCTCTCCTTGTGGAGTTCCCGTCCCCTCCAGCTCTTACTATTTCCCACTTCTTACATAGAATTCCATTCACTCTGCCCAACAGTTGGACATCAGGCTCAGCATCTGCTTTGACAGTCTATACTGCAGAAGCTTTCAGAGGCCCTCTGTGGCAGGTTTCAAGGTTGTTTCCTGTTTTCTTCTGGCTTTCAGAGGCCCTCTGTAGCAGGTTCCGAGGTTGTTTCCTATTTTCTTTTTCTTCTGATGTCCATCCTCTTTGCCTTTCAGGATGGGGATTGAACATTTTAGTTAGGGTCCTCTCTTTTGCTTAGTTTGTTTAGATGTACAGATTTTAGTGGGTTTATTCTATGTTGTATGTTTATATGAGTGAGTATATACCATGCATGTCTTTTTGCTTCTGGGACAACTCACTCAGGATGATCCTTTCCAGGTCCCACCATTTACCTGCAAATTTCATGATTTCCTTATTTTTCATAGCTGAGTAATACTCCATTGTATAGATGTACCACAGTTTCTGCATCCATTCTTCAGTTGAGGGGCATCTGGGCTGTTTCCAGCTTCTGGCTATTACAAATAAAGCTGCTACAAACATGGTTGAGCAAATGTCCTTTTTGTGTACTTGAGCCTCTTTTGGGTATACGCCTAGGAGTGGTATGGCTGGATCTTGAGGAAGCGCTATTCCTAGTTGTCTGAGAAAGCGCCAGATTGATTTCCAGAGTGGTTGTACAAGTTTACATTCCCACCAGCAGTGGAGAAGGGTTCCCTTTCTCCACAACCTCTCCAGCATGTGTTGTCCCTTGAGTTTTTGATCTTGGCCATTCTGATGGGTGTAAGGTGAAATCTCAGGGTTGTTTTGATTTGCATTTCCCTCATGGCTAATGAGGTTGAACATTTCTTTAAGTGCTTCTCTGCCATTCGATATTCCTCTACAGAGAATTCTCTCTTTAGCTCTGTTCCCCATTTTTTAAGTGGATTACTTGGTTTATTGCTTTTCAGCTTGTTTAGTTCTTTGTATATATTGGATATGAGTCCTCTGTCAGATAAAGGGTTGGTGATGATTCTTTCCCAATCTGTAGGCAGTCGCTTTGTTTTGATGACAGTATGCTTTGCTTTACAGAAGCTTTTCAATTTCATGAGGTCCCATTTATTGATTGTTGCTCTTAGAGCCTGTGCTGTTGGTGTTCTGTTCAGGAAGTTTTCTCCTCTATCAATGAGTTCTAGGGTATTCCCCACTTTTTTTTCTAGCCAATTTAATGTGTCTGCTTTTATGTTGAGGTCTTTGATCCACTTGGACTTCAGTTTTGTGCAGGGTGATAAGTATGGATCTATTTTCATTTTTCTACATGTAGACATCCAGTTGGACCAGCACCATTTGTTGAAGATGCTATCTTTTTTCCATTGTATGGTTTTGGCATCTTCGTCAAAAACAGGTGTCCGTAAGTGTGTGGGTTTATTTCTGGGTCTTCTGTTCGATTCCATTGATCCACCATTCTGTTTCTATGCCAGTACCATGCAGTTTTTATAACTGTTGCTCTATAGTACAGCTTGAGATCAGGGATGGAGATACCTCCAGAAGATCTTTTATTGTAGAGGATTGTTTTAGCAATTCTCGCTTTCTTGTTATTCCATACGAAGTTGAGAATTTTTCTTTCCAGGTCTGTAAAGAATTGTGTTGGCAATTTGATGGGAATTGCATTAAATCTGTAGATTGCTTTTGGTAAGATGGCCATTTTTACTATGTTAATCCTGCCAAGCGATGAGCATGGGAGATCTTTCCATCTTCTCATATCTTCCTCTAATTCTTTCTTCAGAGACTTGAAATTTTTATCATACAAGTCTTTGACTTCCTTGGTTAGGGTTACACCAAGGTACTTTATGTCATTTGTGGCTATTGTGAATGGTGATGTTTCTCTAATTTCTTTCTCAGCCCTTTTGTCTTTTGTATACAGGAGTGTTACTGATTTTTTTGAGTTAATTTTTTATCCAGCCACTTTGCTGAAGGTGTTTATCAGCTGTAGGAGTTCCCTGGTAGAGTTTTTGGGGTCACTCATATATACTATCATATCATCTGCAAATAGTGATAATTTGACTTCTTCCTTTCCCATCTGTATCCCCTTGATCTCCTTCGACTGTCTTATTGCTCTAGCAAGGACTTCCAGCACTATGTTGAAGAGATATGGAGAGAGTGGGCAGCCTTGTCTTGTCCCTGATTTCAGTGGGATTGCTTTAAGTTTCTCTCTGTTGAGTTTGATGTTGGCTATAGGCTTGCTGTAAATCGCCTTTACTATGTTTAGATATGTGCCTTGTATCCCTGATCTCTCCAGTACTTTAAACATGAATGGATGTTGGATTTTGTCAAATGCTTTTTCAGCATCTAGGGAGATTATCATGTGGTTTTTTTCTTTCAGTTTGTTAATATGGTGGATCACATTGATGGATTTCTGTATATTGAACCACCCTGCATACCTGGGATGAAGCCTACTTGGTCATAGTGGATAATATCTTTGATGTGTTCTTGGATCCGGTTTGCAAGTATTTTGTTAAGTATTTTTGCATCAATGTTCATAAGGGAGATTGGCCTGAAATTCTCTTTCTTTGTTGAGTCTTTGTGAGGTTTAGGTACCAAGGTGACTGTGGCTTCATAGAATGAGCTTGGTAATGTTTCTTCTGTTTCTATTTTGTGGAATAGTTTGAAGAGAATTGGAGTTAGCTCTTCTTTGAAGGTCTGGTAGAATTCTGCACTGAAGCCATCTGGTCCTGGGCTTTTTTTGGATGGGAGACTTTTGATGACTGCTTCTATTTCTTTGGGGGATATAGGACTATTTAATTGATTTACCTGGTCCTGATTCAGCTTTGATGAGTCAAATCGATCAAGAAAATTGTCCATTTCATTTAGATTTTCAAATTTTGTGGCATATAGACTTTTGAAGTAAATCTAATGATTGTTTGGATTTCCTCAGTGTCTGTAGTTATGTCCCCCTTTTCATTTCTGATTTTGTTGATTTGGGTGGTGTCTCTCTGCCTTTTAGTTAGCTTGGCTAAGGGTTTGTCGATCTTGTTGATTTTCTCAAAGAACCAGCTCTTGGTTTCATTGATTCTTTGAATTGTTTTATTTGTTTCTAATTGATTGATTTCAGCCCTGAGTTTGATTATTTCCGGCCGTCTACTCCTTTTTGGTGTGTCTGCTTCTTCTTTTTCTAGGGTTTTTAAGTGGGCCATTAAGTTGCTTGAATGAGCTGTCTCAAATTTCTTCTTGAAGGCACTTAGTGCTATGAACTTTCCTCTTAGCACTGCTTTCATTGTGTCCCACAAGTTTGGGTATGTGTGTCTTCATTTTCATTGAGTTCTAGAAACACTTTAATTTCTTGCTTTATTTCTTCCCTGACCCAGCTGTCATTTAGTAGCAAGTTGTTCAGTTTCCATGTGTGTGTAGGCTTTTTGCTATTTCTGTTGTTGTTGAGGTCCAGCTTTATTCCATGGTGATCAGACAGGATACAAGGGATTATTTCAGTCTTCTTGTATCTGTTGAGGCTTGCTTTGTGACCAACTATATGGTCTATTTTGGAGAAGGTTCCATGAGGTCCTGAGAAGAACGTAAATTCTTTTGTGTTTGGGTGTGAGGTTCTGTAGATGTCTGTGAGGTCCATTTGATTCATGACCTCTGTTAGAGATATTGTTTCTTTGTTTAATTTCTGTTTTGTTGACCTGTCCTAGTTGAGAGTGGGGTGTTGAAGTCTCCCACTAGTAATGTGTGGGGATGTATATGTGGTTTAAATTTTATCAATGTTTCTTTTACAAATGTGGGTGCTCTTGTATTTGGGGCATAGATGTTCAGGATTGTGATGTCTTCCTGGTGGAATTTTCCCTTGATGAGTATGAAGTGTCCTTCCTCATCTCTTTTTATTAATTTTGGTTGAAAGTCTATTTTATCAGATATTAGAATGGCTACTCCTGCTTGTTTCTTGGGTCCATTTGCTTGGAAAGTCGTCTTCCAACCTTTTACCCTCAGGTAATGTCTATCTTTGTGTCTTAGGTGTGTTTCTTGTATGCAACAGATTGCTGGGTTTTGTTTAAGTATCCATTCTGTTAATCTGTGTCTTTTTGCTGGAGAGTTGAGTCCATTGATGTTGAGAGAGATTAATGACCAGTGGCTGGTAGATCCTTTGATATTGGAAGGCAGCTATGCTCACCACTATACCACCAACGCTGCCCAGATCCTTTGATATTGATGTTGGCTGTGTTCATAAGGTTGTGTGCTTGGTTGCTTTTTGTTTTGCTGTAGTAAGGATAATTATTTCCTGTGTTTTCTTGATAGAAGCTAATTTTCTTGGGTTGTATTTTCCCTTCCAGTGTCTTCTGTAATGCTGGGTTTGTGTGTAGGTATTGTTGAAATTTGTTTTTGTCATTGAATATCTTGTTTTCTCCGTGTATGAGGACTGAGAGTTTTGCAGGGTATAGTAGCCTGGGTTGACATCTGTGTTCTCTTAGGGTCTGAATGATATCTGTCCAGGCCCTTCTGGCTTTCATAGTTTCTGTTGAAAAGTCAGGTGTGATTCTAATGGGTTTGCTGTTATATGTTATTTGGCCTTTTTCCCTTGCAGCTTTTAGTATTTTTTCTTTGTTCTGTATACTTATTGTTTTGATTATTATGTGGCGGGAGGATTTTCTTTTCTGGTCAAATTTGTTGGGTGTTTGTAGGCCTCATGTATCCTTATTGGCTTCTCCTTTAACTTGGGGAAATTTTCTTCAATGATTTTGTTGAAAATATTTTCTGGGCCTTGGAGAAGGGAGTCTTCTTTTTCCTCTATTCCTATTATTCTTAGATTTTGTCTTTTCATATTGTCTTGGATTTCTTGGACGGTCTGTGTCAGGAATTTTTTGGATTTAACATTTTCTTTGACAGATACATCGATTTCTTCCATTGTATCTTCTACACCTGAGATTCTTTCTTCCATTTCTTGTATTCTGTTGGTTATGCTTACCTCTGTAGTTCCTGTTTTCTTCCCTAAATATTTACTCTCCATTATTTCCTCCATTTGTGTTTTCTTTAATTTTTCTAGTTCTATCTTCAGGTCTTGAGTTGTTTTGTTTACTTCCTTCACCTGTCTGCTTGTATTTCCCTCTTTTTCTTTTAGTTCCTTCAACTCTGTCTCTTTTATTTCTTTCAGTGATTTAATTATTTCTTCTCTGAAGGCCACAAGCTGTTTGGCTGCATCTTCCCGTATTTCTTCACGGATGGCCCTAATCTGCTTGTCTTTATCTTCCTCCATTTCTTTACAGATAACCATGATCTGTTTGGTTTTATCTTCCTCTAATTCTTTACGTATTTTATTTGTTTCCTCTATTATCCTCTTCATCAACATAGATGTAAGGTCATCTTCTTGATTTTCTATTATGCTGCATTGTTCAGGGTTGTTCGCCTCTGGATGGCTGGGTTCTAGAGATGCCATATTGCTCTGTCTTTTGTTGGTTGAGCCTCTACGCTGACCTCTACCCATTGGGCTGATTTAGGTGTTGGCTGTTAGTTTCTGTGCTTCCTGGAGTCCTTAGGTAGGGAGAATCCCCTTGGCTGGAAAATGATTTTTCCTGAAGGAGTTCTTCTCTGCTTTTTGGTTATGGTCACTGTATGGCCAGTGTTTCTCAGGAGTTGCCACTGCTCACCTCAGGTTTATAGCCCTGAGTAGTAGCTGGGGTCTATGTTAGGCAGGGGGGATCTCCTCTTACCCATAGAATTTCTCAAGACAGCTGCCCCACTGCTGGGTTTCTTGTTATAAATTTAGTGTCCTGCTGCTCACTAAATTTCCATGTACAGTCCTCTTGAAGAAACTGCTGATTCCCTAGCTGTGGGGTTTTCTCCCAACAGGGAAACTCAGTCTGTTATCCTGGGGTGCACAGTTCTGTTTGGGAAAGTGGGAGGTGCACTCAGCAAGTCTCTGGGCCAGAGGCTGATTGCTCTGCTCTGGACCTGGAGAATGTGCACCTAGGTTGAGTTGGCGCCTGGGGGCACTGTTCTGGTCTGGAGGCTGGGTGCCTTACTCTGGACCAGAAGCTGTGTGTCTCTGTCTGGGATGGCGGCTGCAGGCACTGCTCTGGTCCAGATGCTGTGGGTGCAGCCCTCTTGAAGGACCAGAGATTCCCACAGTTTTGACAGTCTAGCTAGGGATAACTGGTTGATCCTTGGCACAGTATCTGAGGGCTGCTGTAATGGCTCTCTGGCTTTTGTAGGTCTGAGGATGCAGATGTGTGTCCCAGTGCCCTAGGGGAACTCAATAATGGTGGCAGAGCACAGTGCTCCTGCCTGCACTAGAGTCTGTGTGAGTCCAGGAAGTGTTTTGGTGCTGGGTGTCCTAAGTGTTAGAGCTGCTGACCCCCTCCGCTGGGGGTTTCCTCCTGCCAGAGACACGCAGTCTGGTGCCCTGGTGCCCTGGTGCCCTGGTGCCCACAGTTCTATCTGAGGCGGCGAATCAGGCACGCAGGCAGGCGCCTGTGTCCTGGCTCTGGGTCCGGACTGGCTCTTGGGGCACCTGCGGACCCTGAGTCTTTTCCAGGGGATGTCTGGGTAACCTGAGGTCGGTCCCAATTGTTTCCTGCTCCGTGGGGTTATCTCTCGACTGGGAAATCCAGTCTATGGTGCTGTGGGCCCACAGTTCAGTCTGGGACCGTGACCAGATCAAGCTGGCGTGTAGCTCTGGGCTGGCAACCAAGCACCTGGTGGAACCGGGATCTCTTCCACGGTTTAGCCGGGTGAGTTAAAGCTGATTGAATCCCCCACCGTGGGGTATCCTCTCACCTGTGAAACACAATCACTTGTGTTTTATGGCCGCGAGTTCTGATTGCTGGTCACTGTGCCAATCCTGCTGTGCTGCTCCTCAGAATGAGAGTCCTCCTGGCGCTGCCATCTTGCCCCGCCCCCTAGTACGGATGAATTCATTTTAAGAGCAGTAAAGAACACACTTACACACAACTGAATTGTTTAACATATTAGAAGCATGCAAACAGAAAATATTATCTCAATTTGCTTCTTGTTTTATGGTCATAATGAGAAAAACAATATGGAATTAAATCAAGAAAGCCAATGATGTGCCGCTGGGGAAACAACTCAGTTGTTAATAACACTTACTAACCTTGTAGAACTCCCACAGAACATATCACAATTACCAGTGACTCGTTTCAAGTAAATGGTCACCATCATCTGGTCACAACACTCAGTCAAGTGTAATCCTCTTAGAAACATCCACACACATAAACTAAAAATAAATAAATCTTCACAAAAAGAAATAATGATGTAATCAATTTACACAATGAACACGAGTTTCAGGAGTCTGAGCCTGTATAGTGTAACATGCAAAAATTTTTTTTTACACCAAGAAAGCCTAAGTTCTAAAATAATGGTGGAATACATGTTAGGTAAGTTCAGTAAGCACAGCCTCTTAACAGTGAGTAATATCTAGTGGATATAAGTGAATATACTTTCTAATATTGATTTTTATTAATTTCTTTTATTGATGTGTATGTGCATGTCTACATGGTAGTTCATACATGTCAGTGTACTTTTCCACAGATTCCATAAAAGGATGTTGGATCTTCTGAAGCTTGTATTGTTATGCCAGGTTCACGGGACCCTCAGAGACCACCAGGAGATGACTCGATGCAATTGCAAGAGAGCTTCATTACAAGAGTGATCGAACTTGGGACCCAAGTCTCACTGACGCAACTTAGAGAAGTGGGACCCCGAGCTCTGAGTGAACAGGATTTTTAAAGGGAAAGTCTGTGAGCAGGGGGTTTCCCTGGCAGCCAGCAGGGGGGCACAAGCCTTGGCGTTACAGAATTGGGTGAAGTTTGGCAGGGCAGGGTGACATTTTCTGAGGCACACAATCACAATGGCTGAGGCATATAATCACAATGGCTATTTTTCTAAACCACATCTGAAACATTGGGGAGAATTTTCCCACCCGATTCTCAACCAATTTCCATTGATTATTGCCAGGAATTTTGTCTCTATTTTCTATGAAGCATTTATTCTGTTATATTTCCTGGAGGCTGTTGCTAGGAGAGTTAACTTTGTTTTCTGCCAGGTGTACATTCTGTGATATTTCCTGGTACCTGAATTCAGTTCCCAGTCAAAATCTTTATTTCAAAATGGAGTTATATTCTGGCTAACTTAAACTCTTCAGTATTAGAGGATAGTTGTGAGCTATGTAATGTGGGTGCAGGAAACCAAATTAAGGCCCACTGTATGAGCAGTACATGCTTTTAAGCACAGCACCATCTTTCTAGTCCTTTTAATAAACTCCTATATGACTGAAAGATCCCCGGAGGGTATCTTCCGTCAGAGAGACCCCCTCCCAAAGAACAATGAGTCCATTCAGATGCAAACAGCAAGAGGCTTTTATTTTGATACACGAGTACTCGGGGCAGCAAGGTCACTCGGGAGAACCTTGCGCGCCTCCTTGGGGAAAAACTGGGGTTTTTATAGGGTTTTAGAGCAGAAGCACTGGTACAAAAGCGACAGGCATGGTTACAGGGGGCTGATTGGTACGTTTACACGAGACCACAATTTGTGTCAAAGTTTGGCAGGGGCACCAAGATTCCAGGAACTGGGTGGTCAAGGGGGGTAGGATGACCCCTTGACGTGGCCCGCCACCTGTTATTTTGTTTTTCCCTATCTTAGCTGAAACAGTCTCACAGATATCTATGAGAGTGATTAACACAAACTGTTTTTAGTATGACTGGGGCAGCCTGACCACAGATATCTCAAGTGGGTGACACAGCTAGGATTTCTCAGTAAATTTCCAGTTTCTCATCTGGCCTTTAGAGTTTTACAAAACAGTGGTGTCCCACAAAATGGCGTTAGCTATGTTTAACTTAGGGTGAGGCTGGGGTCTTTCATGACAACTTTATTTACGCATTATTGGTTCCATATATATGTGAGCAATGAATGCATTATGCCTTGATTATCCAAAGGGAACAATGACACTACATGACATGTATTTTTCAGATGTTCTTTATTTTTCTAGAATGTTCTTTAATAATTTCTTTATTTATTTAGTGCCTGTGTGTGTGTGTGTGTAACATTATGTTTGGGAGGTCAGAGGACAACTGGTAGGAGTAAGCTGTGTCCTTCTACTATATGGGATCTGGATAAAGAACTCAGGTCCTCAGGTTGAGAGGTAAATATCTTTATCCCCTGAGCCATCTCACTGTGTAATCTCAGTTACAAACTTTTGGTACTTTAAACATATGTGCACATATGTGTGTGTGTGTGTGTGTGTGTGTGTGTGTGTGTATTTGCCATACCTAGTTCACAATTAATCGATGTATCACTATACTAGTGGCAGATAGTATATGGAATAATTTAATACTTATTTTAGAAGTTAAATAAAGAGGTAAATACTTATAAAAATTTGAAAAAGGATACATAGCTACAACGTGCCACAGATAGAATCTACATTCAATAGTTCCAATCCACAGTTCTCATGTTCCACCATTTGACATATGGCTTTATGACCTAATATGCATTTGTGTGGAATTCTGGATCCCTTACTAGTCATACTTCAGCACATGAGGTTGCATAACAAAGGGTAGTTGTTGTTCTAGAAATGAGTTTTTTGAAGGCCCCAACCATGTCCTTATTCCTCAAGCTGTATATAAAAGGATTCATCATGGGAGTGACCACTGTGTACATCACTGAGGCTATTGCATTCTTCCTAGAGCTATGAGTGCCAGCAGAGCTCAGATACACACCAAAACCTGTCCCATAGAACAAGGAAACCACTACTAAGTGTGATGCACATATGGAGAAAGCTTTATATTTTCCACCAGCTGATGGGATTTTCATGACAGAGGAGATAATTCGACTGTAAGAGAAAATTATGCCAGAAAGTGGAAGAACACCCAACAGGCTTGTCACCAAATACACCAGGATATTGTTGACGATAATATTAGAACATGCAAGCTTGAGAATATGAGCCAGTTCACAGAAAAAATGAGGGATTTCCACTTTTGTGCAGAATGACAGGCGTAGTGCCATCAAAGTGTGGAGTAGAGCATCTAAGATACTAATCAAGAAGGACAACAGAACCAGTACTCCACAGAGTTTTGGGTTCATGATGACAGTGTACCTCAGTGGATGACAGATAGCCACAAATCTGTCATAGGCCATCATTACCAGAATTCCATTTTCCAGTCCAGCAAAAGTTAGAACAAAGCAGATTTGGGTGAGACAGCCTATATAACTAATGGAGTTGACTTGAGCCTGTATGTTTACCAGCATCTTTGGGATGGTGGTAGTGGTGAAACAGATGTCAATGAAAGACAGATTGGAAATGAAAAAGTACATAGGGGTGTGGAGATTAGAGTCAAAAACTGTGGCCAATATAATGAAAATGTTCCCAAGCACTGTGATCAGATACATGGATAAGAAAACTCCAAACAGAACAGGCTGTAGTTCTTGGTTATCTGAGAGTCCCATGAGATGGAATTCTGTAGATTCTGAAATATTTCCTGTTTTCATGATTTGATGTGGCTGATGGAAAACAAAAGAAGAATAACATAAATAGGGTTTTCTTTATGATCTATGTTATTAACTAAATTAGTGAAAAAAAAATGCCATGGTTCTTTTTCTGCCACCGCCTTTCCTTACTTTCTACTTTCTTCAATACTTACCTCTTTCTCATTGTTTTTCCCTGTTTTAAAAATTCCAGTGGTTACAAATACTTATACTCATTTTGAAGATGAATATTGTGTACTTTATATATATGTTTATTTCTATAGGCATTGTTACATGATGAAAATATTTGTACTGGTTAAATTGATTAACCAGGGAGAGCGCACCCAGCACAAAGTACATTTATATTTGTTGTTTGGCAGAAGCATTAAAATGAAACATATTAGCCTGTAACTACTTTTAAATATATGAATTAATTTTTAGTTTTTAAGACAGGGTCTCACTTTGTAAACATTCACTGGCCTGAAAGTCATTGTGTAGACTGAGCTGTTTTTAACCCATAACGTTCCACCAGCATTTTCCTCCTTAGTTGTGAGATGAAAGGTATGTATCACTGTACTCTGTTCTAATGTTTTTTTCTTTTTTTGAGATGGTTTTGTAGTCTCCCTTTGTGTATATCCTATAGCTGCATTTAAGTCTAGTATGATGTTTTTCTGGCTGGCCTTACATTCTTATTCCATTTGTTTCCAGGCCCTAGGAATTAGAGTGGATATACACTATATAGACATAAATATGTCTTAAAATTAACAACTGTTCCTTTAAATTCCTCCTTCCTTCCATCCTTCCGTCCTCCCTTTCTCTTTTTTTTCCTTCATATTGTATGGGAATAGATGTTTTGTTTGCACATGTGTCTGTGCAACACTTTTGTGCCTGGTGCTTGTGGAGGACAGCAGATCCTGTGGAACTGGAGTTACAGAGAGTTATAAGCTGTCCTGTGGGTATTGGTTATTGAACCTCGGCCCTTTGGAAGAGCAGCATGTATACTCTTAGACACTAAACCATCTCTCCAGCGCCAACAACTTTTCTTTTAATAACTGTTTTTCAAGCACCATTGAAAGTAAAAACAGTGGAAAGAAAAGGCCTCAAATCATTGCCTGTCATGTTCAATTTCAAATTCAATCACAATATTATGTTTCCCACTGAGTTTTGTTTTTTATTTTTTGTTTTTGATATTCTAATATAATTACAACATTTCTCTCTTCCCTTTCCTCCTTCCAAACTCTTCCCTTCATCCTTCATTGCCTCTTCTTTTATTAATTGCATGTATATATGTGTATCCTAAACATAACCTGCTTCGTCTGTTTGCAGTTACTTTTATTACATTCGAGGGGCTGACCATTTGATACTGGACAACCAATTGGTGTACTCCTTCCTGAGGAAGAAAATCTCTATCTCCAAGCCCAGGCCTTCTTCAGTATAGGGTTGAAGCTTTATGGGCTTTCCCTTTCCACTTTGCCATGGCCATTGGTAGCTTCCTTTTTCAGCTCATTTTTCACCAGTCATGCTGGTGAGCCTTTATAGGTGTAGCAATCCACTTTTTATAAAGTAATGGGAACTATTGGGGGTTCTTTCTCTTTTCTGATAAAATCCACATTTATCAGAAATTTTCAGCAGCAACATTTCCAGTTGCTTTTTTTTTTCTAATCAAAGGGCTTACAATTGGTGTTCACAATATGAACAACAAAATATTTTGAGAACTTGAGGATAAAATAATCTGTAGTATTTTTTTTATTAATTACACTTTATTCATTTTGTATCCCCCCATAAGCCCCTCCCTCCTCCCCTCCCGATCCCACCCTCCCTCCCCTTTCTGCATGCATGCCACTCCCCAAGTCCACTGATAGGGGAGGTTCTCCTCTTCTTTCTGATCTTAGTCTATCAGTTCTCATCAAAAGTGGCTGCATTGTCCTCTACTGTGGCCTGGTAAGTTTAATTCATTCATTCTCCCATCCTTACAGCCATTCATGGTTTAACACATATGCAATATTAGCACAGAGAACCAAAGAGGCTACTTGCTATAGAAAACGTGTATTCATGCCATGGTTCCAGTCATAGAAAATATCCAAACTACTCAAAAGAGTTGGAGGTTCTTCAATACCAGTATATCCTTTAAGATATACTGGTATTTTTTTCTCAAGAATAGCCATGACAATGAATTTAACATTGATCGTTTCCTGGGAGGGCTTTTTGACAATCTACAAAAATATGTTCATGAAAAATTCTAAATTACAGTCATGCTTATTACTTATGATAACATAGAAATTTTAATTCAGAAGTTAATTTTCTAGCTTATTTCTACTCTCTTCTATTGCTGCTAATGATTTAACTGACTCTGTACTCATAGTGTAGATTTCTACTCCACTGGTCATCTTTGATTGACATAATTTTATTTCTCCTACAGCCACAGGTAATAATGGAATTAATTCAAGGTTTGTGAATTGGTGTGGTGGTTTTTGGAAAGGTGAGGGTGTGAAATAAAACTAATAATTAGGAACTTATATTCAACACATCTTTTGTAAAGCAAAAATATTTTAATACTAAGACTGTATAGGAAGTTACTGGACACAATTGCATGGCATATTCTAATATGATTATGTGCTTTAATGCTCACTCTGTTTTTTGTTACTTTAAAATACTTTATAATATTTTGCATTAGAGGTATAAAGGCCTAGAGTCTGAAAAAGATTGGTGAATCTGCATGAATCTTTCCCAAGGGGACTCAAAATCTGTCATCTACATTCCAGCTGCACATGTGGATATTGTTGTGGCAAATCAGCTTTCTTCAACATTGCAAAAAGCTGAAGGCATCGAACATACTCAAAACATAGTAATGTCAAATGTGTGAGGCAAATGCAAATTATGAGTCATTATTAAATGAAGTACATATGGTCATCACATTGTGCCTCATAAATGCATAAGGGATTATGCATCAATATCATTTGTAAAGGATATTAACATTATGTACTGTATATCTAGTTTTCAATCACTCCAGATGCTGAGACAAGTTAATTAGGAGATTAAATAGATCAGTTTGAGCTACATGAATTTTTGTAAGTGACACCTAAAGTCAAAGAAAAAGTTATGGTGAAACTTAGGCTCTTTTAATGTCTAAAATACAAAGCCAGAGATGGTTAAATAAAAAAAAAATCTTACCGATCTTAACCCAGTCTCATAAATAAATAAAGGGAGTAAGACACTTTTTGGGTGTATTTTGAAAGGTAGAATTCAAATTGACATTTTAATTTGAAAGACAGAAATGTGTGAATAGGATGAGGATAGTTTTAGTGGAGAAACTATATCAAAATAATATTGCCAAGTTAAAAAAAACTTACTATCAAATAATCACAATAGCAGTCATCTTAACTGATGTTTAACTCATTCTTCAACTTCAGAAAGGAAGAAAACCAGGTAAGGAGAGGAGAAGAGAGGAGAGGAGAGGAGAGGAGAGGAGAGGAGAGGAGAGGAGAGGAGAGGAGAGGAGAGGAGAAGGAAAGCAAGATACATGATAGAAAACAAGACAGGAGAAAAGAACAGTAGAGGAGGTGAGAGGGGAAAAAAGGAGAGGAAAGAATACTACCAAATATGAGAAAACATTAAAGGAGAGGAGAGGAGTGGAGAGGAGAAGAGAAGAGAAGAAAGGAGAGGAGAGAAGAGGAATAAGAGAGGAACTGAGACTACAGAATCAAAAAAGAAAGGGAAGGGAAGGAAATAGAGATGGGAGAATAGTAATAGAAGTAAAGAAAACAGAAACCTCAGTCTCTCACATATTTAATATAGAAAGCTTCAGATTACCTTGAAGATATAATGAAGAGTTGTCTAATTCTTTACTGGATATTAACAAGTAACTATGGAAAATGTGATCCCAGGAAGGACAGATGGGCTATAGAGACATTGGACTTCTTGACCATGAATTGCGTGCCTTGGTGTAAAATCATATCTGCCTCGCCTGACCTACACTTTGTTGTGTTATAAAGTAGTTACAGGTCCACTATTTGCAGTGGTGGTGGCTCTAAGGATTCAATTACGTGTCTCCTCATTATCCACTGGAGCAGTTGTTTTATCTCCCCCAAGGCATCTCAAATCCCTAAGGCACACAAACCACAAGAGTTGAAAGTTCCATATGCCCAGATTTTTTGGATCTGTTGCTTTCCTTGTGGAGTCCGGTACCCTCCAGATCTTTCCATATCCCTCTTCTTTCAAAAGATTCCCTGCACTCTGTCCAAAGTTTGGTTATGAGTCTCAGCATCTGCTTTGATACCCTGTTGGGTAGAGTCTTTCAGAGGTCCTCTGTGGTAGGCTCCTGTCCCGTTACTTGTTTTCTCCTACATCCAATGTCCATCCCATTTTACCTTTGCTGAAATCCCCTTTCATTTGGAGGCAGGAGCTATCAAAGGGAAAAACTTGCAGAAAGTGCAGTCAGTCATTATGCATTTGCACAGAATTGAGTGCCTTCTTGAAAAACAGATAAGAACTAACTTACTTACAAAAGGCCATTGGATCACCCACTTAACCAAATCCTGCACATCTTTCTGCAGAATATATCCAAGTGAGACTGCATGACCCTTTACTTCATTTATCCTTCAGATCTAGCCCCAATCACCACAACTACCCCAGCCTAGACTGGTCAAACCAGCTTCCTCTATATCAACCAAGACACCCCTAAAAACACAGTTCTTTCCCATTCCACTTCCAATGTCTTGAAGTATATACAGCCAGATATACCTTCACAATCCAGGTTTGGATCAAGGCGCACATCATGGAAACCACCCCATGCCCTCTGTCCACCGGATTTTCTTACACCCAAGCCATGTGTATCCTCTCGGCCCAAGTCACCATACATATCCTGTCTTCTGATCCAACCTACTTTGTCCACATCAGACATACAACTGACAAAACTTTTCACAGACCCACATTCCATTTCAAAATTACCAACAATATGAAATATCAAACCTGTATATTCTCTCTCAAACCTACCAGTTCTGTAGCAATATTTGCTACTGAAAAATGGATGAACATGAGAACATAGAATGTAAAAGAACAATCATTAACTTCATCAAAGAATTCAAATAATTTAAAGAAGAAACCAAGAAGTAGCTCAAAAATTACAAAAAAGTTTTTTTAAGGAGGATAAATGCCTGGGAGATGTTGTTCTTTAGAAGAGAATTCAATAAAAAGAAACAAACATTAAAGAGGATGTAAAACAAAATGATGATGGGATTGCAAAATCCAATAACCTAACTATAAATCTCAGAGGAAAGCCTTATATGTAGAATGGATCGACAAATAAGAAGATTGAATTTTAGAACTGGAAAATTAAAAAGTGTGGGTTCTAAAATTCAATCTTCTTCTTCTTTGTTTTGATGACCATGTCCTTTGCTTTACAGAAGCTTTTCGTTTTCATGAGGTCCCATTTATTGATTGTTGCTCTTAGAGCCTGTGCTGTTCATGTTCTGTTCAGGAAGTTGTCTCCTGTACCAATGAGTTCTAGGGTCCTCCCCACTTTTTCTTCTAACTGATTAATGTGTCTGGTTTTATGTTGAGGTCTTTGATCCACTTGGACTTTAGTTTGGTGCAGGGTGATAAGTATGGATCTATTTGCATTTTTCTACATGTAGACATCCAGTTAGACCAGCACCATTTGTTGAAGATGCTATCTTTTTTTCCATTGTATGGTTTTGGCATCTTTGTCAAATATCAGGTGTCCATAAATGTGTGGGTTTATTTCTGGGTCTTCTGTTCTATTCCATTGATCCACCATTCTGTTTCTATGCCAGTGCCATGTAGTTTTTATAACTGTTGCTCTATTGTACAGCTTAAGATCAGGGATGGAGATACCTCCAGAAGATCTTTTAATGTAGAGGATTGTTTTAGCAATTCTGGGTTTCTTATTACTCCATATGTAGTTGAGAATTTTTCTTTCCAGGTCTGTAAAGAATTGTGTTGGTATTTTTATGGGAATTGCACTGAATCTGTAGATTGCTTTTGGTAAGATGGCCATTTTTACTATGTTAATCCTGCCAAGCCATGAGCATGGGAGATCTTTCCATCTTCTGATATCTTCTTTTAATTCTTTCTTCAGAGACTTGAAATTTTTTTCATACAAGTCTTGACTTTGTTAGGGTTACACCAAGGTACTTTATGTCATTTGTGGCTACTGTGAAGGGTGTTGTTTCCCTAATTTCTCTCTCAGTACTTTTGTCGTTTGTATATAGGAAGGCTACTGATTTTTTTGAGTTAATTTTGTATCTGGCCACTTTGCTGAAGGTGTTTATCAGCTGTAGGAGTTCCCTGGTAGAGTTTTTGGGATCACTCACATATACTCTCATAACATCTGCAAATAGTGATAATTTGACTTCTTCCTTTCCCATCTGTATCCCCTTGATCTCCTTCAACTGTCTTATTGCTCTAGCAAGGACTTCCAGAACTATGTTGAAGAGACATGGAGAGAGTGGGCAGCCTTGTCTTGTCCCTGATTTCAGTGGGATTGCTTTAAGTTTCTCTCTGTTCAGTCTGATGTTGTCTATAGGCTTGCTGTATATCGCCTTTACTATGTTTAGATATGTGCCTTATATCCCTGATCTCTCCAATACTTTAAACATGAATAGATGTTGGATTTTGTCAAATGCTTTTTCAGCATCTAGGGATTATCGTGTGTTTTTTTTTTTCAGTTTGTTAATATGGTGGATCTCATTGACGTATTTTGGTATATTGAACCATCACTGCATACCTGGGATGAAGCCTACTTGGTCATAGTGGATGATATCTTTGATGTGTTCTTTTATTCAGTTTGCAAGTATTTTGTTGAGTACTTTTGCATCAATGTTCATAAGGGAGATTGGCCTGAAATTCTCTTTCTTTGTTGAGTCTTTGTGAGGTTTAGGTACCAAGGTGACTGTGGCTTCAGAGAATGAGTTTAGTAATGTTCCTTCTGTTTCTATTTTGTGGAATAGTTTGAAGAGAACTGGAGTTAGCTCTTCTTTGAAGGTCTAGTAGAATTCTGTGCTGAAGCCATCTGGTCCTGGGCTTTTTTTGGATGGGAGACTTTCGATGACCGCTTCTATTTTCTTGGGGGATATAAGACTATTTAATTGATTTACCTGGTCCTGATTCAGCTTTGGTAAGTCGAATCGATCAAGAAAATTGTCCATTTGATTTAGATTTTCAAGTTTTGTGGCATATAGACTTTTGAAGTAAATCTAATGATTGTTTGGATTTCCTCAGTGTCTGTAGTTGTGTCCCCTTTTCATTTCTGATTTTGTTGATTTGGATAGTGTCTCTCTCTCCCTGTTAGTTAGCTTGGCTAAGGGTTTGTCTATCTTGCTGATTTTCTCAAAGAACCAGCTCTTGGTTTCATTGATTCTTTGAATTGTTTTATTTGTTTCTAATTGATTGATTTCAGCCCTGAGTTTGATTATTTCCAGCCGTCTACTCCTTTTTGGTGTGTCTGCTTCTTCTTTTTCTAGGGTTTTTAAGTGGGCCATTAAGTTGCTTGAATGAGCTGTCTCAAATTTCTTCTTGAAGGCACTTAGTGCTATGAACTTTCCTCTTAGCACTGCTTTCATTGTGTCCCACAAGTTTGGGTATGTTGTGTCTTCATTTTCATTGAGTTCTAGAAACACTTTAATTTCTTGCTTTATTTCTTCCCTGACCCAGCTATCATTTAGTAACAAGTTGTTCAGTTTCCATGTGTGTGTAGGCTTTTTGCTATTTCTGTTGTTGTTGAGGTCCAGCTTTATTCCATGGTGATCAAACAGGATACAAGCGATTATTTCAGTCTTCTTGTATCTGTTGAGGCTTGCTCTGTGACCAACTATATGGTCTATTTTGGAGAAGGTTCCATGAGGTGCTGAGAAGAAGGTAAATTCTTTGTGTTTGGGTGTGAGGTTCTGTAAATGTCTGTGAGGTCCATTTGATTCATGACCTGTGTTAGAGACATTGTTTCTTTGTTTAATTTCTGTTTTGTTGACCTGTCCTTTGTTGAGAGTGGGGTGTTGAAGTCTCCCACAATTAATGTGTGGGGATCTATGTGTGGTTTAAGTTTTAGTAATGTTTCTTTTACAAATGTGGGTGCTCTTGTATTTGGGACATAGATGTTCAGGATTGTGATGTCTTCCTGGTGGAATTTTCCCTTGATGAGTATGAAGTGTCCTTCCTCATCTCTTTTTATTAATTTTGGTTGAAAGTCTATTTTATCAGATATTAGAATGGCTACTCCTGCTTGTTTCTTGGGTCCATTTGCTTGGAAAGTCGTCTTCCAACCCTTTATCCTCAGGTAATATCTATCTTTGTGACTTAGGTGTGTTTCATGTGTGCAACAGATTGCTGGGTTTTGTTTACGCATCTATTCTGTTAGTCTTTTTATTGTAGAATTGAGTCCATTGATGTTGAGAGAGATTAATGACCAGTGGTTGTTAGATCTTTTGATTTTGATGTTGGCTGTGGTCATAAGATTGTGTGCTTGGTTGCTTTTTGTTTTACTGTAGTGAGGTTAATTATTTCTTGCATTTTCTTGAAAGTAGCTAGTTTCCTTGGGTTGTATTTTCCCTTCTAGTGTCTTCTGTAAAGCTGGATTTGTGTGTAGGTATTGTTGAAATTTGTTTTTGTCATTGAATATCTTGTTTTCTCCGTCTATGAGGACTGAGTTTTGCTGAATATAGTAGTCTGGTCTGACATCTGTCTTCTCTTAGGGTCTGAATGATATCTGTCCAGACCCTTCTGGCTTTCATAGTCTCTGTTGAGAAGTCAGGTGTGATTCTAATGGGTTTGCCATTATATGTTACTTGGCCTTTTCCCCTTGCAGCTTTTAGTATTTTTGTTGTTGTTGTTGTTCTGTATACTTATTGTTTTGATTATTATGTGGCGGGAGGTTTTTCTTTTCTGGTCTAATTTATTGGGTGTTCTGTAGGCCTCTTGTATTCTTATTGGCCTCTCCTTTAAGTTGGGGAAATTTTCTTCAATGATTTTGCTGATAATATTTTCTGGTCCTTGGAGCAGGGAATCTTCTTTTTCCTTTACACCTATTATTCTTAGGTTTTGTCTTTATATTTTGTCTTGAATTTCTTGAACGGTCTGTGTCAGGAATTTTTTAAATTTAACACATTTTCTTTGACAGATACATCTATTTCTTCCATCATCTTCCACACCTGAGATTCTTTCTTCCATCTCTTGTAGTCTATTGGTTATGCTAACCTCTGTAGTTCCTGTTTCCTTCCCTAAGTTCTTTCTCTCCACAATTTCCTCCAGTTGTGTTTTCTTTAATTTTTCTAATTCTATCTTCAGATCTTGAGCCATTTTGTTGATTTCCTTCACCTGTCTGACTGTATTTTCCTGTTTTTCCATCAATTCCTTCAGCTGTTTGTTTGAACAATCTTCTGTTTCTTTTATTTCATTCAGTGATTTAAGCATTTCCTCTCTAAAGGCCACAAACTGTTTGGCTGCAACTTCTTGTATTTCTTTATGGATGGCAATAATCTGTTTGTTTTTATCTTCCTCTATTTCTTTACAGATAGCCATAATCTGTTTGAGTTTACCTTCCTCTAGGTCTTTGCGCATTTTATTTGTTTCCTCTGTTATTCTCTTCATGAGCATAGATGTTAGGTCATCTTGAATTTCAATTATGCTGGGGTGTCCAGGGCCACTTGCCTTGGGTTCTGGAGATGCCATATTGCTCTGTCTTTTGTTGGTTGAGTTTTTATGCTGGCCTCTACTCACTGGGCTATCTTAGGTGTTTGGGGTTAGTTTCTGGGGGTTCCTGGAATCTTGTGGTGGAGAGAATCCCCTTGGCAGGAAGATGGTTTTTCCTGAAGGAAGCCTTCTCAGCTTTTTGGGTATAGTCACTGGATGGCCAGTGTTTTTCAGGAGTTGCCACTGCTCACCTCAGGCATAGAGACCTGAGTGGTAACTGTGGTCCTTGTTAGTCGAGAGGGCTCTCCTCTCACCAGGAGAAGTCCTGAAGACAGTTGCTCTGATTCTGGGTTTCTTGCTGTAAATTTAGTGATCTGCTGCTCTACCCTGGGAAACATGATCACTGTTATTTTAGGGCCCAGAGTTCAGTCTCTGTATGGAAAATGTTGTCCTGCTCCTCAGATGCAGTGTTCTCCTGGCACCTCCATTTTGTCCCCCATGTTACTCTTCATCTTAACTCTGCTATGGCTTAGGCTCTTCCTAACCTACTTCCCAATAACCACCACTGAAGATTTTCTGCTAGGGAGGCCTATAATGGACACAACAAAATCGTAGGAAACCAGGATTTCCCACTTTAAAGATGCCAGGCAAGGATTCAGATTTCTTTACATTCCAATTCCATTACACATTCCCAGCCCTTTCCTCTGTTTTCCTTAGTGCAACACAGGTGACTGCATCCAGGAGGCCTCCATATACAGAGGATGTAAACGCTGGGGATGCCAATCGAATGCACCAGTCATGGTGGCACCATGCTCTCTGACCTTAAAATTTCTTTTCACCTTTCCCTCAGTAATACCTTAGAGACACGATGGTGAATGGGAGTCTTGGGTTAGCTATATTGCAATGGCTATGCTAAATACCCAGAAGGCAATCTACAGTTCTTTTGCAAACTTGTCTTTGCCTACACATCAGTCTTTACCCATGTTGACATTCTTCAACAGGAGAATCAAACTCAAAAGGAGTTCCAAGCCAACCTCTCTTGGCTATAAGGCATCCAATATACATCCAGTCTCTTTCCCCTAACCACCCACCCCAACTCCTCGCAATAGCTCTTCTGTGCTTAACTCTACTGGCAACTATTGGCACCTGTTCTGATTAACATCCCCTTTCATGAATGCCATGGACCCTTATCCACAT
The DNA here is from genome assembly GCF_907164565.1 of Psammomys obesus. NCBI lineage: Eukaryota > Metazoa > Chordata > Mammalia > Rodentia > Muridae > Psammomys > Psammomys obesus. Next base: position 14,844,748 of record NW_026586173.1, read on the forward strand.
GAAATTTGCAACACATTCTTCTCATCAATTTACCCCTTCTGTTTAGCCTTGTAAAGCTCTGTTCAGTTTCCCATCCTACATGTTTACATAGCATCACTGTCACCAAGCCAATATGTCCTAATACTCCTGCTCTTCTCTGGTGGTGAAATAACACTATCAGCTCCTACATTGAACCCCCCTTTCAGAGTTTTTTAATCTCCATGATTATTCCTCAGGTTTATCTCTATAAGCTTGAAGAATTAGCTTTATATCTGGGAAGAGATTGAAACAAGAGAGAGATCTTCATCCCTTTTCTCATTGGACTGGGTCTCAGTGTCTTCCTGGGCACTACGTGAGCCACTGGAAGTGCCAGAAACTTCCAGGATAAGCTTAACCATAATAGCTTTCACTATGGATAGTCTGGAGTCCCTTCAATGACAGATCACTCCTTTAGTCAGGGTTGTTCTCCAAAACCAGAGAACCCTGGACTTACTAACTACTGAACAGAGAGGGACTTGCATTGTGTTGGAGGAGGAATGTTGCTTTTATGTCAGTGTATCTGGGCTTGTGAAACAAAACATACAAAAACTCCAAGATCTCCAGTGAGTTCTCCGGGCACATTATGCACCCGACACCCCTACCGCATGGTACTTAAACCCTCTTGTAGCCTGGTTTCTTTTCCTCCTTGGGCGGTACTGGCCATTGGGGACTTACTTCTTTTGGCATCCTACCTCATTCAGCTTCTAAAATAGCAGATAAATAGCATTGAAAATAATAACTGCCAATCTGGTTCTGGTTCATTACCAAACTGTCCCAAACACAGGGGCTTATGACTATGAAACAAAGGGAGATGTGGGGCAGGTGAGCCCTGTGACTGAGGGAGCAAGAGTGAGATTGAAATATGTCCAAACACCAAAAATCTCATCTTGAGATCAGCAGGAATAGGGATTGCTCCTTCTTTGTTCTGGGCCTACATGCCGTGGTTCATGTAGCCTTGGGAACCTCACCCTGACACCCGTGATTGAATCAAAAAGGCTAGTAGCCAGGTTCCAGATTAAAACTTTCTATTTCCTTATAAAGATGCATCCAGCTAGCATCTGGAATTCCTCTTCATACAAATGAAGCATTTCCAGATGTCATCCTCAGCCAATGTTGTATATTCACCCTAATAACCCTTATGCACTTTCCCAAGGTTTATATAATCCCTTTTCCCCCAATAAAAGAAAGCCATTTCACTAAAAAAAAAAAAAAAAAACCATCTCAGGAGAGTCCTTTCACCTATACTCATCTTTGGACCAAGATCCTGCTAATCCCCCTGCCCATCTAAGTTTCTTTTTCTGTTCAGTTTAACCAGGATGCAATGATATTTGGATGCCCCAAGGGATAAAGTGGACCAAGACCAGCACCACTGGATATTCTCCTTCTCCCTCAAAGTCTCTTTCTTACATTCAGGTATCTTTGTTTTGTTTTGTGACTCACTGAGTTTAAGCAGGACAATCTGTATGACCAGTTGTTTGAACTGCCTATTGGAGCCTGCTAGGCTCACCTCTGGGTATAAAAGTGAAGACAATTACTTTCTCTTTCCCAGAATCCACTTCTATTCAATAGTGCAGTGAAGTAGGATGTGGTCCTTTGATTAGTGTTTGGGTGATGACAAGCCCAGCCTGCCATAAGATCATTATAGGTAACTATAAGTGCTCTGTGATTATGATTGAAATAGCAATGCCATTTCCAAATATAGCATTTAGTATCCCCTTTCCTGTCTTTGGCTTTATAGTCTTTCTACTTCTGCTTCCATTTAGATTGTATGTTTTAGGGGTTCTGTTTAGGCTGAGCGCACAAAATTTTCATTTTTTTTCTGCCTCTAAGATCAACAATCAATAAATGGGAAATTCTGAAACTGAAAAGTTTCTGTAAAGCAAAGGACATGGTTGTCAGAACAAAAGGACAGCCTACAGACTGGGAAAGGATCTTTACTAATCCTATATCTGACAGAGGGCTAATATCCAGAATATAAAGAACTCAAGAAGCAACAAATCAAGTAATCCAATTAAAAAATGGGGTACAGAGCTAAACAGAGAATTCTCAATAGAGGAATATGGAATGGCAGGGAAACTCTTAAAGGAATGTTCAATGTCCTTAGTCATCAGGGAAATGCAAATCAAAATGACCTTGAGATTCCACCTTACACCCATCAGAATGGCTACGATAAAAAACTCAAGTGATTAAACATGCTGGAGAGGATGTGGAGAAAGAGGAATCCTCCTCCATTGCTGGTGGGAATGTAAACTTGAACAACCACTTTGGAAATCAATCTGGTGCTTTCTCACACAATTAAGAAAGCACTTCCTCAAGATCCAGCTATACCATATATCAGCTAGGCATATATCCAGAATATGCTCAATTATACAACAAGGACATTTGCTCATCCATGTTTGTAGCAGCTTTATTCATAATAGCAAGAACCTGGAAACAACCTATATGCCCCTCAACTGAGGAAGGGATACAGAAAATTTGGCACATTTACACAATGGAATACCACTCAGCAATTAAAAACAATTAAATCATGAAATTTGCAGGCAACTGGTGGGATCTAAAAAAGATCATCCTGAGGGAGGTTTCCCAGAAGCAGAAAGACTCACTTGTAAGTGAATATTAGACATATAATATGGGAGAAACATACTAAGATCTATACACCTAAAGAAGCTAAGCAAGAAGGAAGACCCTGGGTAATATCAACAATCTTCATTCAGAAGGGCAAACAGGATGGAAATCAGAAGAGGAAACAGGACAGGAGCCTACCACAGAGGGCCTCTGAAAGATTCTACAAATCAGGGTATCAAAGCAGATGCTGAGACTCATAACCAAATTTTGGGCGGAGTACAGAGAATCTTATGAAAGAAGGGGGAGATAGACATGGAGGGGACAGGAGCTCCACAAGAGAACTACAGAACCAAAAAAATCTGGGCACAGGGGTCTTCTTTGAGACTTATATTCCAACCAAGGACCATGTATGGAGATAACTTAGAGCCCCTACACAGAAGTAGCCCATGGCAGCTCAGTGTCCAAGTGGGTTCCCTAGTAAGGGGAACAGGGACTGTCTGTGACATGAACTCAGTGTCTGGCTCTTTGGTCACTTCTGCCTGAGTGGGGGAGCAGCCTTACTAGGCCACAGAGGAAGACAATGCAGCCCATCCTGATGAGATCTGATAGGCTAGGGTCAGATGGAAGGGGAGGAGGACCTCCCCTATCAGTGGACTTGGAAAGGGGATTGAGAGGATATGAGGGAAGGAAGGTGGGATTGGGAGGGAATGAGAGAAGGGGTCACAGCTGGGATACAAATGAATAAATTATAATTAATATAAAAAAGAAAAATTAAAATTAAAAAGAAAAAAAGAGACAAGGTATGTTATCTCTTTTTCTGAGCTTCTGTTACCCCACACATTGTATCTTCCAGTCTGTACATTTTCTGTAAACATAATAATTTTGTCTTTGATAATATAATTTATTTACTTCTAGATGACTTTACTCTTGTTTTTCTAACACCTGAAATTACATCATTATTTTATACATTTTATACATCATTACTTTATAGCTCCATTTTCATGGAATTTAAAGAATTACACTCTTATGTTTATCCTATATTATATGTCTAGTACCCACTTATAAGTGAATATATATTATTTGTGTCTTTCTGCCTCTCAGTTACCTCACTCAGGATGATCTTTACTAGTTCCTACCATTTACCTGCAAATTTTATGGTTTCTTTGTTTTTAATTGCTGGGTAGTATTCCCTTGTGTAAATGTACCACACTTTTTGATTCTATTCCTCTGTTGAGGGACATCTAGATTGTTTCCAGATTCTGGCTATTATGAATAAGGCTCCTATCAACATGGTTGAGCAAATGTCCATATTGAATTATGGGGTACCTTTTGGGCATATCCTAGGAGTGGTATAGTTGGATCTTGAGGAATCACTATTCCTAATTTTCTCAGAAGGTGCCAGATTGATTTCCAAAGTGGTTGTACATGGTTACATTCCCACCAGCAATGGAGGACTGTTCCTCTTTCTCTACATCCTCTCCAGCATGCATCATCCCTTGAGTTTTTTATTTTAGCCATTCTGATGGGTGTAAGGTGAAATCTCAGGGTCTTTTTGATTTGCATTTCTCGAATGACTAAGGATGTTGAGCATTTCTTTGTTTCTCCACCATTCCATATTCCTCTATTTAGAATTGTTTATTTAGCTATGTACTTCTAAAGAAGCTAAACAACAAGAAGGACCCTAGGGAAGATGCTTAATCCTCATTCAGAAGGGCAAACAGGATAGACATCTAGACATTGGAAGTAGAAGAAGACAAGGAACAGGACAGGAGCCTTCTGTAGAATACCTCTGAAAGACTCTATACCTTCAATAATACCACCAGGGTATTGAAGGTGATACTGAGACTCATAACCAAACTTTGGGCAGAGTGCCGGAATCCTTATGGAAAAAGGGAGATAGAGAGACCTGGAGGGGACAGGAACTCCACAAAGAGAGCAACAGAGCCAAAAAACCTTGACCCAGAGCTCCAACTAAGGATCATGCATGGAGAGGACCTAGACCTCCTGTTCAGTGGAAGCCCATTGGCTGCTCAGTTTTCAAATAGGTTCCCTATTGAGGGGTACAGTGGCTGTCTCTGACATGAACTCTTTGATCACCTTCAACTCTTTGATTACCTCCTCTTGTGGGGTACAGCCTTGCCAGGCCACAGAGGGAGATGATGCAGCCAGCCTTGATGAGATCTGATAAGCTAAGGTCAGATAGAAGGGGAGGAGGTCCTCTCCTATCAGGGGACTAGGGAAAAGGCATAGGGGGAGAAGAGGGAGGGTGGGTAGAACTGTGTGGAGACAATGGAGGGGCCTGCAGTGGGGAAACAAAGTGAATAAACTGTAATAAATAAATATATAAATAAAATTAATTATAAAAACAGAAAAAATAATTACACTCTTGCATTCTTTTTAAAGATATATTTTATTTTTATTAATTACAGTTTATTCACTTTGTTTCCCACCTGTAGCTCCCTCTTTCTTTCCCTCCAAATCCCACCTGCCCGATCAGGAGTAGCTACATTGTCTTCCTCTGTGAGTGAGGTATCCCAGAAGCAGAAATACACACAGGGTATATGCTCACTCATAAATGGATATTATACATATAATATAGACATATAAAATCTGTACATTTTAAGAAGCTAATCAAGAAGGAGGACTCTGGTAAGATGTTCAATCCTCATTTGGAAAGGCAAACGGGATGGACATCAGAAGAGGGAGAAAACAGGGAACAGGACAAGAGCTTACCACAGAGGGACTCTGAAAGACTCTACCCAGTAGGGTATTAAAGCAGATGCTGAGACTCTTGCATTCTTTTTTGATAACAAAAATGTTTGTTCAAAACCACATGACTCAATGTAAATATGTACTTTCTTGCAGTTTTCCTTTTGATTATTTTTTCACCATTCTGCTGTTATATATTACAATTCTATAAGATATTTTGAATTTTATATTTGTTTAATTTTCTAATTCATGGTCAGTTTTGGAGAAAGTACTATGAAAGGCTGAAAAGAATGTGCATTTTGAAGGTATTTTTGCAAAATCTATTTAAAATATAGTGTCATTTAAACCTGAATTTGGTTTCTTGATTTTTTTTTCTGCATTACTTTCAGTTTGGGCAATATGTGTGACTGAAGGCAGCGGCTGTTTCAGTTTTGGGTTGACAGTCAAGTCCTTTAGCTTATCCATGATGCTACAAGAAATATTTTCAAGAATATCCAATTTAACATTATGCGGTAATGTGCTTGTCTTGTTTTTTGCTAATATGTGACCTTCCTAAACGAAACTTTGTCAAGAATTTCATGATGGATACATGCTGAACTTCAATATTTATAATATATGTAAATATGCATTTTTATTTATGCTAAATATATCCCCAAACAAATAGCAAGAATGTGTTATCAACCTGTATCTAATTATGTAGTATATCTTATTAAATGAAAATATAATTAAAAAATTAATTTTCTGAGTCATATAAGATATAACCATGTAAGAGTATAGATAACACAATTGTGTTTATGGCATTCAGTGTTGATATGATCATAGTCACATATCTAGAATGCATTCTGCTAAATATACATAAATTATTACATTTATAAGCTAAACCACATTGTCAAATTTTCACAGTTGTTAAGGAAGGTATAAAAATTGAACTAGGAGACACTGAAATTCGCAGTGCGCTAATGAATGTGAGTACATACGTCACAGGCTAGTGGAACATGGGCCGGCCCTATCTGGCTCTCTGCCTGAGTTAATCCCCTAAAGCAATTTTTTCATCAGCCAGGCTTCCTTCCTCCTTAAGGATTTGTGCTGCCCTTTAATCACATGATAGTAAAAGGTTTCATTAATGAATACATTTTTATTCTTAAAATCCCAGGTGTTACAGAGACTATAAATATAAACCTGAGATCCCATCCCCAAACAACATTCTTCTCTGGTCAGTATCCGGCACAGCTGCCTCTGGACTCAGGTACCATCACTTCAGTGCTGTAGAGTAGGCATGATCTTTCCTGTGTTTGTTTCTTGTGAAGTGTGTTTTATATCAGGAAAATAACTACAGCCATTCGTTCATGATGACACCAAAGCATTCTGAAGGCTTTTGACTTAATGTGTGCACAGGCATCAGTGCTTTACTATAAGTCATTTCCGTGGTTGTGAAATAAGAACATGAAGAAGGTGTATGGAATGCATAATTTGGTGTGCCAAAAGCAAAACTAAAGCACAATGAAAATGCTAAAGGCATATTAGGTATCAAAATCTATTTTCAAAAAACAAACATATTTATTTTATGACTCACTTGACTCGTGGCTAGGATTTATGGTGTTCTGCGGTATTATTAATGAATACACTGAAGTAGCTCAGAGAGTTCAATGTATATATTTTTACTTACAAATGAGCTTCAGTTGAACTCAGATGTGTTTAATTTAAAATCTAATTTTATGTTAATTATGTTAGTTTATATTGAATGTAATATTCCTTTTGGCTTCCCACTGGTTATAGCTCTTTTTTTTTTCAGTTAAACATCTACCTATAATATACCATGTTATTAATTAGTATAATGTGGTACAAGAGAAAATATGTAGTAAATAAAATTAAAACAATCAAGTGATAAATCAGATGGGTGGAAAGAGGGGAAACTTAAGAGAGAAAAGATTAACAACGACAGAAAGGGAAACAAGTAGGAATAGATTCACAGATGGATGGAGAGTGGAGATGACAAAACAAAGAGGGAAATAGCATTTACTTCATGAAGCACGTCATAAATTTTAAACTGGTGGTCCTTTTTTCTATACAATCACCCCTGATTTTTTTTTTTCAGCATGTGAAATTATGGGACTCACAAACCAAACAGCTGCTGCTGACTTTCTCCTCCTAGGCCTTTCCAGTGACCCAGAATTGCAGCCTGTCATGTTTGGACTATTTCTGTCCATTTACCTGATCACAGTGATTGGAAATATGTTCATCATCTTGGCCATCCATTCAGATTCCCATCTCCATACTCCCATGTACTTCTTTATCTCCAACCTCTCCTTGACTGATATTTGCACAAGCACCACAACAATCCCAAAGATGCTGGTGAGCATCCAAGAACGGAATCTAAGCATAACCTTTGCAGGATGCCTTACTCAGGCTTGCTTTGCCATGCTTTTTGCTAGCCTGGAGTGTTGCCTTCTTGCAGCCATGGCATATGATCGCTATGTGGCTATTTGCTATCCTTTGAGGTACACAGTTATCATGAGTTGGCGTCTGTGTAGTCTACTCGTCCTATTCTCCCTGATCAGTAGCACTGTAAATGCTTTACTTCTCAGCCTCACGGTGCTCTGGTTGTCCTTCTGCAAAGACTTGGAAATTCCCCACTTCTTTTGTGAAATTACACAGGTCATCAACATAGCCTGTTCTGACACATTCATCAACAATTTACTGATATACATTGCAGGTTTAACATTTGGTGGCATTACTTTTTCCGGAATCATTTTCTCTTATACTGAAATTGTCTCCTCTGTTTTGAAAATACAGTCTGTGCAAGGAAGATATAAAGCCTTTTCTACCTGTGGGTCTCATCTGTCAGTCATTTCTTTATTTTATGGGACAGGTTTAGGTGTGTGCATTAGCTCAGCAGTAACTGACTCTCCCAGGATCACAGCAGCGGCATCAGTGATGTATACTGTGGTGACTCAGATGCTGAACCCCTTCATCTACAGCTTAAGGAACAAAGATATGAAGGAAGCCTTGAGGAAACTCATAGGTAGGATACCTTCCATCTTATAAATATGTTACCTTCTTGGATAGATCCTAGAGGTAAATCACTGTGAGAAGATTCCTGAAATGTCTGAATGCCTTATCATCCCTTCACTAATCCTTCTAAATTCAGTGGATAACATAATGCCAAATAGATCTAATCTTGTATTTAGTTCATTTTTCTGTATGTTGGTTCAATTCTATTATCAGTTTATTTTCTCATGTTTCAAGCTCAGTCACAAAGAGTGTGGGTGTGTGTCTGTGTGTTATTGAAAAGTGAACCATGCATGTGTATTTGTACATATACATATATCAATATGTATATAAACATGTATACAACAGAAGATGGGCTATTGATCTTATTGATTTATATCAACACAGATAATTAGAAGTTACACTTATCTGTGAACTGCAAGTAGACATTTTAACATATGGAGAAAATGTGTAATGATCAAATCATGGCAATTAGGCAAAGTGCTACTTCCAATATTTACCATTAATTTACCATAATTTGCCATGGTTAACACCCAATCTCATTTGAATTTATGTTGTTCTTTCTTGTGAACCATACTAAGGAACACTAGAAGTTAGTTCATCTATCCAGGTACAGCGTGTACTTATTGATCCTTCTCTGCCTATGCTTCACCCATTTCTTTCCAAATTTGTCGCAAACAGTATTATATTCTAAGCTGTGAAATCATCTTTGCGTTTCACAAGCACCTGAGAAAATATGACAATTTTGATGCTGTACCTATTTCTCCTTAACAAAATAGTTTAGTTTATGTTGCCTAAAATGATAATAAATGATTTTTTTTATGGTGAAACAGAACTTTATTGTGTCTCTGTGCTATTTTTCTCCTTTACACATATATCCACTGAGTATTGCCTAAAATTCATTTCTTATCTGGTCTGTTGTGAGTATTGGTGCAATTGGATAAAAAATGCATACATAAATCATACACATTTATCTCTGTTTCTACAGATTTTGATGCATTTCAGACAGAGTTTTACAAAACAGTACTTATTCTGATAGCTTTTAAGAAACCTTATACTGGTTTTATAACCAGTATAACAACTTGCCCAACAGTAGTTTATGAATGATCAAGTTTCTCTGTAGAGTCACTGCCATTTCTTACTGGCTATTGACCTCATGGTGCCATTCTAACTCATCAAATGTTTCAGTAAGACATAGAGATTTCATTGATTGTTAGACTGACATTGAACCATTTGTAAAAAATCTATTCATTATTTTTATGTAATATTTTGAGTAAAGCATGTACAGCTCATATGGTTACTATTTAACTGAATTGCTTGGGATCTTTTGTTGAATTCCTTTTATTTTATGGACCCATATTATTTTGAGAATCTGTATTTGTGTAGTGGAATGCTAGGTGAGCTGTTAAAGTTACTGAGGTCGTTTTCAAACCTATTAAATGATTTATGCCTCATTCATTAAGGCCAAGTTAACCGCAACCCCAGATGAGGCCCTCAGAGGAGGAGGAAGTAACCTTTTGTAGCCAACATAATTACTGGTGAAGATTATTACTTCTAATCATATTCTTCTGAAAGAACATCAAAGCCAACATTATCAGTTTTATTTCTAAAATACAGAACTGGAGATTATCTCAGTAATTTTATGTTAGTAAGAGATATTTAAACTTCTTAGAGATGACATTTTAGGATCTAATATGGCAGAGACACCTTAAGTCTAACATATTCAAACATAAAATTTTGTCTTTTTTTTTTTTTCACCAGGAGCCAAGAGTTTGTGATATAAGTGTTCTTATTTTTATCTATATTTCTATCTGTTTAGTCTATATTTTTATCTTATATATCAGTTACAGTAATACAACAGAAATCTTATCTTGCCCTGTCCTTTCTGAAAATACTAACATTGCTAATATTTAAATATTTTAAATCAATTCTTTATCACAGCTGACACTGTGTATCTGAGATGCAACGTTCATATTTAATGATGTGTTGTATATGTGATACTGTATGTGGTAAAGGAGAAGTTAAACAGCCTCTCAAGCGCTGACTAAAACTGTGGCAGCATAACTTTTACTCTGTAAATAAAGTTAATTGAATGTTCTCTTACAGTCTATTAGAAATGAAATATATTGTATTACTTAGAAAAGAATTATTCCCTACTTGCATGCATGTTTCCATATTTTGGAAGTGCCAATGAGTTTCCTTATATGTTTTCTTAAATCATATTTTTTGTAGCCTAGTCTCAGTAGGCTCAGTATCATTATAAAAGAGTTTTATTTATAAAATTAATTTAGCATTTTAAATATACAAATTAAAGTAGATTTCTATTATTCTGTAGATTTGAAGTTTTTATTTATGTGTATATGTGTGTTCACAAATGTGTGTATATGTACTGTGTGCGTGTGCCCATGCCCTTGAGTTCTCTGGAAAAACAGGAAGTGCTCTGAACCACTAAGCCTTCTCTCAGACCCCTAAATATAATAACTCTTAAAAATTGGCAAAAAGTCTATTTCCCACTTTGAGAAATATTTATATGTAATATGCTTATTTGAGAATGTGTATTCATTTCCTGTGACTTTAATACATTAATATGATATATACACATGCATGTGTAGAGCATATCTACATCCTACTCATGCCTTTACTTGCTCCAAGGACACACAATACGTTATCCTCTAAACTTTACATTCTTCATCTTTCTTTATAGTCCACTAAGTCCAATTAGTGCTATTTGTACATGGGAAAAGGACAGAAGCCTACCACAGAGCACCCCTGAAAGACTCTGCCTAACAGGGTATCTAAGCAGATGCTAAGACTCATAGCCAAACTTTGAGCAGAGCACAGGGAATCCTGTGAAAAAAATAAATCTTTTAAAAAAGAATAATTACCTCTTTTCATTTAACATTTGCATAGTTTAGTATTCATATTTGACCTCTATGATTACACAATGTTTGGGGCTTAAAAGAATTCTATACTTACAATAGGGAAAAGTAAAGTTTTTTTTAAAAAAGAGGATTTGCTTTTGTTGTAACATTTAATTATGTTTCTACATGTATCTATATGTAAATACATGGATGTATATGGCCAGGGAGTCCAAACAATAGTGTTAGAACTCCTAAAACTGGAATTACAAGTATTGGTGAGCAGCCAGATAATCATTTTGGGAGTAGAACTCAGATCATGGTGCAAAAGCAGTATAGACTGTGTACGAATGAGCTGTTTCTTTTACACCCAATGTGCATATCTTCTGTATTCTCACCTGATCTGATAGAAAGAAATTAATAATAACAATAAAGAATAACAGAGTAAATAAGCATTCATTAAAGATACTGTAAATCCATGTTTATCATAGCATGTGAACAATTTGCAGAATATGGTGAAGTACAGTAAATATACTGTTAAATATACTAAACATTTATACTGATAAATACACTCTGATGTATATTTAGAAACATAAATATACTGGATACAATATAATGGAATATTATTTAAATATAATATATATCATCATAGTATGCTTTCCAGAAAAAGAATGTAACTACAAGACATTAAGTTAAAGAAGTAAACAAGACCTAAAAGATATTGCATATTCTTTCTCAGAGCAGCGGTTGGTTATTTAAAGACTCAAATATGTAAAATGGTTATTAGAGTTTAGAAAGTGGCAGAGGAGAAAGTATGAAAATTGATGCAGAATTTAATCATGACACAGTGTGCTTAAGAATGAAAATATTTTCTTTAATATATGTAAAGAGTGTTAAAGATGGAATAATAAAAAAAAATGCTCTGAACATCACTTCCTGCTTAATTAAAGCTTCCTTTAGGTCCATTTAAGCAAAAAAAATTCCCAAAGTGGTCTTTATATAGGGATACTATTTCCATTACTGTTTCCTTCTGTGAGGGTTATTCTTAATTCTCCACTTCATCTTGTGATACTGTATCCTTAGTAATCCTTTGTACAACCCAATTTCTCATGACATTAGGAGACCACCAAGCTACTTGTGTCCTAAATATTCACTATAATAGTTCCATGAAATTTGCAGGTAAATGGTGGGACCTGGAAAGGATCATCCTAAGTGAGTTGTCCCAGAAGCAAAAAGACACACACGGTATATACTCACTCATAAATACATACAACATAGGACAAACCCACTAAAATCTGTGCATCTAAAGAAACTAAGCAAGAGAGAGGACCCTAACTAAAACGGTCAATCCCCATCCTGAAAGGCAAAGAGGATGGACATCAGAAGAAGAAGAAAACAAGAAACAACCTAGGAACCTTCTACAGAGGGCTTCTGAAAGCCAGAAGAAGAAAACAGGAAACAAACAAGGAACCTACCACAGAGGGCCTCTGAAAGCATCTGCCCTGCAGACTATCAAAGCAGATGCTGAGCCTGTTGGCCAACTGTTGGGTAGAGTGAATGGAATTTTATGTAAGAAGTGGGAAATAGTAAGAGCTGGAGAGGACAGGGTCTCCACAAGGAGAGCAACAGAACAAGAAAATTTGAACACAGGGAACTTCCCAGAGACTCATACTCCAACCAAGGACTATTCATGGTGATAACCTAGACCCCCTGCACAGATGTAGCCCATGGCAGTTCAGTGTCCAAGTGGGTTAC
>NW_026586173.1:14862661-14912473 GCF_907164565.1 Psammomys obesus
AGGTGATCAAAGAGCAGGCCAATCAGATTATGTCAGAGGCAGTCCCTCTTCCCATTACTATGTAACCCACTTGGACACTGAACTGCCATGGGCTACATCTGTGCAGGGATTCTAGGTTATCTCCATGAATACTCCTTGGTTGGAGTATGAGACCTGGGAAGTTCCCTGTGTTCAAATTTTCTTGTTCTGTTGCTCTCCTTGTGGAGACCCTGTCCTCTCCAGCTCTTACTATTTCCCACTTCTTACATAAAATTCCATTCACTCTGCCCAACAGTTGGCCATCAGACTCAGCATCTGCTTTGATAGTCTGCAGGGCAGAGGCTTTCAGAGGCTCTCTGTGGTAGGTTCCTTGTTTGTTTCCTGTTTTCTTCTTCTGGCTTTCAGAAGCCCTCTGTAGTAGGTTCCTAGGTTGTTTCCTGTTTTCTTCTTCTGATGTCCACCCTCTTTGCCTTTCAGGATGGGGATTGACCGTTTTAGTTAGGGTCCTCTCTCTTGCTTAGTTTCTTTAGATGCACAGATTTTAGTGGGTTTGTCCTATGTTGTATGTGGCGCATGCCTGTAGTCCCAGCTACTTGGGAGGCTGAGACAGGAGGATCGCTTGAGTCTAGGAGTTTTGGGCTGTATTGCGTTATGCCGATCGGGTGTCCGCACTAAGTTCGGCATCAATATGGTGACCTCCCGGGAGCGGGGGACCACCAGGTTGCCTAAGGAGGGGTGAACCGGCCCAGGTCAGAAACGGAGCAGGTCAAAACTCCCGTGCTGATCTCCCAGTCATATTAACTCCCCTTTTTATTTTATGATTTCCTGCGCTCTGCCGAAGGTTCAGCCATGAGTCTCCGAATCCGCCCTGATACACTGCTAGACAGAGTTTTTCAGAGGCCCTCTGCGGTAGGCTTCTGTCCTGTTACTTGTTTTCTCTTACTTCCCATGTCCACTCCATTTATCTTTCTGAGTGAGGACTGATCATCTTACTCCGGGTCTTCTTTCTTGTTTATCTTCTTTAGGTGTACATATTTTTGTATGTTTATCCTATCTTATAGGTTTATATAAGTGAGTATATCATGTGTGTCTTCCACAGAGGGCTTCTGAAAGATTCTACCCAGCTGGGTATTGAAACAAATGCTGAAACTCATGACTAAACCTTGGGCAGAGTGAAGGGAATCTTATGGAATACGGGGGACATAGAAAGACCTGAAGGGGATAGGAACTCCACAAGGAGACTAGCAGAGCCAAAAACTCTGGGCCCTTGGGGTCCTACAGAGTGATGAAATCAGCAAGGACCATGTGTGTAGAGGATCTAGAGCTTCTGCTCAGATGTAGCCCATGGGCAGCTCAGTCTCCATGTGGGTTCAACCAGTATCTCTCTTTTAAAATCTAACAGTCCTATGAAAGTGTTCACTAATAAGCATTACAGAAATGAACCCTAGTAAACAGATTTTTAAATCACCAGTCCTAAATGTCATAAAAAATTAAAGTTTAAAGAAGACCCAAATGAATACCTCAATCAACTTTAAGAGAATGAACTTAAAAACAATAAATGCCTGAGTGATCCCCAATAAAACACAAACATTTTTTATTACCATCTAAAATTTGATCATGAAATTCAACAAGTAGATAGAAACATAGAAGAGATTTCAAGCTGAAATAAAATATAATTGAAACTCCCCCAAAACAACTAGAGAACTCAACAGAAATCTTTAAAAGCAGAATGAACCAATTGGAAGATATAAAGGCTTGAAGATAAAGTAGATGTTATAGACAATATAAGCAACAAATATAAAAAATTAAACACAGAAAAAGAACACAGAGAAAAGATGTGACATCAGGAAAAGATCAAACCATCAAATTGTAGAAATAGATGAGTGAAAATAATCCCAAGTCAATGGCATAGACTAGATCTTCAACAAGTTCATGGAGAGAATCTCATTGGCACAGGAGACATCTTTCTGAACAGAACACCAACAGCACAGGCTCTAAGAGCAACAATCAATAAATGTGAACTCATGAAACTGAAAAGCTTCTGTAAATCAAAGGACACTGTTGTCAGAACAAAATGACTGCCTACAAATTGGGAAAGGATCTTTACCAACCCTATATCTTACAGAGGGCTAATATCCAGAATATATAAAGAACTCAAGAACTTAAACAGCAACAAAGCAAGTAATCCAATTAAAAAGTGGGGTACAGAGCTAAACAGAGAATTCTCAATAGAGGAATATCGAATGGCTGAAAAACACTTAAAGAAATGCTCAACATCCTTAGTCATTAGAGAAATGCAAATCAAAACTACCCTGAGATTTTACCTTATACCTATCAGAATAGCTAAGATAAAAAACTTAAGTGACAACACATGCTGGAGAGGTTGTGGAGAAAGGGAAACCCTCCTCCACTGCTGGTGGGAATGTGAACTTGTACAACTACTCTGGAAATCAATCTGGTGCTTTCTTAGACAATTAGGAATATGCTACCTCAAGATCCAGCTATACCACTCCTAGGAATATATCCAAAAGATGCTCAAGTATACAATAAAGACATTTGCTCAACCATGTTGGTAGCAGCTTTATTCATAATAGCCAGAAGCTGGAAACAACCTAGATGCCCCTCAAGTGAAGAATGGATACAGACATTGTGGTACATATACACAATGGAATATTACTCAGCAATAAAAAACAAGGAAATCATGAAATTTGCAGGTAAATGGTAGGAACTGGAAAAGATCATCCTGAGTGAGGTTTCCTAGAAGCAGAAAGACACACAGGGTATATACTCATTCATCAGTGGATATTAGACATACAGTATATGATTAACCTAGTAAAATTTGTACAACTAGAGAAATCAAGAAGGACTCTGGCTAAAGTGCTCAATCCCCATTCAGAAAGGCAAAGAGGATGGACATCAGAAGAAGGAGAAAACAGGACAGGAGCCTGCCACAGAGGGCCTCTGAAAGGCTCTACCATGCAGGGTATCAAAGCAGATGTAGAGACTTATGGCCAACCTTTGGGCAAAGTGCAGGGAATCTTAGGAAAGAAATGGGAAATAGTAAGACCTGGAGAGGATAGGAGCTCCACAAGGAGAGCAACAGAATAAAAAACCTGGGCACAGGGGTCTTTTCTGAGAATGATACTCCAACCAAGGACCATTCATGGAGATAACCTAGAACCCCTGCACAGATGGAGCCCATGGCAGTTCAGTGTCCAAGTTGGTTCCATAGTAATGGGAACAGGACTGTCTCTGACCTGCTCTTTGATCACCCCCCCCCAAGGGGGGAGTAGCATTACCAGGCCACAGAGGAAGACAATGCAACCACTCCTGATGAGACCTGATAGATTAGGATCAGAAGGAAGGAGAGGAGGACCTCTCAGTGGATGTGGGGAGGGGCATGGGTGGACAGGAAAGAGGTAAACAGGTAAAATATAAGGTAAACAGGAAAAATATAAGAGAGTTTGTAAATAAGAAAGGGCAATTGTTCTCCTAAATACAAGAAATTTGATGATCTCTAGGTATAGGTCATCAATAATCACATCTGCACTACAGATCCAAATATAATGAATCATCTTAAGTCTGCGTACTACTCTAGATACCAGTAGTATTTGAAAATTTTCATTTGTTTATAATAATAAAAAATTCAGCAACGTTATTTGGGGAAAATAAATGTTTTTTTAATTTTATTTTTCTTATTAGCTACATTTTGTTAACTCTGTTTCCCAGCTGTATCCCGCTTCCTCATTCCCTCCCCAACCCCACAAAAATAAATGTTTTAATACAATATTTTCTGATTGTGGGAAGAACAGGTAGGTTGCCCACAGACATTGGCCATTCTCTATGTTACCCCAGGCCCAATCTTCATGGTTTCCTCTAGAGCTATAATAGAACCCCAGCAGAGATCTTTTCTTTCCTTACACCATACCTCCTGTAGATCTCACAGGCCATCGCTACTTTGCCTCCTGTTCCCCACTCTTTGGTGTTTCCCACCCCCTCAACTCAGGCAGGCATCCCTTATTCAACTGCAGTCCATTTCCTCCTTTTCCAGCTTCCAACACTAACAGTTCTCCATGAACACACCAGGCCAGAAAACAAGTGACACACAACTAACACTCTGGAAATCAAGGGAGGAAACAGAAACCAAGAAACAAAATAATCACCCAACAAAGACAGATTAGAAACTAGTACTTACACCTGTAATCACACAAGACCCAGATCCCTATATGCCAGCATAAGAACACAATCAATAACACCAAGGCAATATGTCACAAGAACCCATCTATCCTGACCCAGGAAACCCCGAATATTCTAACATAACTAAACCACAAGAAAGAGACCTTAAATCCAACTATTTATAGATAGTAAAGGGACATAAAGAGGAAATAAATAAATCCCTTAAAGAAATTGGTTACATATTTTGGCCCACAACTTCGGCAGAAAACTTTTGCTTTCCCAGAGGCCATGCTAGTTCTATGGATACCACCCATCACACCTTAACATTTCTTAAATCTCCCTGCAGCCCCAAAATGTAACACTTTCCCTGACTTCTGTATTCCAGTCTACAATTCTGTCTGCTTTCCCAGAAGCCATGTCAGCACTAGGGACACCAGATAAGACACTTCTCTCTCCTCACTAACTCCCCTAAAAGCCAACCCAACTAGTCCAAACTTCACCCCTTCCCTGGTCCCCATTTTTCACCCCATTATTTCAGCAAAATACTTCTGCTTTACTAGAGGCCATGAAGTACTACAAACTCCAAAGACCAAGCAGGTACATAGAACCCCAGAGGACTCACAGGAATTTGAAACCTTAGAGACAACATTGGCACCAAAAATTGCAGATGTCAAGCCAATCACAGAATTTCAACAAAGACACCGTACTGAATCTGAAGACTCATTCATTGGTCACCAGAACTCCAGTCCACTCAGGGAAGAATATCAGAAAAGAAACAGAAATTAAGGGGAAAAATCCACCTAAGAAAGATAAACTCAGATATCAACACCTAAACCTATAATAAACCCAAACCCATATGACTAAAGACCAGCATAAGACCATAATCAATAACAGCCAGGGCAATTTGGCACCACCAGAGCCCAGCCATCCTACAAGACCAAGCCCTGGACATTCCAACACAGCTAAAACACAAGAAAATTATCTTAAATTCAATCTTATGAAGATGATAGAGGCCTTTAAGGAAGAAATTAATAAATCCCTTAAAGAAATACAGGAAAATAAAACCAAATGGGTAAAGGAAATGAATAAAACTGTTCAAGACCTGAAAATGGAAATAGAAGCAATAAAGAAACTAAAAACTAGAAAATCTTGCCAATGGAAACTCTAGGTAAACAAACAGAAACAACAAACACAAGCATAATAAACAGAATTCAAGAGATGAAAGAGAAAAATCTCAGGCAAGATACAATAGGGGAAATTAACACATTGGTCAAAAAAATGTTAAATCTTGTTAAATCTAAAAAGTTCATTACACAAAACATCCAGGAAATCTAGTTCCCTATGAAAAGAACAAACCTAAAAATAATAGAACTAGAACCAGATTCTTGATTCAAAGGCCTGGAAATTATTTTCAACAAAATCATAGAAGAAAATTTCCTAACCTAAAGAAACAGATGCTTATAAATACACTCAAAGTTTACAGAACATCAAGTAAATTGAGCCAGAAAAAAGACCCTGCCACATAATAGTCAGAACACTAAATGTACAGAACAACAACAACAACAAAAGAATATTAAAAGCCACAAAAGAAAATGGCCAAGTAACAAACAAGCAGACTTACACCCAAATTCTCAGCAGAGACTCTAAAAGCCAGAAGGGCCTAGACAGCTATAGTGCAGACTATAAGCGACCACAGATGTCAGTACAGGCTACTATATCCAGCAAAATTTTCATTCACCAAATATGAAGAAGACAAGATACTCCAACAATATCCCATGGGAGAAAACAAACGAACAATATCTATTCAAAGATCTAGCCCTACAGAAGATATTAAAAGGAAAACTCCAATGCAAGGAGGTTAACTACACCCAAGAAAACACAAGAAATAAATAATTTCATGCCAGCAAAACTAACAGAAGGGATGAGCGCGCACGCACACACACACACACACACACACACACACACACAAACACACACATACATACACCACTACCACCATCACCACCAACAAAGCAAGAGGAATTAACAATCATTGGTCAGTAATATCTCTCAACATCAATGGACTCCAATAAAAAGACACAGAATAACAGAATTGCTATGAGAACAGGATCCATCATTCTGCTACATACAAGAAACACACCTCAACATCAAAGATAGTCATCATCTCAGAGTAAATGGCTAGAAAAGTATTTTTCAAACAAATGGACCCAAGAGCAAGTTGATGTATACTCTAATACCTGACAAAATAGACTTCCAACAAAAAATAATCAAAAAAGATGGGGAAGGATACCTTATAATAATCAAAGGAAAATTTTACCAAGATGATGTCTCAATTCTGAATATCTATTCCCCAAATGCAGAATCACCAACATTCATAAAAGAAGCATTATTAAAGCTTAAATCACACACTGAACCCCACACACTAGTAGTGTAAAACATCAACACCCCATTCTCACCAATGAACAAGTCCTTTAGACAGAAACTAAAGAGAGAAATAATGACACTAACAAATGTTATGACTCAAATGGACTTGAGTGGACCTATCTACAGAACGTTTCACCCAAACACAAAAGAACAACCTTCTCAGGAACTCACAGAACCTTCTCTAAAATTGGCTATATGTTCAGTCACAAAGCAAGCCTCAACAGATAGAAGAAAATTGAATTAACCTATTGTATCTTATCAGACCACCATGGATTAGAGCTGGACTTCAGCAACAGAAACAACAGAAAGCCTACAAACTCATGGAAACTGAATAACCCTCTACTCAGTGACCACTGGGTCAGGGAGAAAATGAAGAAATAAATTAAGTACTTTCTATAATTCAAAGAAAATGAAGGAATAACATACCCAAACTTTAGGAACTCAGTGAAAGCAGAGTTAAGAGAAAAGTTCATAGTGCTAAGTGCCTTCATAAAAAAAAATTAGTAAGCTCTCACATGTAATAGAAACTGTATTAATTCATAGATTTTTCTAACCCAGCTTGCTCCCAAATAATGGAGACAGACCTATTGATTTATTTAACAAGCTTTAGCACAGTAATTGGGCAGGTATGATACAATTTTTTATGTTAGTCTGCTACCTCCCAGCCACAATTCCCAAGTTATTTGCCAATATTTATTCTGTATGGGCTAGATAAGCTTCATCAGACTGTATTCTTTCTATCCATCTTTCACCTTCCTTCACCTTCTCCTCTTTTTCTTTTTCCCTACATAAGACTCCAAGCCCAGTTACTTTTCTTCTGCCTAGTTAAAAGCTGTCCAGCCTTTTTTATCAACCAATCAGAGATAATTGGGGAGCAAAGTTTACATAAAAAACACAGGTGTACCTAAGAATGCTCTCATTAGGACTGTACCCAGATGTTAGGTCTCAGAATTCAGCATTTATATACATAGCACCAAAACAGTCACCGACATTCATACTAGCAACTTAACAGCACAGCTGAAAGCTCTAGAAAAAAACGAAGCAAACATATCCAAAAGGAGTAGACAGTAAACTCAGGGCTGAAATCCATAAAATAGAAACAAAACAACCATGCAAAGAATCAATGAAAGAACACCTGGTTATTGGAGAAAATCAATAACAAGATAAGCCTTTATCCAAATTGATAAAATCAGAAATGAAAAGGGGGACATAACAGTAAATACCAAGGAAACACAGGGAACCATAAGGATATACTTAAAAAACCTGTACTCTACAAAATTAGAAAATCTGAAAGAAATAGGAAATTTTCTCAATAGGTACCACTTACCAAAATTAAATCAAGATCAGACAATTTAAATAGACCTATAACCTCTAAGGAAATAGAAGCAGTCATTAAATGTCTCCTCCCCACCCCAAAAGCCCAGCACCATCTGTATTAATGCAGAATGCTATGAGACTTTCAAAGAAGAGTTAATTCCAACAATACACAAGTTATTTCACAAAACAGAAACAGAAATAATATTGTCTAATTTCAGTTTATGAGGCCATGGTTACCATCATACCGAAACCTCATAAAGACTCAACAAAGTAAGAGAATGACGGGCCAATTTCCCTTATGAGCATAGATGCAATAATGCTCAATAAAATACAACCCAAATCCAGGAAAATATCAAAAAGATTATGCACCATGGTCAAGTAAGCACCATTCCAGAAATGCATGGAAGGTTCAACATACAAAAAAAAACCCTGTAAATATAATTTATTATATAAATAAACTGTAAGAAAAAAGACATAATCACCTGATTAGATGCTGGAAAAGCCTTGGACTAAAAGCTGACACTCCTTTATGATAAAAGTCCTGTAGATTAGGGATACAGAGATATGCCTGAACATAATAAAGGCAACTTACAGAAAGCTTATAGCCAACATCAAATAAATGGAGAGAATTTCAAAGCAGTACCACTAAAATCAGGAACAAGACAAGCCTGCCCAATATCTTCATATATATTCAATATAGTACTTGAAATTTTAGCTAGAGCAATAAGACAACTGAAGGATATCAAGAGAGACAAACTGGAAAGAAAGAGGTCAAAGTATTGCTATTTACAGATGATATGTTAGTATATGTAAGGGACCCTAGAAATAACCCCCAGTGACCTATTATAGCTGGTAAACACTTTCAGCAAGTTGGCTGGATACAAGATAAACTCAAAGGTTGGTTTTAAGGTCTTTTTCTTGTGCTTTAGCTGTGTTGGAATTTTGTGGGCTTGTTGTAGTAGAAGAGCTGGGCTCTGGTGGCGACATATTGTCCTAGCTGTTGTTGATTGCATTCTTAGGCTGCCATCTATGCCTCTGAATTTGGGGTGATGGTAGGTCTAGACACTAGATTTGTCTTTACTGAATGGGTGTTTTGTTCCTTGGTTTCTGTTTTCTCTCTGGTCGTCTGGCCTGTGTGGCCTGTGGTTGTGCAGGGGGTATCCACCTGAGTTAGGGGCTTCCACTTTTAGTGTCAGTTATGGTCTCTTGTAGAACTGAGAAACTGGAAGCTGGGACACAAAGACAAGGAGAGGAGGATGAGTTGCTGATAGTGTTGGAGGGCTCACCAAGAGAGTGGAGAAGGTCTGTAGGCAGGCAGCCTACCTATAGTTGTGGTGGCTGGAGTGGCCACCTGAAAGTCTCCACCCACTTTGGGGGCTGAGATATGGTGATGATGAGGGGAGGCAGATTGGGAATAGTTTGGGGGGGGAGGAGCACTGAGAGAGTGGAGGAGGTCCACCGATAAGTACCCTACTTAGTCTTCAGGCAGGCATGGCCTGATCTTCTGGCAGGCATGGCATATTGTTGGGCCGGGGGTGTCTGCCAGAGGGGAGTCCTGATATTCTTTATTCTGCTTGATGTGTTCTTGAGTTTTCTAGTTGAGTGACTGAGTATTTTTCAGTTTCATCTTCATTTCTGTTTGAGTCCTCTTTAATGTTTCTATATACTTATTGAATCCCATTCTCAAGTCCTGGATTGTAAATTTCATTTCCATCAGCTTCATGTATGTGTTTTCCTGGGCATTTCTCAGGCATTTATTCTCCTTAAGCTCTTTCTCTTTAATCTCACTAAGATGATTCTTTGTGTCTTATATAAGTTCCTTGAGATCTTTGATGAAACTTGTATTTTTTAAAAATTCTGTGTTCTGTGGTTCATAGAGGCAATTCTCATTGGCAAACATTTCTACAGAACTGACAGGGTTTGGAAAAAAGATACTGGCTTGCTCTTTCATAATAATGATTTTTTTGTTGTTGTTGCATGAGATCTTGGCGTGTGCATTTTTATTTCTAAGTTTGTTGTGCACAGAGAAGTTTGGGGCAGAAGAGAAGATGTGGGGGTACTTTGAGGCTAGAGGTTGGAATGGAATCAGGCAGACACAGGAAACCGGACTGGTATACAGCATGAGCTTTCTGGTCCAAGTGTGAACCTTGGGGTGGACCTGGCTGCGTGGCGAAGTTGAGTATGTGATATGAGAGGGGTCTGATTTTGGAAATAGGAAGAGAGTGTCCTGACAAAAGCCTGGGGATCATTTATGGTGCAGGCAAGGGAAGCCAGACCAGTCAGGACACAGGATGTGTGAAAGAGTTGCCTGGATAGACTCTGGAGAAAAGTGTGGGAAATATTGCTGCTTGTGGTGGTTCCAAGGAGGGTAGAATGGACCTGGGAGTGATGGCATGTAGGAAAATCAGTGGCAGAAATCTAGAGGTTGGCTGAAGTGCAGGTGGGAGTAGTCAGACCAGCCCCACACACTTGGTGTGGGACAAAGGCTTAAGTTGGTGGGTTGTAGAGAAGTTGAAGGGGGGTCCAGGAGATACATTATGCTACACCCTGAAGAAAGACATAGGAAGTGTAGATGAGTAGACTTATTTGAAGCAGACCAAAAGTGACCTGTCAATAAGATTTTTAAAATGGTTTGGAAGTTAATGAGCTTGTTCACAAATGAGAGAGTGTAAAGAACAAGCAAAGCAAAAGCTATTGTTTCCCCATTGTTTAGCTCCTGAAAAATGGTCCACGTAGGCTTCTTACAACCATGTGTGGCCCCACAGGAAATTGAACTATTCAGGGAATAAAGATGAAATTGGACAATTTGCCTAACAAGAAGTCTTGGGAATTAACTTCTTAATGAAACTGTAAATATTTCCTCAGTTCTTATAATTTATCCTGTATCTTGGCTTCATTTGTTCTTTGGGCCAGAAGGATACCTACAGGAGCACTGTGCAGAATCCTTCTGGCCCAAAGAAGACTTTCCAGGAAGCATAATTAACTTCTTCGTTTACCTTCAGAAAGAAAAAAAAACAAACAAACAAACCTCAGTTATCATAAAGAATGCCTGAGTGATGATGTCCCAAAGAAGAAAAATAACAAAGTAAGTGATAGAGGTGTCTAGGATGGAGAAAAAGAGAGAAAAATATGAGAATAAGCCATCTTCTGATAACATTGATGAAAGATGGGATTTATGGTGTCATGAGTGCTAAAATATACACTTTTACAAAGTTTAAAACAGTTTTTAAAAATTATGATTTTTTTCAGCTTTTTGTCAAATATTTTACTTATTATTTTACTTTAAATTGATATAAATAATGATCAGTTTCTCATTATTCAGCAAGTTGCATGTGTGTATGTGTTTGCTTACATGTGCATCTGTGCCATGGAATGAGTACTTGGACAACTTTGCAAGTTGGCTCTTTCCTTCTGCTTTGCTGAGATGGTACCCCTCTTGTCATTTCTGCTGCTTATAGTATCCAAGTCTGACTGGCACATAGGATCATAGTCAATTCTCCTGTATCCACCTTTCCTCTTGCCAGAGAACAGAAGAATTCCCAGAACTGTACGCTCAACAGAACTTGAGTTATTCTCCTGTTGATTCTCTGAAAACCCCTGGAGATCAAGGGAAGTTGAGGGTAGTGAGAAGACTCAGCATGAAGGATCCTTGCAACCAAGCCTAACAATTTAAGTTCTATCCCCAAAACCTAAAGAGTGAAAGGAGAGAACCAACTCCTCCAGGCCATCCTCTAGCATGTTCCCCCACACCATGTCATACATGCACCCACACACATACAAAATAAATTTTAAAATATTTGTAACCTTTTAAATTTTGAGAGGCCTTACACAAAGTCCGGTGATCCAGATGGGATCAGAACAGTGCTTCTTTGAGAGTAGATAGATTCAGTGAAAAGACTAAGGGTATCCATGAGTCCTCCCATTCCTGAGGGTGTCCCCTGAGCTCTAGAAGAATAAGGTGTGAAAGAGTGGATAGACAAACCCTTAGTTGTCTTAGAAAGAAGGTACAATAAATCAGTTCTTTTTATCAGTTTTGAATTTCATCAAATGATATTCTTTAGCTCTTCTGGGGATATAAAAAATTCCATCTCTTTTACTTGAATTATTACACTACAGAGTAATATGTTTTCAATGTCAATGCAGCAAAAACTGTGTGCAAAGATATTTGTATGCATACTTATAATGCTTTGATTATATTCACCCACTGTTTTATTCTTTCTTATTCTGTTCTCATCCTCCTCTTCTCCTCCACATCTCTAATAGTGTCCCTTCTACTTTTGTGTGTTTTGTGAAGTATTGTAAGACAAAAAAGACGCCTTTCTTCCAGGACCTTAATTATTGTAGTTAATGTTATAATCTCCAATTCCATCCATTTCCTTCAGTAACATAGTTTTGTATTTTTATTATGAGTATGATTGCTGTTCATATACAGACTGTTTTATTTACCCATTCATTCATCAGTGATTATCTAGGCTAACTCAACAAGATTATTATTATGAATAGTCATAACAAACATGGGTAGGCGCATATTGTTATTTGTATTCACTTGGGATATATGCCTAGAAGTGGTATAGCTCTATTATATTGGAATTTCATTTTCCACTTTAAAGGAATCTCCATATGGATTCCACAATAGTTGCACTAACTTATATTCCTACCAATAATATTTCATTTCCTTTCCCACACAGACATAAATGCTTAATATAATGTCAGAACATAGAATAAGAAATTATCTTTGATCTTTTTGTGATGCCTTGGCAAGGTGAGGCAGGAATATTATTGTGAAGAAGCTTGGTCTACATAGTGAGATATTGTTTCTTCCAATATCTTCCCCCACAAAATAAAATAAAACTGTTTTTGGATGGGAATTCTATAGAAGGATAATTTAAAACACAGGAGTAAGATATCAAGTAATGCCAGCAACAGAGACCATAGAGAAGTATTATAACTCAATGGAAATGCTATGAGACTTTGACAAGGGAAAATTCAATTTGGAAACCAAACTTGCACTCTTAAAATCTATAACAGGTTTTGTATATCCTACCTCTTCTTCAAGTCTTAATCTTCTGACCTTTGGACAACAGGGTTAGGGAGATAGCTAAAAGGGTAAAGCACTTACTGTGAAAGCATGAAGACGCTGGTTCAGATTCCTAGCACCCATGTAAAAGCCAAACGTGGCAATTCATGCTTGTAGTCCCAGAACTTGATGCAGAAAGTGGTGAATACTGGGCCCTTGCTTGGTAGTTAGTCTAGCTGAAATGGTAAACTTCAGGTTCTGTGAAAAACTCTGTCTCAAAAAATAAGGTGAAAGAACTATTGAGTCATACGTCCTCATTGTCAACTTCTGGCCTCCAAACACACACACACAACACACACACACACACACACACACACACACACACACACACACACACACTACCCAGAAGCAGAAAATGCTAGTAATAAGTGGGATGGGTGAAAGTTGGCCTATTTCCCCAAACAGCTGTAATAATTCTGTAGGGGTAAGAATTAGCTGAAAGCATAATTTTAACAAAGAGCTAACAGAGTTTTTCTAAAGATTTACTTTTTGGGCATGTATTTAGTATGAAGGAGCAGATATGTACCATGTTGCTTGTGTAGAGGTCAGAGGACAACTTTTCATAAGTCCACCTTGTTTTCTGTTTGTTTGTTTCTTTTGGAGCAAGAACTACCTTGTTTCTGCCACTATACTGCATTCGTGACCTTCTAGCTAATACTTCTGTTTCTTCCCTAAGTCTCTTCTTAAGAGTGCTGAGATGACCAGTTCAAGCCACTACATCTTACTTTTTTATGTGAGTTCCAGGAACTGAAAGCAGGTTACCAGACTTGCAATGCATGCACTTTTCCTGGCTGAGCCAGCTAATGGTCCTAAGCTTTTTAACATAAGATGTATATACTTTGTTCAATGGACAATAGTGAGAAATCCAAAGGTATTATATAGATACTAAAATTTCCCAAACTCACTGATGTCCCCAGATATGTTTCATAAATATTCTTGTATTCCTTCAGATGGTTCATTATCAAGGTTATGGAGGCTGGAGCAATGGTTCCACAGTTAGAAATACTTGCTACTCAATCATGAGATCATAGTTCAGATCCCAGCACCCATGTCCAATGGCTTACATTATTAAGAACATTCCCTTATAACTTGAAAAATGTCCTTAGAGTGCCCTTCCACCACCAAAAAATGAATTTATCAGTTCCTGTACAATTCATAAAATATAGATGATAAACGTACACCCTAAACTTAGACCCCTTGGATTAACTTTACTGCCTGGTCTCTGTACAGTCTTGTCTGATTTTACTAATCTCATCATGCCTTCACTTCGCATGTGATGGAAAACTCATCTCTTTGGGTTATTGTAAGTGGAATATGAGAAAAGATGTTAGTGGTCCAGGTATGTTCCAAGTTCATGCCTGTAATCCCAGCTAAGCAGAGAGTTGAACAAGAAAGACTGGAAGGTTAAGGCCAGTTCACTACATATCTAATCCAAGGTCACTCTAGGCAGTTTAGTGAGACCCTCCCTCAAAGTAAAAGTATAAAAAAAAGGACTGGCCTGGGTATGTAACTCAGTAGTAAAGCACTTTCCTAGCTTATTTGTAGAAGTGAGTTCAAACCTCACTTCTACAAATAAACAAGAAAAATAAATAAATAAATAAACATTTAGTGATTGTTTATATAGAAGGCATTCAATAAAAGATGTTTTATTATTTTTATGAAGAAATTATGTATGTACCTTTGTTACCAGAAATCGTAGGGAGTCCCAAAGGGTCACTGCATGTTATTGAGGAAATTTAGATCCCCTTCTAGAGTTTCTGGTCATGTTGTTAAAAGATTTAAGAACAGACACAAGCAAAAACTTGAGGACAACTTTATTAGAATTTAAAAGAAAAAAACATCAGGGTAGGTAAACTGTAATCTCAACATCTGCAGGGAAGAGGAAGATGGGAAAAGAGAAAAATAAAACAATCCATATAATTTTCAAGACCCTATGGACAAACATTCACAGGACCAAGAGGGAAGCTTCAGTAAAGAGTGAAAATGGCCAAAGAACCAGAGAAAGCAGGCTGCAGGCTCTGGCCAACACTTGAAAGAAAGATACAGAAGAGAAAGGGAGGAAGAGAAAGCATTACTTTTCTGAGTCAGACCTCAGGAAGGCTGACAAGCATCAAAACCTCCTGGTTGCTGATATTAGCCATACAATATAGGATAAACATACTAACATCTACAGTCCTAAAGAAGTTAAAGAACAAGTGGGACCCTAGGGAAGAGGCTGAAACCTCATTCAGAAGGGCAAACTGGATAGACATCAGAAGTAGGAGAAGATAGGGAACAGGACAGGAGCCTTACATTGGGGGTCTCTGAAAGACTCTATCCATCAGGGTATGGAAAGAGATGCTGAGACTCATAGCCAAACTTTGGGCAGAGTGCAGAGAATCTTATGGAAGAAAGGGGAGATGGAAAGACATGGAAGGGACAGGAGTTCCACAAGGAGACCAAAAGAGCCAAAAAACCTGGGCCCAGGGTGGCCTGCAGAGACTGATGCTCAAGGACCATGCATGGAAAGGACCTAGACCCCTGCTCAGATGAAGCCCATAGGCTGATCAGTCTTCAAGTGGGGGCCCTAGTAAGGGGATCAGGGGCTATCTCTGACATGAACTCAGAGGCTGGCTCTTTGATCACCTCTCCCTGGGGGGTAGGGGTGCAGCCTTGTCAGGCCGTAGAGGAAGATCATGCAGCCAGCCCTGATGAGACCTGATAGGCTAGGGTCAGATAGAAGGGGAGGAGGACTTCCCCTATCAGTGGACTAAGGGAGGGGCATGGGAGGAGAAGAGGGAGGGTCGGTGGGACAGTTAGGAGACTGGGGTGAAGGTACAGCCAGGATGCAAAGTGAATAAATTGTAATAAATAATAATAATAAATAATAAGTAACAATAATAAGTAATAAATAAATAAATTTAAAGAAATTATAAATCCAAAGCTAATAGGACCTTTGATTTAAGATACTTGTGTAACCAGCAGCTTGAATCCTTAGTTACCCTGTGTGATAATAAAATTAGAAACTTTCCAAAAACTTTTAATGGATTATTCAGTTTGGTCTAACTAGGATGATAAATAGTTCAGATTTTCTCTCCCTGCTTGCAAGAGTGTCATTATAGTGTTTTCCTCAATCTGTCTTCTTTTTTTCCTTTTTTTGTTGGTTCTTTGTTCATATAGAGCATTTGATCAGATGTGTCACCCTCCCTCAGCTCCTCCTTGATCCACCCCTACCTTCTGTATCGACCCCACTTTGTGTCCTTTTTGACTTGTAACCCATCAAGTCCAAATTCTGTTACCTATGTATTTGTAAATGTGTGACCCTGGACTGAAGCTTATTCCACCTTCCAGGGGCCACACCCCTAAATAAAGCTGATGACCCCTCTCCCAACAGCTGTAAGTTGCCAGTACCTCTTTATCTAGTAGTGGGATTGTGTGCCCACCTCCCCTGTCTATGCCGAAATTAAGGAAAATAAAATTCTTTGGTAAATTGATGGAGCTAGAAACAGTCATTTTTAGTAAGGTAACACAGACTCAGAAAGACAAAAAAAAAATCACATTTTCTCTCCCTTGCACATGCTAATATTTGAATCTTCAGATAATAGGCATCCTCTTTGGAATAGATATAGTCATCAGGAAATTAGGAAGAAGCCAGGAAGGAGACTTTTGAGGGAAGAAAGAAGAAATGGAGTGATTTTTGAAGGTGCGAATAGGAATAATGGATCAGGAAAGCTTAATTCATTCTTTTGAAACAGGGTCATTGAATCTAGAGGTCACGGATTCAGTTAGATTGACATCAGTGAGTTCATTGAAGCCTCTTTTCTCTGCAGCCCCAGCACCAGGATTATATATGCTGAGCACATGAAAAGTTTTTTTCTGAGTGCTGGGTGTCCAAACTCAGGTCCTCATTTTGCACAGCAGGTATTTTATCAGTTGAGCAAACTTCCTAGCAGTTTCCATAATTTACAGGAAGCTGCAAAACAAAGCATGAAGATATGTGATTTAGATTTTGAGACAGGTTAAGGAATTGGCCTTGAAATCATTATTCCAGCAAAGTGCTTCTTGAATTCTTGATCCTCCTGCCTTTACCTCTAAAGTGCTGAAATTCTGTGTGCCATATCTCCCTGTTTTTCTGTTTGTCTTGTTATTTTCTTGTTTGTTTAGTAATAGCCAACCTTTTCATTTTTCTTCATTTATCTTTTATAAGTAATTTTTAATTTGTTTTTTATTTATCTATCTATTTATTTATTTATTTATTTAGAAAGAACATGCACATA
Source organism: Psammomys obesus (assembly GCF_907164565.1). Taxonomy (NCBI): domain Eukaryota; kingdom Metazoa; phylum Chordata; class Mammalia; order Rodentia; family Muridae; genus Psammomys; species Psammomys obesus. The sequence continues at coordinate 14,879,891 of NW_026586173.1, forward strand.
ACAGCACATGTATAGAGGTCAGAGGAAAACTTGAAGGAGTTAGCTCTTTCCTTTCATCGTGTGGGTCTTAAAGACCAAATTCAGATTATCAGGCTTGGCATCAAGTACCTTTACCCACTGAATCACCTTACCAGCCCATTAAAAAAATTAATAAAGCATTAAAAAATTATCAGTTCATATTTATTTTTAAAGTATTGAGTTTTGTATTAACATTTTTATTCAAACATAGTATATACTTTAATTACATAACCAGGGTAAAATAATATTTACGGTAGCTTTGATTCACTTTTCCCTGATATCTAATGAATGTGAGCATTTTTTCATGTATTTATTGGTTACTTCATATTTCACTCCACCTTCATAACACCTTTATAGCATTTACAACTCAGTATTTTCTTTATAACATTTGTACCTACAAAGAAACCTCTTGGCTGACCATTAATTCTTGGATATCACTTCTTTCTGGATTTCACTAGTTCATCCTTTAGTAATTCTTTCTACTGAATGAAGTCTGGAAATATGGCTCAGTGGGGAAGAACACTTGCTGTGAAAGCAAAGAACAGAAATTCGAGTCCCCGAATTTCTCACGTGAAAGCCGGGCATGGCTTCATGTACCTGTACACCAGAGGTCAAGGGTAGAGACAGGAGGATTCTGGGACCATACTCACAGGCCAACATAGATGAAATGCCAACCTGCATGGTCAGTAGGATACTCTGTCTCAACAAAGAGAGAGAGAGAAAGAAAAAGAGAGTGAGAGATAGAGTGAATAGAGGAAAGCATAGATGAAAACATTCAGTGCCTTCCTTTGACTGCCACAATCATGTGCATGCCGCATGTAGGCCTATACCTTGCACCCCAAGCACACACACACAATTAAAAAGAAAAAAAAATCTTTCCAATCTCTTTTTCACAATGTTTCTAGCCATGAAATTATATACATAAAAATAACATTATATGGCCTGAGAAAATTGTATTTATACATTAGGAATGTATTCTTTAATATATGTGTAAGAGCAATAAAAAAAAAAAAAAGAAGCCAGATGCCATGAATCTAAGAGAACGGTGATGGGAAGGCAGATAAATAAGAAGACTTTAAGGAAGAAAAAATGTGGAAAATGGTGTAATTGTATTTTAAGTTCAAAAATAAAAAAATAAGTAAAAAAAATTTATGAACTAACCATTTTATCAATATGTATGTGAAATGGAGGAATATTCAGGGATTCTGAATTTAAACTTCAAAGAATGAGGTAATATAAACACTAAGCAAAAGTTCAAGACACTGTAATTAGCTCAGACACAAACTGGGAAGTTAACTATCTTACCTTCCAAACCTATCTTCATACTATTCCTTAACTTCTGTTTTTGATGCTTACAAAAGAGGTAAACACATGGAACTACAAAACCAAACCAGTGCGACTGAATTCATCCTCTTGGGACTCTCAGAAAAGCCAGAACATGAGCCTGTCCTCTTTTCTCTGTTCCTCTGCATGTATGTGATTACAGTTGTGGGAAACCTGTTGATCATCCTGGCCATCAGCTCTGACTCTCACCTCCACACTCCTATGTATTTCTTCCTGGCCAATCTCTCATTGGTTGATTTATGTCTGGCTACCAACACTGTCCCCAAGATGCTGGTGAACATTCAAACCAGGAGCAAGTCTATCTCTTACTCTTGCTGTCTTACCCAGATGTACTTTTTCCATTTTTTTGGCATCATGGACAGTGTCTTAATAGCTGTGATGGCTTATGACCGGTTTGTGGCCATTTGTCACCCTTTACATTATTCTACTATCATGAGTCCATGTCTCTGTGGGCTGCTGGTCGGTGGCCCATGGGTGTATTCCTGTTTCATCTCCCTCACCCACATCCTCTTCATGGCCCGTCTGGTATTCTGTGGAAACAATGAGCTCCCACACTACTTCTGTGACCTCACCCCGCTTCTCCGGCTTTCATGCACAGACACAACAGTAAACAGGCTCTTTGTGCTCATTGTAGCAGGAATGGTGATAGCCACACCTTTTGTCTGCATCCTGGCCTCCTATGCCCGAATCATCGTGGCCATCATGAAGGTCCCCTCTGCGGGTGGCAGAAAGAAAGCCTTTTCTACCTGTAGCTCCCACCTCTCTGTGGTAGTCCTTTTCTATGGGACCACCATTGGGGTCTACCTGTGTCCCTCCTCTGTCCGCACAGCTGTGAAGGAGAAGGCTTCTGCTGTGATGTACACAGCAGTCACCCCCATGCTGAACCCCTTTATTTATAGCCTGAGGAACAGAGATCTGAAGGGAGCCCTAAGGAAGTTCATCAACCGAAAGATCAGCACATCTCCCTGATCGTTAACCAGAACATTGTGAAATTTCTGCACAGCCAAATTTGAAGATCTGAGTTCTTCAACTAAAGTTGGAATTACTTGTAAAGAAAGAGTAAACACTTTAACTTCTGAGTTACAGAAAGCCAAGTTTCGATTTCTATGTGACCTTTTAATTATTGTCTCATTCTAGTTGTTTTTTATTGTTAGTTTGACACAGCCTAGAATCACCTGGGAAGAGGGGATCTCAATTAGAGAATTGCCTGTGTCCAATTGCTTGGGGGTATGATGTGGAGGGTTAACTTAATTGCTAATTTATGTATGATGGCCTAGCCCATGATGCCTGGTACCATCCACAGGCCTGCAGTCCTGGGCTATGTAAGGAAGCTGGCTAAGTGCTATAAAAATGAGGCTTCCAGAAAGCCAACAGTGTTCCTGCATGGTTGTAAGGTTCTGCTGAGTTTCTTCCTTGGTGCCCTTCGAAGATCGAGGGTAGCCTTTAAGCTAAATTAAAACCTTTACTCCAATATGCTGGTTTTGGTCAGAGTGTTTTCTCACAGCAACAGAGAAGGTAACTAGAAGATTCCCAAGATATGAGGACCAGTAAATAATTCTAACCATGTGTCACATTGTCCTCACCAAAAAATAAGACTATTGTTACAAATTGGATTTTCCCAACTTCAATATCCTTTGGCAAACAGTAAATGTGATCACGTGTTGCTTTACAATTATATCTTCTGAGGAATGTATCATCTGATGACTTTAGCATTGTAGAAACATCATGTTGTATTTGTGTAAGTCATTAATTCAATTCAATGCTTTTATTAATTAAATTTATTTTTAGATAGTCCCATACATTTCCACAATATATACCAACTATTCTCATCTCTCTTCCTAACACCCCTGTGCAGCCCTGCTCCTGTATACAGATCCTCTTACATATTCATGTATATCCATTTTTGTAGCCCCAGGCCATCTGTATGGCTGTTGGATCAGAGCTGGTGGGTTCAGCAGTAAATACACAACTAAAAACAACTAAGTCCCCTCTCTCAGAGTCTATCAATAGCCAATAGTTCTAAAATAAAAGGCGGAGCCTCTCTAGTTCCTCTCCCTTCAGTGAGTTACCATTGATCAGGTCAGTCTTGTGTGTTCATCCAATGGACTTAACTCCGCTCCATATGCGTTAATAATTTCAGTAGTTGTTTCTAGTCCAGAGAATGGTGTTCACAGAAGCACTCCTTAGTCTCCAAATCTTACACACTTACCACCACCTCTGTTCTGCAGTATTCCATAAGCCTCTATAAATGTCCTGTTTAATGCCAAGCACACAAATATTCCTATTTTTTTGGCATCTTGGACTGTTTATAGTCATAACCCCACGGCTTTTTTCATTCAGTGCTGTTCTTCTTAGGAAGACTCTTCTATGACCAAAGGTGGGAGCAGATTTTTGTCTATGGGTACAAACAGGTATTTAGAAAGCAACGTGCTGTTTTGTCAGTTTATCAACACAGCATCTTGATATAAGTTAGAGTCGTGCTGGAGGCATAGTTCAATGAGTGACATGCTTAATCACTATGCACCATGCCTTGGGCTGGATCTCCGGCACTGTAAGACACAGAGAGATATGAGCAGACATGGATGAGACTAGTTCTGGCATGACAATACATATTGTTCCATTATAAACATTTTTAAAAATTTTTTATTTAACTTTTATTAATTACACTTTATTCATTTTGTATCCCCCCATAAGCCCCTTCCTCCTCCCCTCCAGATCCCACCCTCCCTCCCCTTTCTGCATGCATGCCACTCCCCAAGTCCACTGATAGGGGAGGTCCTCCTCTCCTTCTTTCTGATCTTAGTCTATCAGTTCTCATCAGAAGTGGCTGCATTGTCATCTTCTGTGACCTGGTAAGGCTGCTCCCCCCTCAGGGGGAGGTGATCAAAGAGCAGGCCAATCAGATTATGTCAGAGGCAGTCCCTCTTCCCATTACTATGTAACCCACTTAGACACTGAACTGCCATGGGCTACATCTGTGGCAGGGGTTCTAGGTTATCTCCATGAATAGTCCTTGGTTGGAGTATGAGTTTCTGGGAAGTTCCCTGTGTTCAAATTTTCTTGTTCTGTTGCTCTCCTTGTGGAGTTCCTGTCCTCTCCAGCTCTTACTATTTCCCATTTCTTACCTAAAATTCCATTCACTCTGCCCATCAGTTGGCCATCAGGCTCAGCATCTGCTTTGAAAGTCTGCAGGGCAGAGGCTTTCAGAGGCCCTCTGTGGCAGGTTCCTAGGTTGTTTCCTGTTTTCTTCTTCTGGGTTTCAGAGGCCCTCTGTAGCAGGTTCCTAGGTTGTTTCCTGTTTTCTTCTTCTTCTGATGTCCATCCTCTTTGCCTTTCAGGATGGGGATTGAGCATTTTAGTTAGGGTCCTCTCTTTTGCTTAGTTTGTTTAGATGTACAGTTTTTAGTGGGTTTATCCTATGTTGTATGTTTATATGAGTGAGTATATACTGTGTGTGTCTTTTTGCTTCTGGGACAACTCACTCAGGATGATCCTTTCCAGGTCCCACCATTTACCTGCAAATTTCATGATTTCCTTATTTTTCATTGCTGAGTAATACTCCATTGTATAGATGTACCACAGTTTCTGCATCCATTCTTCAGTTGAGGGGCATCTGGGCTGTTTCCAGCTTCTGGCTATTACAAATAAAGCTGCTACAAATATGGTTGAGCAAATGTCCTTTTTTGTGTACTTGAGCCTCTTTTGGATATATGCCTAGGAGTGGTATGGCTGGATCTTGAGGAAGCGCTATTCCTAGTTGTCTGAGAAAGCGCCAGATTGATTTCCAGAGTGGTTGTACAAGTTTACATTCCCACCAGCAGTGGAGAAGGGTTCCCCTTTCTCCACAACCTCTCCAGCATGTGTTGTGTTGTCCCTTGAGTTTTTCATCTTGGCCATTCTGATGGGTGTAAGGTGAAATCTCAGGGTTGTTTTGATTTGCATTTCCCTCATGGCTAATGAGGTTGAGCATTTCTTTAAATGCTTCTCTGCCATTCGATATTCCTCTACAGAGAGTTCTCTGTTTATCTCTGTTCCCCATTTTTTAAGTGGATTACTTGGTTTGCTGCTTTTCAGCTTCTTTAGTTCTTTATATATACTGGATATGAGTCCTCTGTCAGATAAACGGTTGGTGAAGATTCTTTCCCAATCTGTAGGCAGTTGCTTTGTTTTGATGACGGTGTCCTTTGCTTTACAGAAGCTTTTCAATTTCATGAGGTCCCATTTATTGATTGTTGCTCTTAAAGCCTGTGCTGTTGGTGTTCTGTTCAGGAAGTTTTCTTCTGTACCAATGAGTTCTAGGGTATTCCCCACTTTTTTTTTCTAGCTGATTTAATGTGTCTGCTTTTATGTTGAGGTCTTTGATCCACTTGGACTTCAGTTTTGTGCAAGGTGATAAGTATGGATCTATTTTCATTTTTCTACATGTAGACATCCAGTTGGACCAGCACCATTTGTTAAAGATGCTATCTTTTTTCTATTGTATGGCTTTGGAATCTTTGTCAAAAATCAAGTGTCCGTAAGTATGTGGGTTTATTTCTTGGTCTTTTGTTCAATTCCATTGATCCACCATTCTGTTTCTATGCCAGTACCATGTAGTTTTATAACTGTTGCTCTATAGTACAGCTTGAGATCAGGGATGGAGATTCCTCCAGAAGATCTTTTATTGTAGAGGATTGTTTTAGCAATTCTGGGTTTCTTGTTATTCCATACGAAGTTGAGAATTTTTCTTTCCAGGTCTGTAAAGAATTGTGTTGGCAATTTGATGGGAATTGCATTACATCTGTAGATTCTTTTTGGTAAGATGGCCATTTTTACTATGTTAACCCTGCCAAGCCATGAGCATGGGAGACCTTTCCATCTTCTCATATCTTCTTCCATTATAAACATTTTTATAGCACAGTAAAAAAAAAAAAAAAAAAGTTCACCTTAAAATAGAAATAATAATTAGGGTGGGGTGGCTCGGTGAAAAAACAAAGGAAAACAAAAAACAACAACAACAACAACAAAAACACTTACTGCACAAGCATGAGGACTAGTATTTAGATTTCCCAGAACCCAGAAAAAAACTGATATGGTTGTACACATCTGTAATCCCAGTTAATCTAGCAAGATGGGAGGAAGAGACAGGAGAATCTCCACAAGCTCAGTGGCCAACCAGCCTGTGATATGCAGCAGTTTAACAACAAGGAACCAGGTCTCAAACAAGGTGTGAGGTGGGGACCAATGTTCAAAGTTATTCTCTGACCTTCTCGTGCTCACTGCATACATGTGCCCTTACTAATACATAGATATTCATGCACACACAATTATCATCATAGTCAATCATACACATGAACACATTAATAGAGAAGTGTAAAATACCAATAAAAATAGAAGAAATATAGAAATCAGTAACACGGACCTTTATTAAAAAAAAAAAAGATTACCAAGATTCTATATTGAATGTAAATGTGTTGCTCTACAGCAATTTCCTTTTGAATTCACTAAGGTAATGCCATCTTGTCCTAACTCTGTTTTATGTCTGTCTAGACACAACTCAGCCTTTCATCCCCCGGTAGCCATATCTACCTTGACAATGCTTTTGAGATAGACTCTGGCCCTGACCATAGTTCAGATGAATTAATTAATCAAAATAATTAATGTTTTACAAACTAAAACATTAAACTAAAATAACCAGAGAATGCATGAGTTAAAAATAATTGTCATTTAGTATCTGGAAAACAGTGCTAAGCTCCACAAAAAGACCAATATTACAAGGCTACTCTAATTCCCACACTGGTGTAATTCCCCCCAACACTGATGTATTTGGCTGTTTTATCTTTAAAATCACTGTACTTCTGAGCTTGGCACCAAGATAGACTTTGGAGGTATTAGCCTACTCTTGGTCTGACCGTTATTTTTTTCTCCTTTTACTTATTTTTAATTTTTATTTTTATATTAATTACAGTTTATTTACTTTGTATCCCAGCTGTAGCCCCCTCCCTCTTTCCCTCTCAACCCAGCCTCCCTCCTCATCTCCTCCCTGCCCCTCTCTAAGTCCACTGATAGGGGAGGTCTTCCTCCCCTTCCATCTGACCATAGCTTATCAGGTCTCATCAGGACTGGCTGCAATATCCTCCTCTGTGGCCTAGCAAGGCTGCTCCTCCCTCGGGGTGGGGGAGGGGGAGGTCAAAGAGCTAGCCACTGAGTTCATGTCAGAGACAGTCCCTGTTGCCCTTACTAGGGAAACCCACTTGGATGCTGAACTGTCATGGGCTACGTCTGAGCAAGGGTTCTAGGTTATATCCATGAATGGACCTTAGCTGGAGAATTAGTCTCAGAAATGACCCCTGTGCCCAGTCTTACTAACTCCCCCTTCTTTTACATGACCCAGCAATTAAAAACAAGGAAATAATGAAATTTGCAGGCAAATGGTGGGATCTAGAAAAGATCATCTTGTGTGATGTATCCCAGAAGCAGAAAGACACACACGATATATACTCACTTATAAGTGGATACTAGACCTATAAGATAGGATAAACATACTACAATCTGTACACCTAAAGAAGCTAAACAAGGAGGTCCTGGGGTAAGATGATCAATCCTCACTTAGAAAGACAATTGGGATGGACATTGGAGTAGGAGAAAACAAGAAATAGGACAGTAGCCTACAATTGAGGACCTTTGAAAGACTCTACCTAGCAAATGTATCAAAGCAGATGCTGAGATTCATAACCAAACCTTGGGCAGAGTACAGGGTCTGACCATTATTAAAGGACTCATACTCCTAATTGCCTTAATTGCCAGGGCTGCTAATAATTTCCTGCACGGATTATTTCACTCTGAATTGAAACAGCCCACAAGGAAAAAGTAGAAAGCTCATGAGACTTCACATTGCTGGGAAGGCTGAAACTTATGGGATTCATGGGGACCCCTTTTCAAGGATATAGAAACAGTAAACAATTACTGGGAGAGGGAACCAATCAGCCTAGCTACCAAGAGAAGATTCTCAAATCCTATCTAGATGCCAGAGGCCATGCAGAGAGGTCTGGGACTTCTGTTTTCATGGCTTGCCATTCATGGTGGGGTGGGCTTTGGTGATGCAGCTGTCTTGAGTCATCCCTGTCCCTGTAAGTCACCCCAATAAAAACCCCTTTGGTTTGGGTTTTATTTTTGGTGCAGTTGTTACTTGGTCTCTGAGTTCCTTATCTAGGATGAGTAGACGTGTGTGTGTGTGTGTGTGTCCCCAGGAAAAGCCCCACACACTATGTCTGACTAGCAGGATTTGCTTTTGTTTAATTGTGAGTGACAAATTGTGAAGTTGCACTAGCAGTTGTTTCGCCAGTTTATAGAAAATTTTCAGCTGCACTGTGACCCTGTGGTGCAGCTGACATATATGCGGTATATCTTTGATTGCAATATCATTATTCAACAAGCTACTCTCTTCATTAGGTTCTACTCCGCACTTGGTGTGTATCTTTATGCCCATAGGTTTGTATTTCTTTCAACATTTGTCAGAGAAAATTCCTTTTGCAGTTGGTGGTGGTAAATGCACACACACACACACACACACACACACACACACACATATATATAAATAATTAAAAATAAAATGTTCATAGCAGCTTTATTAATAATACCCATAATCTAGAAACAACGTAGAAGTCCCTCAATGGAGGAATGGACATAGAATGTGTGATACATTTACACAATGGAATACTACTCAGCAATATAGCATATACTCACAGGTGGATATTAGCCATATAATATAGGATAAACATACTAAAATCTACAGTCCTAAAAAAGCTAAACAACAAGGAGGACCCTAGGAAAGATGCTTAATTTTCATTCAGAAGGGCAAACAGAGTAGACATCAGAGTAGGAGAAGACAAGGAATAGGATAGGACCCTTCCACAGAGGACCTCTGCAAGACTACCCACCAGGGTATCGAAGGAGATACTGAGATTCGTAGACAAACTTTGGGCAAAGTGCCAGAATCCTTATGGAAGAAAAGGGAGACAGAAAGTCCTGGAGGGAACAGGAATTCCATAAGGAGAACAACACAGCAAAAAAACTGGGCCCAGGGGGTCCTGCAAAGACTGATACTCTAAATAAGGACCATGCATGGAAAGGACCTAGACCCCCTGCTCAGAGGAGGCCCATAGGCTGTTCAGTTTCCAAGTGGTCCTAGTAAGCGGTACAGGGCCTGTCTCTGACATGAACTCAGTGGCTGGCTCTTTGATAACCTCACCTTAGTGTGTGTTAGCCTTGCCAGGCCACAGAGGAAGATGATGAAGCCAGCCTTGATGAGACCTGATAGTTTAGGGTCAGATAGAAGGGGAGGAGGACCTCCCTTATAAGAGGACTAGGGAAGGCATAGGGGGGAGAAAAGGGAGGGAGAGTGGGACTGGGAGGAGATGAGGGAGGGGGTTGCAGTGGGGATACAAAGTGAATAAATTGTAATAAATAAATAAATATTTTAAAAAATCTTTATTTTAAATCAACATGGGTTGACAATATGGCTCAGTGGATTAAAATACTTTTTGTAAGAAGCCAAGAAAATACAAAGTGAATAAAGTGTAATTAATAAAGAATTTAAAAAGAAAAGAAGCCAAGAAAAAAACTCCTTAATTTAAAGACTAGAATCCATTTTTTAAAAACCAGTTATAATCTCAGCACACAATTATAATCCCAGTACTACTGGAGCATGATGGAGTGCAGAGACAAGAGAATCACATGAAATGTCAGCTCTCTACAAAGCATGACAGAAATAAGAGAGACCCTGCCTCAACAAGGCAGCAAGAGAATTGATTCATAAAACTTGCCCTCTAGAACATCAAATAGCAGAGAAACACTTAAAGAAATGCTCATCCTCGATACTATATAGGCGGGGCAAGATGGCGGCGCCCGGAGGACTCTCATTCTGAGTAGCAGCACAGCAGGATTGGCACAGTGACCAGCAATCAGAACTCGCGGCCATAAAACACAAGTGATTGTGTTTCACAGGTGAGAGGATACCCCACGGTGGGGGATTCAATCAGCTTTAACTCACCCGGCTAAACCGCAGAATAGATCCCGATTCCGCCAGGCGCTTGGTCAACAACCCAGAGCTACCCGCCAGCGCAATCTGGTCACGGTCCCGGACTGAACTGTGGGCCCACAACACCATAGACTGGATTTCCCAGTCGAGAGATAACCCCACGGAGCAGGAAACAATTGGGACCGACCTCAGGTTACCCAGACATCCCCTGGAAAAGACTCGGGGTCCGCAGGTGCCCCAAGACCCAGTCCGGACCCAGAGCCGGGACACAGGCGCCTGCCTGCACAGAGCCCTGCCTGCGCGCCTGATTTGCCGCCTCAGATAGAACTGTGGGCACCAGGGCATCAGGGCACCAGACTGCGTGTCTCTGGCAGGAGGAAACCCCCAGCGGAGGGCGTCAGCAGCTCTAACGCTTAGGACACCCAGCACCAAAACACTTCCTGGACTCACACAGACTCTAGTGCAGGCAGGAGCGCTGTGCTCTGCCACCATTATTGAGTTCCCCTAGGGCACTGGGACACACAGCTGCATCCTCAGACCTACAAAAGCCAGAGAGCCATTATAGCAGCTCTCAGATACTGTGCCAAGGATCAGCCAGTTATTCTTAGCTAGACTGTCAAAACTGTGGGAATCCCTGGTCCTTCAAGAGGGCTGCACCCACAGCATCTGGACCAGAGCAGTGCCTGCAGCCGCCATCCCAGACAGAGACACACAGCTTCTGGTCCAGAGTGAGGCACCCAGCCTCCAGACCAGAACAGTGCCCCCAGGCGCCAACTCAACCTAGGTGCACATTCTCCAGGTCCAGAGCAGAGCAATCAGCCTCTGGTCCAGAGACTTGCTGAGTGCACCTCCCACTTTCCTGGACAGAACTGTGCGCCCCAGGATAACAGACTGAGTTTCCCTGTTGGGAGAAAACCCCACAGCTAGGGAATCAGCAGTTTCTTCAAGAGGACTGTACATGGAAATTTAGTGAGCAGCAGCACACTAAATTTATAACAAGAAACCCAGCAGTGGGGCAGCTGTCTTGAGAAATTCTATGGGTAAGAGGAGATCCCCCCCTGCCTAACATAGACCCCAGCTACTACTCAGGGCTATAAACCTGAGGTGAGCAGTGGCAACTCCTGAGAAACACTGGCCATACAGTGACCATAACCAAAAAGCAGAGAAGGACTCCTTCAGAAAAAATCATCTTCTGGCCAAAAGGATACTCCCTACCTCAGGACTCCAGGAAGCACAGAAACTAACAGCCAACACCTAAATCAGCCCAATGGGTAGAGGTCAGCGTAAAGGCTCAACCAACAAAAGACAGAGCAATATGGCATCTCCAGAACCCAGCCATCCAGAGGCGAACAGCCCTGAACAATGCAGCATCATAGAAAATCAAGAAGATGACCTTACATCTATGTTGATGAAGAGGATAATAGAGGAAACAAATAAAATACGTAAAGAATTAGAGGAAGATAAAACCAAACAGATCATGGCTATCTGTAAAGAAATGGAGGAAGATAAAGACAAGCAGATTATGGCCATCCGTGAAGAAATACGGGAAGATGCAGCCAAACAGCTTGTGGCCTTCAGAGAAGAAATAATTAAATCACTGAAAGAAACAAAAGAGACAGAGTTGAAGGAACTAAAAGAAAAAGAGGAAAATACAAGCAGACAGGTGAAGGAAGTAAACAAAACAACTCAAGACCTGAAGATAGAACTAGAAAAATTAAAGAAAACACAAATGGAGGAAATAATGGAGAGGAAGAATTTAGGGAAGAAAACAGGAACTACAGAGGTAAGCATAACCAACAGAATACAAGAAATGGAAGAAAGAATCTCAGGTGTAGAAGATACAGTGGAAGAAATTGACGTATCTGTCAAAGAAAATGTTAAATCCAAAAAATTCCTGACACAGACCATCCAAGAAATCCAAGACAATATGAAAAGACAAAATCTAAGAATAATAGGAATAGAGGAAAAAGAAGACTCCCTTCTCCAAGGCCCAGAAAATATTTTCAACAAAATCATTGAAGAAAATTTCCCCAAGTTAAAGGAGAAGCCAATAAGGATACATGAGGCCTACAGAACACCCAACAAATTTGACCAGAAAAGAAAATCCTCCCGCCACATAATAATCAAAACAGTAAGTACACAGAACAAAGAAAAAATACTAAAAGCTGCAAGGGAAAAAGGCCAAGTAACATATAATGGCAAACCCATTAGAATCACACCTGACTTTTCAACAGAAACTATGAAAGCCAGAAGGGCCTGGACAGATATCATGCAGACCCTAAGAGAACACAGATGTCAACCCAGGCTACTATACCCTGCAAAACTCTCAGTCCTCATAGACGGAGAAAACAAGATATTCAATGACAAAAACAAATTTCAACAATACCTACACACAAATCCAGCATTACAGAAGACACTGGAAGGGAAAATACAACCCAAGAAAATTAGCTTCTGTCAAGAAAACACAGGAAATAATTAACCTTACTACAGTAAAACAAAAAGCAACCAAGCACACAACCTTATGAACACAGCCAACATCAAAATCAAAGGATCTAACAGCCACTGGTCATTAATCTCTCTCAACATCAATGGACTCAACTCTCCAGTAAAAAGACACAGATTAACAGAATGGATACGTAAACAAAACCCAGCAATCTGTTGCATACAAGAAACACACCTAAGACACAAAGATAGACATTACCTAAGGGTAAAAGGTTGAAAGACGACTTTCCAAGCAAATGGACCCAAGAAACAAGCAGGAGTAGCCATTCTAATATCTGATAAAATAGACTTTCAAGCAAAATTAATAAAAAGAGATGAGGAAGGACACTTCATACTCATCAAGGGAAAATTCCACCAGGAAGACATCACAATCCTGAACATCTATGCCCCAAATACAAGAGCACCCACATTTGTAAAAGAAACATTGATAAAATTTAAACCACATATACATCCCCACACATTAATAGTGGGAGACTTCAACACCCCACTCTCAACAAAGGACAGGTCAACAAAACAGAAATTAAACAAAGAAACAATATCTCTGACAGAGGTCATGAATCAAATGGACCTCACAGACATTTACAGAACCTTACACCCAAACACAAAAGAATTTACGTTCTTCTCAGGTACCTCATGGAACCTTCTCCAAAATAGACCATATAGTTGGTCACAAAGCAAGCCTCAACAGATACAAGAAGACTGAAATAATCCCTTGTATCCTGTCTGATCACCATGGAATAAAGCTGGACTTCAACAACAACAGAAATAGCAAAAAGCCTACACACACATGGAAACTGAACAACTTGTTACTAAATGACAGCTGGGTCAGGGAAGAAATAAAGAAAGAAATTAAAGCCTTTCTAGAACTCAATGAAAATGAAGACACAACATACCCAAACTCGTGGGACACAATGAAAGTAGTGCTAAGAGGAAAGTTCATACCACTAAGTGCCTTCAAGAAGAAATTCAAGACAGCTCATTCAAGCAACTTAATGGCCCACTTAAAAACCCTAGAAAAAGAAGAAGCAGACACACCAAAAAGGAGTAGACGGCTGGAAATAATCAAACTCAGGGCTGAAATCAATCAATTAGAAACAAATAAAACAATTCAAAGAATCAATGAAACCAAGAGCTGGTTCTTTGAGAAAATCAACAAGATCGACAAACCCTTAGCCAAGCTAACTAAAAGGCAGAGAGACACCACCCAAATCAACAAAATCAGAAATGAAAAGGGGGACATAACTACAGACACTGAGGAAATCCAAACAATCATTAGGACTTACTTCAAAAGTCTATACTCAACAAAATTTGAAAACCTAAATGAAATGGACAATTTTCTTGATCGATTTGACTTACCAAAGCTGAATCAGGACCAGGTAAATCAAATAAATTGTCCTATATCCCCCAAAGAAATAGAAGCAGTCATCAAAAGTCTCCCATCCAAAAAAAGCCCAGGACCAGATGGCTTCAGTGCAGAATTCTACCAGACCTTCAAAGAAGAGCTAACTCCAATTCTCTTCAAACTATTCCACAAAATAGAAACAGAAGAAACATTACCAAGCTCATTCTATGAAGCCACAGTCACCTTGGTACCTAAACCTCACAAAGACTCAACAAAGAAAGAGAATTTCAGGCCAATCTCCCTTATGAACATTGATGCAAAAATACTTAACAAAATACTTGCAAACCGGATCCAAGAACACATCAAAGATATTATCCACTATGACCAAGTAGGCTTCATCCCAGGTATGCAGGGTGGTTCAATATACAGAAATCCATCAATGTGATCCACCATATTAACAAACTGAAAGAAAAAAACCACATGATAATCTCCCTAGATGCTGAAAAAGCATTTGACAAAATCCAACATCCATTCATGTTTAAAGTACTGGAGAGATCAGGGATACAAGGCACATATCTAAACATAGTAAAGGCGATTTACAGCAAGCCTATAGCCAACATCAAACTGAACAGAGAGAAACTTAAAGCAATCCCACTGAAATCAGGGACAAGACAAGGCTGCCCACTCTCTCCATATCTCTTCAACATAGTGCTGGAAGTCCTTGCTAGAGCAATAAGACAGTCGAAGGAGATCAAGGGGATACAGATGGGAAAGGAAGAAGTCAAATTATCACTATTTGCAGATGATATGATAGTATATATGAGTGACCCCAAAAACTCTACCAGGGAACTCCTACAGCTGATAAACACCTTCAGCAAAGTGGCTGGATAAAAAATTAACTCAAAAAAATCAGTAACACTCCTGTATACAAAAGACAAAAGGGCTGAGAAAGAAATTAGAGAAACATCACCATTCACAATAGCCACAAATGACATAAAGTACCTTGGTGTAACCCTAACCAAGGAAGTCAAAGACTTGTATGATAAAAATTTCAAGTCTCTGAAGAAAGAATTAGAGGAAGATATGAGAAGATGGAAAGATCTCCCATGCTCATCGCTTGGCAGGATTAACATAGTAAAAATGGCCATCTTACCAAAAGCAATCTACAGATTTAATGCAATTCCCATCAAATTGCCAACACAATTCTTTACAGACCTGGAAAGAAAAATTCTCAACTTCGTATGGAATAACAAGAAAGCGAGAATTGCTAAAACAATCCTCTACAATAAAAGATCTTCTGGAGGTATCTCCATCCCTGATCTCAAGCTGTACTATAGAGCAACAGTTATAAAAACTGCATGGTACTGGCATAGAAACAGAATGGTGGATCAATGGAATCGAACAGAAGACCCAGAAATAAACCCACACACTTACGGACACCTGTTTTTGACGAAGATGCCAAAACCATACAATGGAAAAAAGATAGCATCTTCAACAAATGGTGCTGGTCCAACTGGATGTCTACATGTAGAAAAATGAAAATAGATCCATACTTATCACCCTGCACAAAACTGAAGTCCAAGTGGATCAAAGACCTCAACATAAAAGCAGACACATTAAATTGGCTAGAAAAAAAAGTGGGGAATACCCTAGAACTCATTGATAGAGGAGAAAACTTCCTGAACAGAACATGAACAGCACAGGCTCTAAGAGCAACAATCAATAAATGGGACCTCATGAAATTGAAAAGCTTCTGTAAAGCAAAGGACACCGTCATCAAAACAAAGTGACTGCCTACAGATTGGGAAAGAATCATCACCAACCCTTTATCTGACAGAGGACTCATATCCAATATATATAAAGAACTAAACAAGCTGAAAAGCAATAAACCAAGTAATCCACTTAAAAAATGGGGAACAGAGCTAAAGAGAGAATTCTCTGTAGAGGAATATCGAATGGCAGAGAAGCACTTAAAGAAATGTTTAAAAAAAAAAAGAAAAAAAAAGAAAAAAAAAAAAGAAATGTTCAACCTCATTAGCCATGAGGGAAATGCAAATCAAAACAACCCTGAGATTTCACCTTACACCCATCAGAATGGCCAAGATGAAAAACTCAAGGGACAACACATGCTGGAGAGGTTGTGGAGAAAGGGGAACCCTTCTCCACTGCTGGTGGGAATGTAAACTTGTACAACCACTCTGGAAATCAATCTGGCGCTTTCTCAGACAACTAGGAATAGCACTTCCTCAAGATCCAGCCATACCACTTCTAGGCATATACCCAAAAGAGGCTCAAGTACACAAAAAGGACATTTGCTCAACCATGTTTGTAGCAGCTTTATTTGTAATAGCCAGAAGCTGGAAACAACCCAGATGCCCCTCAACTGAAGAATGGATGCAGAAACTGTGGTACATCTATACAATGGAGTATTACTCAGCAATGAAAAATAAGGAAATCATGAAATTTGCAGGTAAATGGTGGGACCTGGAAAGGATCATCTTGAGTGAGTTGTCTCAGAAGCAAAAAGACACACACGGTATATACTCACTCATATAAACATACAACATAGAATAAACCCACTAAAAGCTGTACATCTAAACAAACTAAGCAAAAGAGAGGACCCTAACTAAAACGCTCAATCCCCATCCTAAAAGGCAAAGAGGATGGACATCAGAAGACAAAGAAAATAGGAAACAACCTCGGAACCTGCTACAGAGGGCCTCTGAAAGCCAGAAGAAAACAGGAAACAACCTTGAAACCTGCCACAGAGGGCCTCTGAAAGCCTCTGCATTATAGACTGTCAAAGCAGATGCTGAGCCTGATGGCCAACTGATGGGCAGAGTGAATGGAATTCTATGTAAGAAGTGGGAAATAGTAAGAGCTGGAGGGGACAGGAACTCCACAAGGAGAGCAACAGAACAAGAAAATTTGAACACAGGGAACTTCCCAGAGACTCATACTCCAACCAAGGACTATTCGTGGAGATGACTTGGAACCCCTGCAAAGGTGTAGCCCATGGCAGTTCAGTGTCCAAGTGGGTTACATAGTAATGGGAAGAGGGACTGCCTCTGACATAATCTGATTGGCCTGCTCTTTGATCACTTCCCCCTGAGGGGGAGCAGCCTTACCAGGCCAAAGTAGAGGACAATGCAGCCACTTTTGATGAGAACTGATAGACTAAGATCAGAAAGAAGAGGAGAACCTCCCCTATCAGTGGACTTGGGGAGTGGCATGCATGCAGAAAGGGGAGGGAGGGTGAGATCGGCAGGGGAGGAGGGAGGGGCTTATGGGGGGATACAAAATGAATAAAGTGTAATCAATAAAAAATTAAAAAAATTAAAAATAATAATAATAATAAAAAAGAAATACTAAAAAAAAAAAAAAAAAAAGAAATGCTCATCCTCATTAGCCATTAGGGAAATGCAAATCAAAACAACCCTGAGATTTCATCAGAATGGCCAAGATGAAAAACTCAAGTGACAACACATGCTGGAGAGGTTGTGGAGAAAGGGGAACCCTCCTCCATTGCTGGTGGGAATGTAAACTGGTACAACCACTTTGGAAGTTAATCTGGCGCTTTCTCAGACAATTAGGAGTAGTGCTACCTCAAGACCCAGCTATACCACTCCTAGGTATATACCCAAAATTTGCTCAAGTACATAACAAGGACATTTGTTCAACCATGTTTGTAGCAGCTTTATTTGTAATAGCCAGAACTTGGAAACAACCCAGATGTCCATCAACAGAGGAATGGATACAGAAATTGTGGTATTTTTACACAATGGAATGCTACTCAGCAATCAAAAAGGAGGAAATCATGAAATTTTCAGGCAAGTGGTGGGATCTAGAAAAGATCATTCTGAGTGAAGTATCCCAGAAGGAGAAAGACAAACTTGGTATATACTCACTTATATAGACCTACAAGATATGATAAACATAATGAAATCTACACACCTAAAGAAGATAATCAAGAAAGTGGACATGGGTGAAGATGATCAATCCTCATTTAGAAAGACAAATGGGATGTTCATTGAATGTATGACAGGAGTCTACCGCAAAAGGCATCTGAAAGACTCTACCTAGCAGTGTTTCAAAGCAGACACTAAGACTCATAACCAAACCTTGGCAGAGTTCAGGGAATCATATGAAAGAAGGGGAGTTAGTATGATATGGAAAGGATAGGAGCTCTACAAGGACCAAATATATCCGGGCACAGGGTCTTTTCTGAGACTGACACTCAACCAAGGACCATCTATGGATATAACCTAGAACTTCTGCTCGGATGTGGCCCGTGGTAGCTCATAACCAAGTAGTTTTCCAAAGTAAGGGGAACAAGGACTATTTCTAACAGGATCTCAAAGGCAGGCTCTTTGACCTGCCCCGCCTCCTCCCAGGGGAGGAGCAGTCCTGTTATGCCACAGAGGAGGACTTTGCCGCCAGCCTTGAAGATACCTGATAAAACAGGGTCAAATGAAAGGGGAGGAGGAGCTCCCCAGTCAGTGGACTTGGAAAGGGACAGGGAGGAGACCAGGGAGGGAGTTGGGGAAGGGGAAGGAATGAGGGAGCAGGATACAGCTGGGACACAGAGTTAACAAATTGTAACTAAAAAAAAAAAAAAAAAAAAAAGATTAGAAAGGAGAGGAGAACCTCCCCTATCAGAAAAAAAAAACAAAACAAAACTTGTCCTCTAACATATATTATCACATGTGTGCACCCCTCCCCTGACACACACACATCATACACAGAGAATAATAATACACAAGATAAATAAGAGACTGAAAACCAACTTAAAATTACGCATGGTGGCACATACTTACATTCTGCTCCTTCCCCTGCATGGTGGCCAAGAGCTGCTCCTAATAAACCTACATCTATATACTTTAATAAAATAAAAAAAAGAAAGAATAAAACCACAACTCAACTAGTGCTGTTTTGGTTTTTTTTTTTTTTTTTGGTACAACTTCCATATCAAATTCCATTTGTTGACAGCAATACATTTTTAGCTCTTGTTCATTCAACAATCATGTATTATACTAGCTCTTATTCTAATCATGGACAGAATGATTGAACTTCTCTATATACTGATTGCAAAACATTAACATTGAAGGGGTCAATTTTTCTGAATGTTGTTCATGCTGCAAGTGGAATCTGCAAATGTCTATATAAAATAAAATTCTGAGAATGGTATGTTTATACCCAAATGTCAGTTTTACTTATGTTTATTTTCAAAACTAAACTTAGAGATACTCCTTGAACCAGGGATGGTGATGCACAGATCCCAGCATCCAGGAGACTGAGGCAGGCAGATCTCTGTGTGTTCACGGCTAGTCAACACAGAGTTTTCCAAGCCAGCAAACTGGACAGCATACTAAGACCTTGTCTCGAAGATTTGTATCTATCATATACAAAAAAGATAGGAAGAAGGAGTTATCAGAAGAAGAAATACTTTATGAGGTTCAATATCCATCACCAGATTAAACAATGAGACATAACACATCTGTAATCCCAGCACTCAAAGGTGCTAGGAGAGAGAATAAGAAGTTCAAAGTCATTCCCAGAAACATAGTGATATTTGAGGGCATTTGGAGATATGTGGCATTCTTTTTTATAAAAGGAGGAAGAGAATGGAAGAAAAATAAGTATATGAAAAGTATTCAGCACCTTTAGCCATTAGGAAAATTCAAATCACAATTATGTGGATTGAGAATGGCTGTCATCACAAAAACAAAAAGTAACTGAAGTTGTTACGAAAGGCATTGGGAAGAGGACGCCATTGTGGCAATTAAACTAGTGTGCTGTTTGGGAAGTAATAAGGAGGTTCCTCAGCAAAACTGCAACAAGAACTGCCATAATGTCCAGCTATATGTTGCCTTTGTGTGAAGGAACAGCTGAGCATAAAAAAATATATACCTGTGTGCCCACATGCACTGAAGCACCATTCACAGCAGTCAAAACGTGGCGTCATCATAAACGACCGTCAGCAGATGGATGGATTAGTAAAAAGCATATGTGCAAGATAGAATCTGCCTCAGCAAAATAGAAACATGAAAACCTGTAATTTACAGCAAAACTTGAGACAGAAACTATTGTGTATTTTCTCTCATATGTAAATTTCTCAATAGAAATATTTATAAACATTTATAGCACACACCCACACCCAAGCCTCAGTGAACATTGTGGAAAAGGGAGCCAAAAGAATGTAAGAGCCAGAAGATAGGCAAAAAGATTGTGAAATGCTACCTTCTGGGCATCAACAAGGAAAACACAGTCCTGACATCACAGCAGCTGCAGCTGTCTGCAATGGGCCTGCACCAGAGGGAAGTCTAACTACTGGCTACTGATTGATTCTTGTGGAGGGGCAACCATTATTTTCAATTGTGTACCTACAAATGAGCCCACCAGATTCCAATGGATAGCTTCAAACCCACAATCCCATAGAACATTTTTAAGGCTCTTGTGTCACATAAAACCACAAGCAAGACAATTTGCTGTGCTTTGTCTTTGTTAAGTATCTAGTCATAACTCAGTGTCATGTGACAGACAACGCTGTTAATGGCTGAGGATCTCTCTGTTAAGAAAGATCTGGAGCTGAGCCCTAAATCTAGCCAAGAAGAAAGCATTTCTTTGAAAAGGCAGGGGCATCTACCCTGCTTGCCCTTCTGAATGAGGTTTAAGCATCCTCTCTAGGGTCTTCCTTGTTGTTTAGATTCTTTAGGTCTGTAGATTTTAGGAAGTTTATCCTGTATTATATGTCTAATATCTGCTTATAAGTGAGTACATACCATGTGTGTCTTTCTGTTTCTAGGTTACCTCAGTCAGGATGATCTTTTCTAGTTCCATCCATTTGCCTGCAAATTTCATGATTTCCTTGTTTTTAATTCCATTGTGTAAATGTGCCACAATCTCTGTATGCATTCCTCTGTTGAGGGACATCTAGGTTGTTTCCAGATTCTGGCTGTTACAAATAAAGCTGCTATGAACATAGCTGAGCCAGAAGTGGTATATGAGAGGGAACAGGGTTCAAGCCTACCATAGAGAGTCCCCTGAAAGCCTCCACCCAACAGGGGATAGAAGCAGAGGCTGAGACTCACAGCCAAACATTGGGCAGAGCTCAGGGAGTCTTATGGAAGAAGAGGGAAATAGAAGGACATAGAAGGGACAGGAGCCCCACAAGGAGACCAACAAAGCTAAAAAATCTGAGCCCAGGTGGTCCTGCAGAGACAGATGAACCAACCAAGGACCATACATGGAGAGGACCCAGACCTGCTGCTCAGATGTAGCTAATAGACAGCTCAGTCTCCATGTGGGTTCCCGAGTAAGGGGAGGATGGGCTGCCTCTGTCATGAACTCAGTTGCCTGCTCTTTGATCACTTGTCCCTGGAGTTATGGCCTTGCCAGACCACAGAGGAAGAGGATCTAGGCAGTCCTGATGAGGCTTGGTAAGCTATCTTATCAGGTTCTCTTCCCCTGGGCAGATGGCAGGGGAAGAGAGCTCCCCTTTTCAGTGGACACGGGGAAGGGGATGGGAGGGAAGAGGGAAGAAGGGTGCAAGTGGGAGGAGTTGAGGGAAGGGGCTACAATTGGGATATATAATGAATAAATTAAAAAAATCACAAAAAGAAAAGAAATCCTTAAATTTTATTTGAAAGAAAGAAAGAAAGAAAGAAAGAAAGAAAGAAAGAAAGAAAGCAAGCTAGCTCTTTGGCAGCTCCATGCAGAGGCAGTATTCAAGAGATGGGGGCTAAACATGTAATCTGAGGAACAAGTTGTCATTTAAACACACTTTATAAATTACTGGTTGGGGGAGATGTGTGCTTGGGGTCTTGCTGTATGCATCGGTGTGTGTGTGTGTGTGTGTGCGTGTGTGTGTGTGTGTGTGTGTGTGTGAGAGAGAGAGAGAGAGAGAGAGAGGTGTAGGGATGTAAGGTGTGGTGTCATGCATCTGCATGTGTTTTGCTGTGTAGGGATATGTGTACCTGTGTGATGTGTTTTCTCTGTGCTTTGTGAGGGCATGTATGTTTGTGTTCTTACACCTGTAAACAAATATCCCATTAAGTCAACATGTCAACATATGACTCAGTTTTGTTTTTTTTCTCTCTCTCTCTGTATGTGTGAAATTCATATGGGGATCCCAGGATGATGTCAGGAATCCTCTTCCATTGCTCTTGCATCTTACTCACTAAGACAAAGTCTATCAGTCAAAACTAGAGGTGGCCAACACAGCTATGCCCTTGCTTTGGAGATCCAGGCTTCACCTTGAGATGCTGGGATTACAGGTAGGCAACCCTTTGAGCTGTAACATGTAACAAAGCGCAGCACACTAAAGAAAAGATCAGAAATTGGGAAAGAAGGCCCATGCTATACAAATGATGCTCAGATTAGGGCTCTGAGCATCATTCCTTACCCATTTCTTTAGCCCAATTCTATTCCGAAGAGCACATTTTTGTTTATAATAAAGTGTATTTCTGTCACTATCTGTGTGTCCTTGGACCTTCTGACACAAAAACCAGGAATTGATGGATGCCCTCTGGACTCCAATGCATGTTTATAACAATTTGCAGAGAATTCCATGCCTGTGAGCACTTGAGCGTTGATTTAGATGCTTTCACAGGGATTGACTCAAGATTGTTGCAATCTCAGATGACAACACACGGGGGCAGCACAAAGACACTGTTGAGAAGTCTCAAGCCCTGAATATTCTTTGTTGTTTATATATATATTTTTTCCACTCCCTGGAGTCACAAATCCACCTCTGCCTTTCCACTGAAGGTGCAGAAATGAGGATGACATCTAATGCCAAAACACTGGGTGGGTGAATCTGCCCAGCTTTTCTGTTTGCATTTCTGGACTCTGGGCCTATTTCCTTCCTTTTAGGCCCAAGAAGAAGAAGAAGAAACTTTGTAGTATGGAGGATCTTGTGGCTAACCGTCTGATGAGCTAGAGACATTTTTCAGGAGGGGCTCAAAAGTTGGAGACTGAAAATTGTAAGAGGGAAATGTGGGGAGAGTATACACTCTTTGAAGGAAACAAAAAGCCATTATGACTTGATGGGAGAGGAAGGAGATGAGAAAAGGGAAAAAGACATGACTGATAGAATAATTGAGTACATAGCTCATGCAATACCACTGGGGATGAATCCTTTGCCTAGGGGTTCACGTTGCCTTCTCAGTCCTGAGAATGTACAGTTCAATATTCAAGCCCCCAGGAGCATATTGATACTTCCCCTGATCTGCATAGATGTTTTTTTTTCCTCTATACATTTCCATGATAAAGCTTAGTTTATAAATAGAAGGGACAAGAAATTAACAGTAGTAACTAAAGTGGAGGAAAGACTAATTAATAATAATAATAATAATAATAATAATAATAATAATAAAGAAATGAGAGCTCCATAGTTAAGAGCTCTTGCAGAAGATCAGAGTTCAGTTCCCAGCATCTGCTGGCTGCTTATAATAGGCTTTAACTTCAGCTCCATGGAATATGAAGTATGAACAAAAATTCTTGGAAGAAGCTGTGTTTGCAGAGGCTGATTTGAGCTGTGACTGCGAAGGTTGACTGGCTGACTTTCAGTGATGTGGAAAGCTTAGAATGTTGCAGATTTAGGTAGAGCCTAATTACAATTTATTTTGGGTTAGATTCAGCCCTCTAAATAGTCATTACTTGCAAATGTTTGTGTTTGAATCTACCTCATACAATTAACAGAAAAAAAAAGTTTTATATCTCAGCATGGAGGGTTGGTACTCAGTAGCTACTGGGAACTTGAGGTCAGTTTTCTTTTCTGATGTAGCCTCCCCCTAACGAACAATCTCCAGAGCAGTTCCTACTCCTGAGAGTAGTCAGTTAACGTGGACTGGACTTTTTTTTTTTTTTTTTTTTTTTTCAGGAGGGGCTCAAAAGTTGGTGAATAGGTTTGGGAGGCTGGAGAGGATGTATATAGGAAGAGAGCTGGCAACAGGTGAGGAATGAATATGATGAAAATATATTATATAAAACTCTCAAAGAACTAATAAAATACTTTAAAAAATATTTTGGAATGTATAAACAAATCCCTCATTTTCCACCAATCAAAAGGCAAAAGAATGCTATCAGATAGCATTTGAAGCCTATAGCTGAGATCTCCCATCTTTGCTCTAACCAGTTCTCCTCATATGGCCACCAATGTATTAAAAAAGTATCTTGATTTATGGCTTTCTCTGTTCCATTACTAGAAAAACATCATTAAATTGTTACTATATTGGAAAACTGAATTGAAAGAAATGTACATCTTTATTTCCAGGACATTGTCACTTATATTTGGCTTCGAAATAAGCTATCTCTTACCTCTTTTGAAGTGAGAGTTGTTGTTTTGCAGCAACAAAAGATTCCAAATACATACATACATTCTTACACACACATACACACACCAGGGAGATGAAATCTTTATTATCCTGATCTCAGGATAATGAGAGACTATGACTTATACAGATACAGATACCTAACAGCTTCTAGCTTCCTTTCTAAGGTCTGGCAGCTTGAGACAAAGGCCTGGAGGGATTTTTGCTTCTGTATGTAGGATCCCCTTGCCAACTGGCCATCAAGGCCAGACCTGGACCTGCCTGTACAATACTGTTGACCCACCAGCTTCCCCCCATTTCAATTTAAACTGATTAAATCTAAGTAAAGGGGAAAGTTCCCTGCTCCAGTCTGATATATACACTTATATCTTCATAAATCCATGAGAAAATAGATTAGACCTCCAAGCTCCCTAGCTCTACTCTGCAAATAGTGTTTCTCTCTGTGCTTTGCTCTGTGTGTGCTTCTGCCCTTTAATAAAAATGCTTTTTGTCTGTTGATTCTACCGCCTGGGCCTGGAGTTTCCTCTGCTGGTACTTCTTTTTTGTTTGTTTGTTTTAATATAATTTAATTCTCTACCTTTAATTATGTAACTGACAGAGAAAACAAACTCGGTACCTCTATATAGTAGCATGATAGCAATAAATTGTGTACAAATACCAATTACCACACATGTCCCAAACATGCACGATGTTATGGATTGTATGAAAAAAAATAGTGTCCAAGGAGGCAGCTCAGCTCCTAGAGTACATGCTTAGCGTGCATGTGGCTCTGACTTCCATTCTTAGCACTAAATATGTAAAGTGGCACATGCATGTGAGCTTGAGTTCTTGGGAGGTAGGTGCAGGAGAGAGTAAAAAGGCGAAGCCCATTTTCAGCCACATAGAGTTTGAGGACAGCCTGATTACGTGAGAATGTGTTTTCAGTCGGGGCAGGGCCTAAAAAGGAGACACAGAGACAAAGACACACACACACACACACACACACACACACACAGAGACAGAGGGATAGAGAGAGATAAAGACAGAGACAGAGAGATAGAATTGGTGACATAGGCCTGTAATCACAGCTACTTAAGAAATTGAGGCATGAGAAATTTCAAGCTAGGCTCCAGAGTGGGTTTAGGACTAGCCTGAGCAACATAGAACAGCCTTGTCTCAAACATTTATAAAGAGGGTTTGGGGTAGAGATGAGTGAGGACTATTTACCTTGCCTCTGCAAGGTTAAAAATTCAATCCTCAGCACAAGTTGGGGAAAAAAATTTCAATAATTCTGTTTGTTTTTAAATTCTGCTTTGCTGGCTATGCCTTGCTGTGCTCTATCCCTCACTAGCTGAATGCTGATCCCAGGTGTCATTAGTAAATTGCATAAGAATTTGCGGAATGTCAGATTCCCAGGTAGTATCAAAGTCCCTCAGAGAGGAACACATGTTACTGTCTTAGTCACTCAAATCACAGCATCCTTGGAGCACATGTTACAGAGAAGACACTTTCTCCTTGGGGCCTGGGGTCCCGGAGAGGGTTTCCCCCAGTTAGTCCAGAAACAGGTTTTCACACACACACACACACACACACACACACACACACACACACACCCCACATTTTAGCAGTCAGGAAACAGTTAAACATCAGTAAGACTGTCTACAGAGCACCTAAAATGTCGTGAGAGAAAAGAAAGAGGAAATTTTCTTTAGAAATGTGTAGATTCTTGACTGCCTAGCAATAAGATCCTCAGTTCATTCTTG
This sequence comes from Psammomys obesus, assembly GCF_907164565.1. Classification (NCBI taxonomy): domain Eukaryota; kingdom Metazoa; phylum Chordata; class Mammalia; order Rodentia; family Muridae; genus Psammomys; species Psammomys obesus. Next base: position 14,906,192 of record NW_026586173.1, read on the forward strand.
AGAACAAAAGAAGTAGGTCTTCCTAAAGAGTAAGTTCAGGTTTAAGCCTCTTTTTGTCTCTCTGTCTCTGTTATTCTCTCATTCCCTGTCACAGTCTCTTTCTCTGTCTCTCTCTCTTTGTGTGTGTGTGTGTGTGTGTGTGTGTGTGTGTGTATACCTACATGAAGATGTGCTGGTCTAGTGTTATCTAAACCTGAGAAAAAGGCTTATATTTTTAAGTGCTGAGTCTAAATCTAAAAGCTGTATTTACTAACTATGGAACACTATTTCTGGAAGAGTAATTCTCACACAGCTATAATACGTTATTTTTTACCCTAACCATTCATGTTCCATGGTCAAAGGAGGCTGCCAGATATTCTGTAGTCAAACTCACAGTCTTAGGAAGTTATTCAAGATACAAAAGTGGTGTTTTGAAACTTTGCTAGACAATCCTATAAAAAATGATTTTATAGTATTGTATTTTCCTGTTACTTTAACTGAGTTCTCTAACAAAGCTTCCAGATGCTTGTTTCTTATAAAGGAGTCTCATATTTACATTTTAATGTGTAGGCTTAAGGTTATTGTATAGTTCAAATGCTGATTTCTATAACCCCCATATCTGGTTGTAGTCCTTGTTCTGAGAATTTCCTGTTTCAATGTTGTATAAACACTGCTCCCAATGGTCTCCTGATATGCCAGTAAAGCAGCTTACAGACAATCAGATAATCACTGAGCAAGAGAGAGAATGCCAGCTGGACTTCCTACCAGCTGGGGAAGGAGGAGTTAGAGGAGGAAGTAAGGAATTAAGCCCCAGGAGAGGTCCAGGCAACATCAGGAAGACTAGGAAGATTCAGTTGGAGCAAGGAAATCTACAAAGTGCAAGTATCTCTGGGATGTATGGTCGGAGGAAAACAAGATAGCTTAGAGGGATAAGAATAGGGTAATAACTGCTCAGTTCTTGTGCTGTCAAGCTTGTTAAAATAATATGAGTGTCAATCCTTTGTGTGATAGCTGCATTAAGAGAATACCTGGGTTAAGAGAGAAACTGAAAAACAAACATAATTTTATAAAAATAACTGTAACATTAACCTGTCTTTTGAATGTTTGATTTAGTGTACCTAGCTCCCTTAAAATAATGAAACTTCCTCCTATGTGTAAATAGGAGTGCTCCCTGTAAGTTACCCTTCTTATTCTCAGCCCACAACAGCTCCATTTGTTGCTGATACATCAGCAAGAAGACACTTGGGGCATTGTGGAAAATCTCTGGCTGCAAGGAATATTCATTCCTTTCACCCAAATCTACATATAATTTTTATATTAATCTTCCCCTTCCTCCTGCTCTTTTTCTTCAGTGTTCTGAAGCCCCTGTTGCTTTTTCTAGCTTCCTTTGCAATAACACTCCTGGTCATGTGACTAGCCACTAGCCCAAATGACTGGACATAGAAGAAAACACTTGTTCTAGATTACTTCAGCTCTATTGTACTACAATTTTTACCTTCTACTCTTACCTCTCCCTTCATCTCTGCACAAGAGAGCTGTATATCCCTCCTAAACAGAATTGACTAGCTCTTAAAGACAGTCAGTTCCACTCACTCACTCAACTGCTGTATCCATCTGTACACTGAGGTCCAGAACTCTTGTCCCCTTGTCATTATGGATCCACACTCCTCTCAAGCTACATCTTTACATAAAGACTGACTCCTTCTCATGTCTTGTACCCATGGCAGACCTCCCAAGATGGCTCTGCATTTTCCAACTTCTTACCATCCCCTATTCTCTCTGTAATCCTAAACAGGAAGCCACCATTTTTTCTTTTTTCTTTTCTTTTATTTTTTTTAACTTGTATTAATTACACTTTATTCATTTTGTATCCCCCCATAATCCCCTCCCTCCTCCCTTCCCGGTCCCACCTCCCCCCCTTTCTGCATGCATGCCCCTCCCCAAGTCCACTGATAGGGGAGGTCCTCCTCTCCTTCTTTCTGATCTTAGTCTATCAGTTCTCATCAGAAGTGGCTGCATTGTCAGGGTTCTAGGTTATCTCCACAGATAGTCCTTGGTTGGAGTATGAGTCTCTCAGGAAACAACCTAGGAACCTGCCACAGAGGGCCTCTGAAAGCCTCTGCCGTGCAGACTGTCAAAGCAGATGCTGAGCCTGATGGCCAACTGACGGGCAGAGTGAATGGAATTTTATGTAAGAAGTGGGAAATAGTAAGAGCTGGAGAGGACAGGAACTCCACAAGGAGAGCAACAGAACAAGATAATTTGAACACAGTGAACTTCCCAGAGACTCATACACCATTTTTTCTTTAACCTATTAATTCTACTGTTGTTCTCCGTGTTCTGACCCAACTCGTCGCTGTCAAAAACCCACAGCTCTTGAAGACTTAATATGAATCCTTCTCCCAACAAATATTAGGGACCCTATCTACGGACACCTACCTCTTATGACTACAATCTGTGTTTTCCACTTCAATTCCTCTCCTTTCCCTTCCACCTTCCTGGGCAATTACTCTGTAATCAAACCATTCCCTTGAAGCTCTTTAACTTTATGAGGTTTCTCTAGGAATGCATGGCATAAAATTAAGCAAAAATTCTCCTCCTGCTGCATGAGATCCACCTGATTTATTCTCCTTACAAAAACCAACTTCACCCCCACTCAGTAGGAAACAGACAGATGAACATGGCACTCATTTTCTCCTCTTTGCTCTCAAGGTCTGAAATAAATGGGTCTGTGGAGCACTGTGGAGCAAGCCTGTAATTCTAGCACTCTGAGAGGCAGAGGCAGGGGAATCTGTGAGTTCAAGGCCAACTGAAGCTACACAGAGAAACCCTGTCTTGAAAAGCAAAAACAAAAACAAATAAAACAAACAAACAAACAAACAAACAAACAAAAAAGGTAATAGCCCAAAAGCTTAAGGTGAGCTAAAAAACTGGGGCAGGAATTTTGATATGTTCCTATCACCTACAGGCTGCTAGGCTTCAGGAAGCTCCTAAGAAGTCTGAAATGGTGTGGCCTCCTAAACCAAGGACACAATGAGACACAATGATTCTGTCTGCAAGCTTCTAGAATATGGGAAGCTCCTGACAAGGGAGCCTAATGGCATGATCTTATCAACTAAGGAATCTCCCTACCATCAGAGGAATATCTTTCCTCATGACAAGGCCACACCAAACTCTGTTGGTAATTACAACTTTAAGAGGAGAAAAGACCTGTAGATGGAATCTTCCACCCTAAGAACATTGTCTGCCCATAAAGCTCCCCAAAACCATTGTGCCATGTGTCATGATCCTTATTCCCATGGTGAAACTATTACTCCTCATTGTTCTGATTAAAGGACAATCTGTGCCTGTTGAAAGTCAGTTGTTTTTCTTTCTTTTATTTCCTCATTACCTCAGTCAATCCCAATCTTACACCAGGTCTGTGGAAGTTGCAGGAATTAGAAAGGAGGGCAACTTGTGGGGATGGAAATGATTGAGAGGGAGAATAACTGAGTTCCCAAGGAAAACTCATCGGCGGAGTAGCTGGTTCAGTAAAATTTTACAATCTATAAGAATTGAGGTCTAATGAAAAGAAATTAGATCATTGGGCATATGCTTCCAAAAAGTATACTAGGAATTTTATGCTCTCATTCTAGTTCTCACATTCATGCCCTCTCACTCTCCCCTCACCCTTGCCCCATCCTTCAGTAGATCTGATAATCTGAGACAGCCACTAAATAACTAATAAGGAGATGGAATATACTGCATAGATATCAGCCAAGAGAATGATTCCCATTCATGTCGGATGAATGAACATGTAAAACTATTCGAAATAGCACACGATTTAAAACTCATCAGCTGATTATTTTTCCCTTTTCCCTGTAATATCTTGGACTGAAATTAATGCAGGTCACAGAAATTATGGATTGGGGGAAGCATGTATAATGTATTACATTGATTTTACATTTAACTTATAATGGGTTTTCAATGACAACTTAAGTGAAATGCATTTTAAAGTTAATTTTAGTTATCTATTCATGCTTCATAAGTCTGGATCCTAGAAAGTTTTAAGTAACAAATATAAGTTATGTTAAGTTCTATTGGGTAGTATTGAATTATATATTTCTTTTTTCATAAATTGGAGTATATTGTGGAAATACAGACATTGGATTGTTATAGATATAAAGAGTATACCTTTCTGTTGAACTTGGGCAATCACTTTGTGGTTAAATTGCTGACAATGATAGCATGAGGACCTGAGTTTTCGTGGCCAAACTTGGAAAACAGCTAGCCTGAAGAATACCATGGCTAACATCAAAGAGGCCTATTTCAAACAAGATGAAAGGCAAGGACACCTGAGGTACCTTCTGGTCTCCACATGCATTATGTGGCATGTATGTGCCTACACACACACATACACATACATGCAGACATATCACACACACACACACATACACACAGACACACACACATGCACATTCTACTGTGCCACATTATTATGAGCTCAGAGCCGCTTTTTCCTATCCAGAAAATGAGTTTGGGCTAGGCTTTATAAACCCTAAAGTATGGTTAGAAGTCCTAATATGTCCCCAGGAATAACAGAAGGATGGGTGGTATTGGACCCTTTTTGGCTTGCTATTTGTCTGTTATAACATGCCCACAAAGCAGAATGGATCTGAATACCATACACTCCTAATGTGTATGCCCAGTCACACCCTATAAGGCCAATGGTCTGTATACTCCTGAGCAGTTAAAAAACAAAAAACAAAAAACACAAAACCGAAGTTCATATAGGCTGCATAGACTGCCCCTCGTCACACAGCAGCAGATGTCCAAGTAAAAATTTTAGGTCAATCAGACCCAAAGCTCAGAGAATGCACCAGTCTCCAGAAAACTCATTCATTTGTAAGTGTATGAACTGTTTTTAACTTGAAACATGTTTCATACACACACACACACACACACACACACACACACACACACACACACATATGGGATGAGACAACTTTGCACATGGATTCGATATGCAATAATCATGTTAGGTAAATAAACACTTCCATGTCCTCACACATCAGTCCATTCTCTATGCAAGGAAGAGAATCATGTGTAAGCTTGTAAATATATTCATATGTGCACATGTAGTAAGGGGTGAGCACGTGATGTAGAGCGTAGAGGTCAAACAACAGTGATGAACCAGTCTACCTTCATCTTAGGCTTGAAAGTCATCTTATAGGAGAGACAAACTCAGTTCATTCCCATTTATGATTAAATCTCTGTTTCTGCAGGACTGGACTATGCCCCACTTGTAATCTTAACTGAAAATGGTTCTGTACTGCCTTTTCCAGGGAATTTCAACCATGCCTGTGTTTCAAAAGGTTATCAGGGTCACCTGTTGTTATGACTACTTCACCACCACCTTGGTATCATGTCTGTGTTTCAAAAAGTTGTAATGACCATCTTTCAAGCCTATTTTTGTTTCAAGGATTGTTTTAACCACTTTGTTATGTTCTGCTTCTGTAACCCACCTATTTTGCCCACCAAATCCCCCATTTGGAATCCCCCTACTCCTGAACTATAAATACCTTGTCTTCTTCGTTTCCAAAGTTGACATCTCAAATTCCACCTTAAGGGAAGGCACCCCATGTATCAAAAAAAAAAAAAAAAAAAAAAAGAGGCTTGCTTTAATTAATTTGGCCATGATGACGTGAGTCAGTGAGTCAGAGGTCTTTCTCCTCCCGTATTTGGGATTGACAACAGCCTGTAGGACTTCTTTCTTTGCTTATACAATATAAGTTCTGGGAACAAAGTCAGGCAATAAAGCCCATTTCTGCTTTGTTCCAGAAGACAGATTTGTTTGTATAAGTTGGTGAGGACATGCAGTATTCATCTGTCTGGCAATAAGCTTCTGGCAGATTACTGGTAATCATGACACTCACCTGAGGAGCACTGTGTGGTTCAAATACTCCTAGAATTGGACAGATACATCCAAAACTTGGAAGCTCATTTTCCTCAACTTGACCATGAGATCCACTTTTATTGAACACAGACTAGGCAGGATTATTGTAAAAATATTAGTAAATATATTCTGATTATCCTTTTCCCTTCCCCAGCTCTTCCCTGGTCTTCACTCCTCCCCACCCAAAAAAAACTCTAGGCACTATTTTTTCTTTTTATAAGATGCCAACACAAACAATTACAAAAAAATAAGAAACTTACACACACATACAAACACAAAAACAAGACCAAAAGAAGAAGCTGAAGCAGAAGAAGCAGAAACAGAAGAAGAAGAAGAAGAAGAAGAAGAAGAAGAAGAAGAAGAAGAAG
>NW_026586173.1:14912483-14915767 GCF_907164565.1 Psammomys obesus
AGAAGAAGAAGAAGAAGAAGAAGAAGAAGAAGAAGAAGAAGAAGAAGGACAGTAAAACAAAACAAAACAAAATCCCCAAAGATATAAAAGCCAAATGGACTACAAAAATACCATTTGTGTGTGTGTGTGTGTGTGTGTGTGTGTGTGTGTGTGTGTTGGCCAAGTACCTAGGGTATGTGAACTACTGTGAATAGACCCAGTGAGACTCTGTTGAAGGAAACGCCCCCTTTTGCTTGCAGGTAATGATTGCACATAGCTTTTTAGTTAGTAATGGGAGCCCATACCAACTTCTCCTCACAGTGCTGGGACCCCATCTGGCTTGAACCTGCACAAGCTCGTGGATGCTGCCATGGCATCTATGATTCATGTGTGGATCAGTTCTATTGTATTTGGGAACTCTGTTTTCTTGGAGTCAGCCACCACCTGTGGCTCTTATAAATTTCTGCCTCCTCATCTTCATACATCCTTGAGCCTTGAGGGAGGGGTTTAATGAATACATTCTATTTAAGAATGAGTATTTTAAAATCTCTCTTCAATGCACATTGCCCAGTTGTGGAATTCTATGTTAGTTCCAAAAAAACTGAAAAGGAAAACAAAAGGCTTCTCTCATGATGGCTGAGTTGAGGCACTGAAATGTGGTATAGCTGAATGTCGTTAGGAGTGATTATATTGCTATGTTCAGACTAGGCTTTAATCTCACCAACAGCTTTGCAATGACAATCCATCTCCTCTACTCTCCTGAGAGAACAATAAAGTGGCATCTTAAGGACAAAAAGACAGCTCAATTACTAATGCCACTTCTGGAGGCAGGGGCCAACTTTCAAGTAGGGTTACAACATTCCTGCTGGCTCCAGTGAGCTGGAGGTAACAGAAGTTAAAGCCATAATGTCTGCTCAGATTATGCAGGCTATGGGGCTGAGATGTCTCAAAAACTATTACCTATTGGGTGCAGCTGAGTGTTGAAATGCATGCTACAAATACTGAATTCAACTCCCATAATCTTGTTCTCTCTCTGTCTCTCTCTCACACACATACACACACATGATTTAATTTAATTTTTAAAATATTTTATTGTATATACTTGTTGTGTATGGTATTGTTTTATGTAACAATATTTTTATACAGTTATATACTGTGTGTTGTGCAAATTCCCTCTCCACAATACTTCATCTCTCATTTTTAATGTCCCCCATCTTTTATTACCTTTCTTCATTTCTCTAGCTCAGTGGTTCTCAACCTCCCCAATGCTGTGACCCTATATTACTGTTCTCCATGTTGTGGTGACTCCAACCATAAAATTATTTTTATGTGTATTTCATAACTGTAAATTTTATACTGTTATGAATTGTACTAAATATCTGCATTTTCTAATAGTTTTAGGCGGCCCTGGTAAAAGGGTCATTCAACCCCAAAGGGATCACAACCTACAGGTTGTGAACCAGTGTTCTAGGGTTTTATTAATTATTCATATTCCATGCATGAAAGTTGGAACATGCCACAACTATCTTCCTGGATCTGGCTTGTTTCACTTTACCTATTTCCTCTATTTCATCCTTGTCAAACAGAAAAGATTTATTGAACAACATCTTTGTTGGAGGGGTTCCTTGTTCTATGTGCAAGATTCAAAGCAATGTGATTAAAAAAAACAGACAAGAATTCTTTTATAGTGAGGAGACAGAGCCCAAACAAGCAAACACATAAGCACAGCCACTTCAGATATAGCTAACTATGAAGAAAGGAATGAAAACTAGGCCAAGGCAGTGATAAATAAAAGTAGGAGCTTTGCATAGGGAACATAGTGTAGTCAGGGACACAGAACACATCTGAGTATGAGGAATGATCAGATGACAAAGATTTTAAACCCATGACACACCTGGAGGAGAACATTGCTGAAAATAGCAAGCACTGAGTTCCAGGTGTAGGTGTGTTCTTGTAGCTAATGTGATTGAAGAACAGGGACAGAGAAAAGAAGAAGCAAACGATCAGAACTGAGAAGGGATAGTACTTTTGGGATAAGAACTCTATCTTAATTTTTACCCTCAGAACTTGAAATTTTTGTAAACTGGGAGTGTTGATGTACATATGGATAGCTGTATGAATGGATTGGGTGGGTGGATGGATGGGTGGTTGGGTGGGTAGATGGGAGTATGGATGGATGGATGGATGTGTAGATTGGTGGATATGTGGATGAATTAAAATGGGTAGATAAATGAATAGATAAGTGGATGGATGTATTCATACATGCATGCATGAATGAGCTAGAGGCAGGAGTATCACAAGTTTGAAGATAACGTGAGGACATAGTCTTTTCCAAAATAACAACTTACTACTCTTAAAATTATCATGCTTGCAGAAGTAATATATACATAAACAAAAGAGTAAGGTAATACAATGGATAGATTAAAATATTCAATAAAATATAGTTGAGGAGAAATAAGGGTTATTCCAAGGAGACTCTGGAATACTTTGGGTTAAAAATTGGGCTACTTGGAGCTGGCAGTTTGATTCAGTATGCAGAGGTGGCAGTCTGTAAGCCTAAAGACCTGAGTTCAGATTTTACAAGGCAGGTGGAGAGAACCAACTCCAGAGAGATATCCTCTGATCTCCACATGCAGGCCATGACACACACATACCTATATGCAACAACATAACCAAAATAAACAAATAAGCAAGCATATATTAAAAATGATATTTGTATAGTAAAAAAAATTAGTTCTCAAAGATATGTGTGATGCATTTGAAAAATGGTGCCTTTGGGAAGTGACAGGGATTAGATGAGGCCATGAAGGTGGGTCCATCATTGTGACATTTGTGACTTTATAAGAAGAGGAAGAAATATTCATGCTGGCATGCTTAATCTGGCTCATGATATGATGCTCTGTACCAAGTTAAGATTCATCAAAAGATGGGCTCTGAAGACACTACTGATCAAGGTATCAAAGCAGAGGCTGAGACTCATAGCCAAACTTTGGGCAGAGAGCAGGGAATCTTATGAAAGAAAGGGGAGATAGACAGGAGCTACAAACGGAGAGCAACAGAACAAACCAAAACAAACCAAAACAAACCAAACCAACCAACCAAACAAACAAAAACTGAGTCCTGGTGGCCCTGAAGAGAATGATATCCCAACCAAAGACAATGCACGGAGAGGACCTAAAAACCTAGCTCAGATGTAGCCCGTAGACTCAGTCTCAAAGTAGATTTCCTAGTGAGAGGAGTAGGGGCTTTCTCTGGCATGAACTCAGTGGCAGGTTCTCTGATCACCTCCCGCTTTGGGGGGGGGG
>NW_026586173.1:14915777-14937885 GCF_907164565.1 Psammomys obesus
CATCTCGACTAATCTCCCAGACATGATGACCTCAAAGCCTCTGAACCACACTTCTTTGGATACACAAACCAGAAAATCATTGGTCACACAGGGTGGGGGACAGCCCACTTTATCTCCCTCAACTCAGGCTGTCTCTCCAGGCATAACAGCAGTGACACCGACACTATTGAGCACGTCGGGCACAGAAACCTCTACAGCTGCTTCTACTCTGCCTGTATCTCCAGGGGTCACCCATCCTGGAAAGAAACCTATTTCAAATGTTCCACATTCCTCATTTAATTTTGTATGTGGCCACTTTGTTGTAGGTGTTTATCAGGTGTAGGAGTTCCCTGGTAGAATTTTTGGAAGGTATACTACCATATCATATTCAAATAGTGATAATTTGACTTCTTCCTTTCCAATTTGTATCCTCTTGATCTCCTTCAACTGTCTTCCAGAACTATGTTGAAGAGATATGCAGAGAGTGGGCAGCCTTGCCTTGTCCCTGATTTCAGTGGGATTGCTTTAAGTTTCTCTCCATTTAGTTTAATGTTGGCTGTAGGCTTGCTGTATACTGCCTTTACTATGTTTAGGTAAATGTCTTGTATCCCTGATCTCTCTAGGACTTTAAACATCAATGAATGTTAGATTTTATCTAATGCTTTTTCAGCTTCTAAAAAGATTATCAAGTGATCTTTTTCTTTCAGTTTGTTTAAATGGTGGATCACATTGATGGATTTCCAAATATTGAACCATACCTTCATACCTGGGATGAAGCCTACTTGGTTATAGTGGATGATATCTTTGATATTTACTTGGATTCAATTTGCGAGTATTTTACTTTGTATTTTTGCAGCAATGTTCATAAGAGAGATTGGCCTAAAATTCTCCTTCATTGTTGGGTCTTCGTGCGGTTTAGGTATCAAGGTGACTCTGGCTTCACAGAATGAAGTGTTGGTAGTGTTCTTTCTGTTTCTATTTTGTGGACTAGTTTGAAGAGTATTGGTATTCACTCTGCTTTGAAGGTCTGGTAGAATTCTGGGCCAAAACCATCTGGCCCAGGGCTTTTTTTTTTTTTTTTTTTTTTTGGATGGGAGACTTTCGATGACAGTTTCTATTTCCTTAAGGGATATAGGACTATTTAATTGATTTACCTGGTCTTGATTCAGCTTTGGTAAGTGGAATTTATAGAGAAAATTGTCCATTTCATTTAGATTTTCAAAATTTGTTGTGTATAGGCTTTTGAAATAAGACCTAATGATTGTTTGGATTTCCTCAGTATCTGTTGTTAGGTTCCCCTTTTCATTTCTAATTTTGTTAATTTGAATGGTGTCTCTCTGTCTTTTAGTTAGTTTGGCTAAAGTTCTGTCTATCATGTTGATTTTCTCAAAGAACCAGTTCTTGGTTTCATTGATTCTTTGAATTGTTTTATTTGTTTCCATTTTATTGATTTCAGCCCTGAGTTTGATTATTTCCAGCTGTCTACTCCTCTTGGGTATGTCTGCTTCTTCTTTTTTTTTTTTTTTAGGGCCTTCAGGTGAACCTTTAAGTTGCTTGTATGAGATATTTCAAATTTCTTCTTGAAGGCACGTAGTGCTATGAGCTTTCCTCTTAGCACTGCTTTCATTGTGTCCCATAAGTTTGGGTATGTTGTGCCTTCATTTTCATTGAATTCTAGGAAGTCTTTGATTTCTTTCTTTATTTCTCCCAACCCAGCTGTCACTGAGTAGCAAGTTGTTCAGTTTCCATGTGTGTGTAGGCTTTTTGATATTTTTGTTGTTGTTGAGGTCTAGCTTTAGTCCATGGTGGTCAGATAGGACACAAGGGATTATTTCTATCTTCTTGTATCTGTTGGGCAAGCCCAATTTTTTAACATGGGTGCAGAGGATTTGACCTCAAGCCCTCACACTTGCACAGCAAACCCTCTCATAGATCACTCTTCACACACTCAAAAGCTATGAGCTATTTATTAAAATTTGAAATGAGATTTTGTTTTTTCTTTTCTTCTATTTTTGAAACTATAAAATAATTGTATCATTTTCCTTTCCCTATTCTCCCTCCAAATCTGCCCATAAACTTCTCTTGATGTTTGTCAAGTCCACTGCTCTGTCTTTTAATTGTTGTTATGAACATATATACAACATGATAAACATATATATATATATATTTCAAATATAACCTACTGAGTCTGTGTAATGTAGGTATATTTTAAGAACTGATATTTTGGTATTGTATGCCAAATTTGTGTGTTCTTTCCTGTTCCACTATGAATATTACCTGTTTTTCTTTGTGTACGACTGAGGACTTGTGATCTTTGTCCATTATGTTGTCATTCTATTGTCCTGGCTTAGCTTATGTTTAAGCAGTCTTGTTGGTGAGAATTTTGGGGTGGAGCTTCAAACATTACTAACACACACAATCTCACAGCATACTTCCTTGTCCTCTGGCTCTTAAAATCCTTCTGTCCACCATCTTTTTCAATGTTCTGTGAGCCTTATGCACTGGAATATTTTGTAGATGCAGCTATTGGAACTGGGCTCCAAAATTCTGCCTTTTTATTGGTTATTTTCTTTGCAATTCTCTCTGTTGCAAAAATAAGTTTTCTTGTCATAAGACATTTCTCATAAGACAAATGTTTAGATTTTTGTTTGGGATCATACTGGTTTAACAAATTGGTGGTTGTATGTTTTCCTGGGTAATAGTTTCCGGTACTAGGTTTCCAGTACCAAGCATGATTTACCTCTTACTGAGTAGGTTGTAACTCTAACTAGAGAGCTATTTGTTACCACAAAGTTATGCATGCCACTACTTCCCCCGTAAAGTTATTGTGCAGTGGTTGTAGTTGCTGCGGTTCATGGACATTATAGCTGGCAGCACAGCTTGTTGCTTTTCTCCTTGAAATCTTTCACAGTTCCTTCTGGTACCATGAAAGCTAGTCTTCAATGAGGAGATATCAAATCAACTGCAGCTCAGGATTTTCTGGGCCCTGTGTCTGAAGGGCATGATGTCTTCAGCAAAAAGAGACTCACACATCTCAGAGCAACCAAAGGCAATAGCAATAGGTATCTGCTGAAATATTTCCATGCTCATTTCTGATTCTGTTTATCCATGTACTCTCTTTCTTTCGGTTAGTTGGACCAGGGACTTTCTATTTTGTTTATCTTCTCAAATAACCAGACTTTAGATTTGTTGAGTGTTTGTATTGTTTTCTGTTCTGATTTTTATTATTTCTAGTTGTCAAGTAGGGTGGGATGTAGTTCTCACTTTTACAACATTTTGAGTTGCATTATTAAGTCTTTTTTTTTCTCTTTCTGATATTTTTAAAAGTAGGCATATAGAGCAATGTGGGACTATGGGACTGTTTTTACTGTCTCCCAGCTGTTTGGTTGTGCTGTTTTCATTTTCATTGCATTTCAAGACATCTTTTTATTTCTTTCTTGTTTCATCTTTGAACCACTTGTCATTCGGTAGTTATTTAATCTTCATGGTTTACGTACTTACTAGAAATTTGTTTGCTATACATTTTATGTTTTATTGCATTGTGTTCAGAGAAGATATGAGTTATTTCAATTTTTTTTTAATTTTAAAAGGCTTGTTTTATGTCCCAGAACGTGGTCTATTTTAGAAATTTCCCATGTGCTTCTAAAAAGGATGCATAAATATATATTCTTTGGTGTTTAGAGTGGCTATTCTGTAAATATTTGTCAAATGCATTTGTTGTATGATGTCCATTAATTCTGATTTTTCTCTATTTTTAATCTGGAAAACGTGTATATTGGACCAAGTGGAGTAGTTAAATAACCCACTGTTAATGAATTGATGCTAGTCTGTGTCTCTAAATCCATTGTAGTTTTTTGTTTGTATGAAATTTAGTACCCCAGGATTTGGTGCGTATATGCTTGGAATAGTAACGTTTGCTTGGTTAACTGTTACCTTTATTAGAATGAAGAGTCATTCTTTATCACCTCTGATTAATTTCAGTTTGAAGTCTATTTTGTCAATGATAGCAATGCCTGTTTGTGTACTGGTCTGACTTAAAAATGTAAATTTTTTCATCTTTTTACTCTAAGATGTTGCTTACCTTTGAAACTATGATACACTTCTTGTAGAGAACAGATAGATGGATTTTGTTTCTTGATCCATTCCGTCTCCCTGTGTCTTTTGAATGGAAAATTAAGGCCACTGATATTTAAAGTTATGCTTAAAATTATTAAAATATGTATGTTAATTGTGGTCTTCACATTGTTGACTTTGGTGGTGGTTGTGTTTTCAGTGGTACTTTGTACTTGTATAATTATGGCTTCATATTTCTTTCCATAGTCTCTCTGCTTTGCTAATTCCTATATTTAGTCTGAAATAATTTATCAATTAGTCTGAAATAATTATGAATTCATAATTCATTTTCATTAGATTTGGTTTGTTGAATGTAATTCTTTTAGGCTATGTATATTGTGGAGAGTTTTTCTGTCTTCTTCAGTTATGGCAAAACATTTTGCTGGGTATATTTTTCTAGCCTTTCTATCAAAGTCTTTTAGAACTTGCAATGCATTATTCCAAGGTCTTCTGGCTCTCAACGTTTCCACTGAGAAATGAGCTGATATTTTAATGGGTTTTAACTTGTAGTTTTTTTTTTTTCTCTTGCAACTTTCAATCCACTTTCTTTGTTATGTGGATTAGTGTTTTAACTATAATATGCATAAGGATTTTCCTTTTTGGTGTTGTATATTATGCGTTGAGTGTGTTTCTTGAATCTGTATAGCTTTGTCTCTCTTGGTTTGGGGAAGTCTTCATCTGATTCGGTTAAAGATTTCTATAGAATTGACTTTGAACTCTTCTCCCTATAATTCAAAGGTTTGGAGCTTTCCTTGTGTCCCTTATTCTCTTTTTGTCCTTTTCCATTGTTTGTTTGTTTGTTTTCATATTCCTTGCTTATTTTGTTCAGATCTTCTCCATTTTGAGCCCTAATATTTTACCCTTTGATTGATTCATTCTATGTGTAAGCTTTTCTTGGAATTTTCTAGTTGAGTCATTGGGCTTTCCATTTTCATCTTCGTTTCAGTTTGAGTCTTTTTCAATGTTTATACCTTCTTGTTGAATTTGATTTCCAACTATTGGATTGTCTTCTTCATGTCTTGGGTATCACTGGGATGTTTAGTCTCTTTTAGTACCCTCCCTCTCTCCTCCCCTCCCAATCCCATCCTCCTTCCCTCTTCCCTAACTGTGCCCCTCCCCCAGTCCACTGGTAAGGGAGGTCTTCCTCCCCTTCCCTCTGATCCTAGTCTATCAGGTCTCATCAGGAGTGGCTGCATTATCTTCTTCTGTGGCCTGGTAAGGCTGTTCCCCACTCAGAGGGAGGTGATCAAAGAGAAGGCCAATCAGTTCATGTCAGAGACAGTCCTTGTCCCCATTACTATGGAGGCCAGTTGGACACTGAATTGCCATATGCTACCTCTGTGCAGAGGTTCCAGACCATCTCCTAAGAACTGGAAAAGATCATCCTGAGTGAGGTATCCCAGAAGCAGAAAGACACACTGGGAATATACTCACTCATAAGTGGATATTAGATATATAATATAGGATAAACATACTAAAATCCATATACCCAAGGAAGCTAATCAAGAAGGGGTGATTTTTTTTTATTGGCAAACGTTTATAGAAGACTGATAGGTTTTAGAGAGAACATACTAGTTTGATCTTTTATATTGTTTGTATTTTTGTGATGAGATCTGAGCATGTACACTTCTTTGGTTAGTTCTAAGTCTGATATAGTTAGAGAAGAAGAAAGGTAAATAGGAAGGTGGGTTGGGTCTAGGGTGAAAATGGCTTTAGTGTAATGAAGTTAGACGGGCAAAGCAGATTATAGAATGTACCTCCTGGTTTAAGATTTGAGGGTGGAGTTAGATCTAGCTGAGAGAAAAAGATTGGCTATAGTATGGGAGGATCCTGTAATTTAGGAATCAGTAGGAAGAGTTCAAGAGAAGTATAGAGATTGACTTTGATGCAGGCAAGGCTGACCAGACTAGGCCAGATAACTCTATGCAGGATGCATGCTGGTGTGGCAGGTTGGGAAGGGTTCATGAGTGAAGAAGATCAGGTAAACTCATGAGTCTAGACACTAGAGAAGGATTTGGAAGACCTGGCTGGTTGGTGTTTTGGTTATGTTCTGTTGCTGTGAAAAGACATCATGACCATGGCAACTTTTATAAAACAAAGCATTTGGTTGGGGCTTACTTACAGTTTTAGGAGTTTAATCCATTATCATTGTGTCAGGGAGCAAGGCCACATGTAGGCAATTGCTGGAGTGGTAGCTAAAAGCTACATTTTGATCTTCAGAGGAAGAGACTCTGGGTTTGGCATGTTTTTTTGAAACTTAAAAGTCAACCTCCAGTGACACACTTCCTCTAACAAAACCACATGCTGAAATCCTTTTCAAATATTGTTACTACCTGAAAATTAAGCATTCAAGCTTCTATTAAAACATTTTATCTCCAATGACTGGCTCTTTGGCCTCCCCACCCCCCAAGAGAGGAGCAGTCCTATTAGGCCACAGAGGAGAGCTTTGCAGCCAGTCCTGAAGATACCTGATAAAACAGGATCAGATGAATGGGGAGGAGGTCCCCCCTATCAGTGGACTTGGAAAGGGGCACGGTGGAGAGGAGGGAGGGAGGGAGGAACTGGGAGGGAATGAGGGATTGGGACACGGCTGGGATACAGAGTTAATAAAATATAACTGATAAGAAAAAAATAAAATTAAAAAAAAAACATTTTATCTCCTGAACATAGGACTTAGTTCCATTATGCTTCCTGGCCTTCCCTTTCTCTTCAAACTAAATACATTCTGTATTTTTTTTTTCTTGTTTGGCTCGCTCTTTTTATTGTAGATCTGCATAAGAGTGACCACCAATAACCATAACAGTCACTAACAGTCTACCTGAAAATCTCCTCAATAACAGACTACCTGAAAATCTCCTCTGCTAACTTCTTTAATATCAAATGCTTCAATTTAGCCTTAGGCATTTTTATTTTTGTTTTTATTTTTTGGACAAAGGTGTAAAGCAACTACATTCTTCACCAAAATATCACAAGAACAATCTAGGCCACTTACTAAAATTCTTCTCCTCTGAAACCTCTTGAGCAAGCCACCCACAATCCACATTGCCCTCAGCACCACTGTCTTCCATGCTCCTACTACTAAACAGGGCTCCGTTAAGCCCTGTTTAAAGTGTCCAACCAATATTTTAGTCCAAGGTCCGAAAGTCTTCCTCCGTCTTCCACCAAACAGCATTGCCATGCCTATCATAGAAATTCCACACTTTCTGGTACCAACGTCTGTCTTGGTCCTTTTCCTTTTCAAATAGTTATATTCCCTGGTGACTATGAACCTATGGGTTATTCAAATAACCACAGATGTAGAGATTGGATTTAGTGCAAAAGGGACCTGTAAACCATAGCAATTGGGGTGATTCTTTCCTTGTGGAATCCTAGAGGCAGTTTGCAGTTTAAGCAGTGTTGGCCAAACCAGGCTTAAAAACTGCATGTGGGTCCTGGGTCATCCACTACAAAGCCCCATATCCCTCCCTCTAGTTGGAAAAAAAAGATTCTGGGTAAGAAATTCTAGACTATAGCCTGGGCACTGTGTCCATTAGACAGAATTACTATTCTCCTCACAACTGGTTCTGTACTATAACGTAAAACTGATTTTCTCTCTCTCTCTCTTTGTCTTGTCTCTCTCTCTCTCTTTCTATGTCTTTATATTTCTCTTTCTCTCACACACAGAAGCTCATGTTTATGGTATCTCTCTCTCTCTCTCTCTCCTCCAGCAACAAGTATCTATCCAGAATTGGTGTCATTCACATTCAACTTGACACTTACCAATCTGCCTTATACAACAGAAATGGGGAGCCCAGACTCCTTCCGCTTCAACCTAACAGAGAAGATCTTGAACCAGCTGGTAATGTGCAACATGCATACCACAGTTTACCTTTCTTCACCTCACCCATTCTCACAGACCTCTCTTACTCATCTTTTTGTCTTACCTGCAGCTCCAGTCTTTGTTCAAGAATACCAGCATTGGTTCCGGTTACTCTAGCTGCAAACTGACCTTGATCAGGTGATCCTTCTTTACTTTATATCATGGAGGACTTCTCTATCACAGGCAAATTCATATGGAGTTCAAGATGGGAGGATAAGAACATAAAGGCAAATAACATAAAGGACTGAGGCTCTCCAGGAATTCAGACATAGGAGGCACTCTTTTTGATTCAGTGCCTGAGAGACAGGATTTCCTGAAAGAAGGGGCTGTTCATGGAACTTATTTGTATGAAGACAGTTGTATGAAGCACTGAGGCTCACTGACCAGAAAAAGGTGGTATTGAATCACTTAGCAATGATAGAATCCATTATCTCATGCCAACTCTGTGACTTAGCAACCGTGACTTTCTTCCTGACAAAGTTGCACTATGTGGAGAGAGCAGCTGTTGCAAAAATCTGAAACCATGCATGAACCAGGTCAAAGAAACTATTAAACTCTACACAGAGGCTAAAAGAGCCCAGTAATGAAGCTTTAGCTTGACCCTGGGGAGCTTCGTGGAAGCTTTGTACAGATCATGATACCTGAACCATACTTTGACAGTGAATGTATAGTAATCAGAGGAAACACAGGAAAATAAACTCTTTCATAAGTGGTTAATCAGAAGAAATGGGAGATGTAAAAGTTGATAGTGAACTCATGTTACTCTTGCTTCTCTTGCTCCTCTTTTTACATGTCCTCTTTTTTGCCCTCCTCTTTCTTCTCTTCTACCTCCTGCTCCTCCTTTTCTATCTCATCCCCTCCACGGAAAATCACTGTGATGTTGAAGAGTAGAATGTAGCAGAGTAAATGAAAAATTAATGAATAAAAAGTAAATAAAGAAAAAGAGAAGAGGGAAGTATGTTATAAAGGAGAGGAACAGAGGAATGAAAATGATAGATAAAAATGGAGAAATGAGTTAGAAAAAAGTAGAAAGGAAGAGTGGGAAAAAGAGAAGGAAGATGGAAGAAATAAATGTAGGAGTTGGGAAGGGATCCTCTGGTAAGTGTTCTAAGAGTCTTGCAGTAATTTTGAACATTATAATAAAAAGAGCTGATCATTGACATGATGTATGTTAACCAAATAACTGAAAAACTTGGGCAAGAGAAAAAAGTGAACAACCTTTTCTAGAGGTTAATCACTTTACAAAGTAGGAAAACTAAAGAAAAGAATGGGACTAAGAAAGTAGACATGGTCTATGGAAAAGACCTAAATAAAGCCAGGAAGGACTCAAATTAAAAGAGATACTCAATTCTCTCATATCCCTAAATGAAGCATCCCCATATTTCCATCACTCTAGGTCTGAAAACAATGGGGCAGCCACTGGAGTGGACACTATCTGCAGTTACCATTCTGTCTCAATGAGTCGTCCTCTGGACAGAAAGCAGTTGTATCAAGAAGTGACACAGCTAACAAATGGTATCAGCAGGCTGGGTCCCTACATCCTAGACAAAGACAGTCTCTATGTCAATGGTGAGTATTTGTGTAAGAGCAGAATTCTCTTCCTCTGTTAGTTTTCATTGCTATAACAAAGTAACAGAGACCAAGTTTAAAGGAGAAAGTATTTAGTGATTTAAAAGTATTTAGTGATTAAAAAAAATGCCAATAGTCTCAAGGTTGAGAAATATTTTAAGTTCTTTGAGAATTTCTTGTAACCCTGGTACAAGGCTAATATTTCTTACATGGCTAATTTTGAAATGTTCGGCCCACAAAAGAAGGCTGAGTTCTTTCTTATTTTACTTCTTTGGATTAAATATTTACTCCTGTTCCTCCTTTTCTTCTTCTTTCTGTTTCTCTTTTCTTCTTTCTGATCTCTTTGTGATTCTCCTTCTCCTTCTCTTCCTTTTCCTCTTATCCATATCCTTTTCCTCTGCATGTTCATCATCTTCCTTTTTTTCTTTGCCATTCTTGCTCTTTTCCTCTTCTCTGTTTCTCTTATGCCTCCTCCTTTTCTTTTACCTTCTCTTTCTTCCATCTTTCTTTCTTCTTTGCTGCTATTCATTTCTTTTACTTGTACCTCTTTATTTTCCTATAACCCATCTTCCTCCCCACTTCCTCCTCCATTTCTGCTTATCATAAGACCTCACTTAGATTGGCAGAAGATGGGGGAAGTTGGGAATGATAGATGATTCTAGGCTTCCCACTTGCCTGGGAGTGTCTTCACGCTCCTTTCCTCTCATCATAAGAACTTAATTCGCAGGCTTCTTGAGGCCTCTCAAACAACTAGAGCTTCTGAAACCATTGCCACCCTTAATAAATACACACTGAATAGTGACTGTTGACATGGTGCCAACAGTAAAGCTCATAGGAAGGCTACTGCCAAGAACAAAAACATTAACAGCAGCTTATGTTTGTCAAAATGATCCTGTATGGTGACAGTTTTGTAATTATGTTAAGCTTATGTAAAACTTTGTTAATTGTTACACTCCTTTTTACTGAGAAACATTCTTTCAAGGTGGAAACAATTTGCCTAAGATAATATAATGATTATAATGCATGCCAGAGTAAGGATTTCACCTACAGACACTCTTGAAAACCTCAGGTAACATGGTGAACCATTCAAACAGAGCAAACTCCAAACATCTGGACCAGCAGCCTTTAGCCTAATAATCTAACCTAATTCATAGTTAGGTATTTCCTTCTCTACATCTACTTGGAGATTACCTTTCTATAATATGAAATATATATCTCACTGTATTACCTAAAGCACATACTGTTTTTTTATCCAGAAGACACCTTTCTGTTACTGTGACAAAGTACGCTGGTCCAGAAGAAGTAGACATCTGCAGCAAAATAGTATTTTCTAGATATTACAGGTATATAGCACACATGAACTCACAGTGGTTGTGACTACATAGACATGACACTGAACAAAATAACAACAGCTGAAATGCAACCATGGATGGGGAGTCAAACTTCTGCTGTCCATGCACATGTGTGTGCAGGACCATTTACTGTGACATGGTTGACTCAAGAACCACATCCATACAGAAAATTGACTCTTATCCTTAGCATCCATCAACTGTCAATAGTGCCTCAAGTAGAATTTGGAGCTGCTGAGTTCCTCTCCCTTGAAAGGAAGGGTTTATTCTGGCTTACACTTCAAGTTACATCCCAACATGGCAGAAAGGCAATACAGCAGTAGCTTGAAGCAACCAGCTGAATCATATCTACAATCAATATGTAGAGGGGAGGGGAGAGAAGTGATGTTACTCAGCTAGCTTTCTGCTTTCTTTATGCTTCAGGATATGTGCCCAGGAAATGTAATTATCCAATTACCTCAATTAAGCTGATGGGATTACCTCAATTGATCTAATCAAATAATCCCTTTCAGGCATTCCAATAGGCTAGCCCAATTACATAATCCTTAAGGCTTGTCTTCTATGACACTTTGACTTTCAAGTTGACAAATTACAGAAAGTATACTACAAAATTTGGACTAACACAAGGTATTTTTCTACAGTATGAATATTGTTGCCTGACAGAGTTGTTTTGTGTGATGATTGACAAGCCAGAGAAACCCTCCAGGCTTTAGTATTCCATTACAGAAATGGATGAAAACAGATGTACAATTACTTTGAAAGTCAAAGTAAACAATACAGAAATAATTGGAAAATTTCAGGGCTTTGCCTAGATCTGATCTGTATTTTCATTTCTTAAAATACCAGAAATTTAATCTATGATTGAGAAAAGTAGTCATGGAAAGTTCTTTTTGTAACCTCCTCCTCTTTT
Organism: Psammomys obesus; assembly: GCF_907164565.1. NCBI lineage: Eukaryota > Metazoa > Chordata > Mammalia > Rodentia > Muridae > Psammomys > Psammomys obesus. The sequence goes on from NW_026586173.1 coordinate 14,927,557, forward strand.
TCTTCCTCCTGTTCTCCTTCCTTTCCCACCATATCTTTCACCCTCCTTTCCCACCATATCTTCTTTCTCCTCCAGAGAAATAGTCAGGGGTAGTTCTTTTCTTAGATTTCTCTACCTTCTCCTCTTTTTTCTCCTAGTGTGCATCTCACAGGTAGGTCACTTGTGTAGTATGCACAAGGCACTAGATTCAATTCCCAACACCCCCCCCACACACCCCCCACACCTTTCTTCTCCAGTTTCTCTCGAAATCCAATTGAGAATGAACTAATGACAAGATGAAGCCTAATTATATAAATGCAGATAAATGCAGGTTTATTGGGAGCAGTAAGGAAGGGGGAGGAGAAGGAGAACACGCATGGGGAATTGAGAAGAGAGAGCAGCAATGGAGCAAAAGAGGGAGAAAGGGTGGGAAGGGGTCTACGGAACCAAGATGTCTGGATTATATAGTGAAGGACCTTTGGGAGAGAGGCCCCCACCCCTAGGTAGAGGACAGGGTATTGCAGCCATATTTAACATCCCAGCCTTTGTTGATAATAAAAGGATAAAGGGCAAAGAATCTTTTCTGGCTACTTCTGGCTGGCATTGGAAGCATTGATTTTTGGGGGTGGGGCAAAAAGCTGGAATGTTGGCCAACTCCCAAGAACAGGTTGTTCCATTTGCTATTCAGGATCTATGAGACAATCTGCAGCTAGAAAACTGCAGGTCCAGCTGATTTAGTCTGTGAGGCTTAGGCCAGAGCACGTGAGTTCTGGATGCAGCTCTTGAGGAATCAGGATGCTGGAACATATACATGTTAGGGGAAAAAGGTAAAGTTAAGGAGTTTAACTTTTAGGCCAATGGACTTTTAGGCCCATGGTCCTGGTATTTGGGAGAGGGGGGTCCCAAAACCAGGAGAGGAAGCTCACCCTCTGGAATAGGCAGGCTGGGAAACAGGCTGTTCATTGGTAGTACTTGTCTAGAACCTGAACCTGTGAATTCCAGTGGATCTCCTAAAGCTTACAAGAATTTGTTTAAGTTTTCAAAAAGAGACAAATTGGCTCAGGAGACACTTTAAAATCTGATTAATGTTAAAACTCTGAACAGTCTGAATGTAAAAACAGTAGCATAGTGGGGGGAAGAGTTTTTATATACATGAAATTACTTTCTTATCACCAACCTTAAAACACCTCCTAAGACCCTCAAACACATTATCAGAAGCTCAGACCTTACATAAACTATGTTTTTGAGAGGACAGCTGAAGCCTTGGCATCTGCTGTTAACCTGATCTTCAAAGCTATCAGAGAGCTGAGAAGAATAAACCACAGCAGGAAGCATAGTCCAAATGGCCTATAAACAGAGGTTTACCCATTATCCAGATGGCCCTCCCGTTAGGCTCCTTTGGTGTCAGTGGCTCTTGTGGGCACAAGTCGTAGGGCAGCATTACAGCATCAGTCTTTGGGCGCTAGGCCCAGCAAATCTCAGAGGCTTTTCCATGGAAGAGAAATTTGGGAGAATGACCATCTTTATTTTTTTCTAGGTAAAATGGGGCAGTCATCTCTCTGGGTGTCTGTCCTGTTTGTCCACAGTTCAGGCAGGGCTTTATCGGCAGAGCAGTTGGGACAGTCCTGCCTAGTATCACAGTATCCAGGTAGAGTCATCTGTCATTGTGCTCAAATGTTCCTGGAGGTCTTAGGTTTAAGTAGTACATTTAAATGTACTATTCTGCAGATTTTCTAATAGGTTTGAGGACCATGATCTATTAAGTACAGCTGAGCCAAACAAGCTTTGATTGTATAGTTACCCATCCTAGGCTTAACCTTGAAAACAAAACAAGAGACTAGGTAAAGCTTAATCAGCTTTTGTAGCATATATTTCTGTAAACACATTTAAATACATGTAAAATTATTTAATTAAATATATTTAATACGCAAATATATGCAAATATGTTGTGAATATATTTATGAACTAGTATCAAAGCAAAACTTTCAATCATAGATACAATTCACAAATTGGCGATCCTGCTGATCCAATCACACTGCATCATTACAGACTCGACAGCAAAAGCTTAAAAGGTGGCAAGGAAGCCATACCACCAATCTCCTTTATCCTACACCAACAGGGCGATCAGCGGCTTGTTTTAAGTGATCCACAGAGGGAAATTCAAAACTGGATCACTGGTGCTGCACCGCCCAGCCCAGCCCCTGCCTGCCACTGTCTCCAACCCGCTGAGACCTCGCTTGGGTGCGGGGGTTGAGTCAGGATGGGGTGGGGAGAACCTGGAGCCTAGCGTGCAGACACAGCCTCAGCAAGGGGAAGAGGGGGAGAGGCAAAAGCACACTTTGCAAAAGGCCTGGACAGACAGTTTGGAAAATTCCCGCAGACACCCAAGAGGTGTCTGATGGTCAGTTTTAGACCCAGAAGTACCCATTTTCCCAGCCTTTGCTGGAATCCCAAGATTATTGAAAGTGGTGTCCCAAATCAGTAATCTGGAATTGGCATCTTTGGTGATGAACAGAAGTCTCTGAAATGTGAAACTACCACGGAACACAGGCCTGGCTTTGTTCCGGATGGACTCCTCTCTCCTCGAAATGTCTTCACAGAAGAGTCAGGGGGTGGGGTTCATGAGCCCTGAAAGAGACACCTGGTACCTCCTGGCAGCGGCTGGGGGACAGGGCACTTACTGAATCAAAAGTTGTCTCAGGTGAAGAGGGAGGTGGAGGCATGAAGTGGCCCCATGAAGTCCAGCTTGTGTGGCTCAACGTTCCTTCGAGCCACAGCACCAGATGATCTGTTAAATAAAACAGAATGAGCTAATGGCGAGACGAAGCTATATTATGTACATGCAGGTTTATTGGAAGCATGTAGGGGGGTTGGAGGAGGTGAAGCACACTCTGGGGTGGTGAGAGAGAGCAGGAATGGGGAGAAAGGGGGAGAAAGTGCAAAAGGGGGCTACTGTAAGACCTGGGGTCTCACAGCTCAGGAGTTCAAGATCGTGCCCCTCCCAGAAACTCCCCCAGACCACAACTCGTTGCAAAAGCAAGAGGTTTATTAACCATTGAGCAATGGGGTCACCCCTGCCAGTCAGCAAAGAGTGGCACACGGAGACAAAGGCCTTTAGGTTTTTAAAAGAAAAATTGCGGGAGATTTGAAGCTGCAGTCTTGGCAATTTAGGATTGGATGAGGAAGCTATAAAGTAAGATAATTGGTTAGTCTTAGGTGCTCAGGCTTGGCCAGTCCTGCCAAGTGTGGATACAGCTGTAATTGAAGGTGGGGGTGGTTATCTCATCCTTGAAGATTAGGGGCTACAGACTTTTGGCTGGAGGTCAAAAGCTACTCAGAAGAAGTCTAGGTTCGTTGCTAAGAAATGCTATCTCAAAGACAGGAGTTTTTCTTTTTGCTGAGTGAAGGTCATTGCTTGCTTGCCTTTTTTTCTATCTGTCCTCATAGATAGGGTCACATTTTTCCATTCTCTGGAAAGGTACTAAGAGGCTTTAGCTTAACCTGAACCTAAAACTCAAAACTATAGGCTTTAGAAGACATACAGGTTACAAAGTTAGTCTAACCCTTTCACCACAGAACCAAGATGCCTGGATTACATAGGGAAGGGCCTCTGGGAGAGAAGCCCCACCCCTAGGTAAAGAGCAGCATATGGCAGCCACGCCCTACAGTCTGTAGGGACTTTAACAATATGCATAAGTATATGCTTACGGATGTATGTACATGTTTGTGTACATGAGTATAGGTATTTGTGTTCCACAATACATGTGTGGAAGTCAGAAAACAACATTGGGTGTTAGTCCTTGCCTTCTCCTTGTTTGAGATATGGTCTGTTTATTGCTCACCACCATGTATTTCAGGATAGCTGGCCCAAGAACTAATGGAGATTCTCCTGTCCCTGTTCCCCATCTCACTATAGGACACCGAGTTTAGAAACACTCAGGCTACATGTCCAACCTTTTATGTGGGATCTAGGCATATGACCTCAGGTCCACGCACTTGCATTATTGTTCTAGTTTCATTTTTGTAACTGTTAAATGCCTTAACCAAAGCAATTTTAGGGAAGAAAGTGTCTGTCTTAGAATTTCAGGTCACATCGTATCCTCCAGAAAATTCAAAACAGAAGTCGAAGTCAGGCCTCCTTTTCCTCTTTCTTTTCCTCCTCCTCTTCCTCCTGTTTCTCTTCCTTCTCTTATTCCCCCTCCTTCTTCCCCACCTCATCCTTTTATCTTTTTTTTGTTGTCCTCTTCTAGAAAAATAGTCAGAGAAAGTTTTTTCCTTGGCCTCCTCCTCTTTTTCCTCCTTTTCCTACTGGTGTGAAGTTCAGAGGCAGAGGCAGAGGCAGATAGCTTGCCTAGCATGGGCAAGGCTGTAGGAATGGAGATATATATAAACACAACCTATGCTATAGGAGATATAAAAAATGTATCATAGTGAATATCACTTTAGTTTCAAAATATATATTTGTATATATGTATATATATATACATATATATGTACATATGTGTATATAGGAGATATATATGTATATATGTATATATATTCTTGAAACTAAAGTGATATTCACTATGATACATTTTTATATCTCCTATAGCATAGGTTGTATATATATATACGTATATATATATATGTATATATATATGTATATATATATATACATATATATATATATATGTATATATATATATATATTGCTCTGCTGGTTACTCTAGCCCTCCACTCTCTCTTACCTCACTCCCACCCTTTTTCTTACTACTGTCTCCTTACAGATCTCATTCCCACATTCATGTTTTTTTGTTTGTTTTGTGATCCACTAATTTTAACCAGGGCTATATGTGCAGCTTCACCCAAGTTTGAGACTTTCCTTTGGAGACTGGTGGGCCTACCATCTGTTAAACAACTGAAAGTAAAGACTATCCCTACCCTCAAAAGTATCAGCTACCAAAAGTTTATCAAGGCTTTGTGAACCTTTCCTTGATCCATGGTTGGTGCTGACAGGCCCAGTGTAGGCAGTCACACTACTGTGAGGTTGTGTTAGCAATAACTGTGTCATGCCCTGAACTGTTAAATAAAAGTCACATGTATTTATTTATTTGTGTGTGTGTCCATATATGTCGTGAAATGCATGTTGATGTTAGAGAAATTCTGTTGGAGTCGGTTCTCTCCTTCTTCCATGCGAGTCTGAAGTAGTAAATGCAAATGGACAGGCTTTATCTGGCAAGTACCTTTATCCAGTGAACCATCCAGGCTTATTATATTGTTCTATTAAAATTAATGGAGATGATATTCATCATGAATATTAACTTCAGGACAAGGCACATAATAAGGAAAAAGTAAGATTCAGCCATTATTGTTTTTATATAAATATGAGAATATTTCATAATGACTTTGACTTCCATGTCTACCCTGTTCTTCAGCTCTTTGTGGTTACTAACAGTCCTTTGTTATTACCCTTTCTTTCCTGTCTGCAGGCTATAACCATCGGTACTGGACCCCTACCACCACCAGTGAGTAATCAAAGCAGTGATATCCCAATATTTCCAGGACCTCTTCTTCCCTAGAGTTAACACCAGAGAAGTGAAATGTTTATCTCTCATGGAGTTAATTTAATAATATTACATCCCCCAAGTACTCCAGAGAAGCTCCATCAACCCAAATTTTCCACAACCCCTATTCCAAGATCTACAGCTAAGGAACATATCTCTACAATCTATGATACCTCAACACTACTTTTGTATGGTATCTGTTCTCCATTCAGCCTGTTCTGCACTCTGTATGCTTGGGCCACCACAGACACTAGTTTGCTCTCCTAGTACCATAGCCTTGGTCCAACCACAGGACATTTACTTTACATTAGCTATTTATGAAGGCCAACCATCTCTGATTTCTCAATTTCCAAGCCTCGTCTCATGGATCAGAAAGACTTTCTCATACTACTTTATATTAATAGTCCTTTATTTACATTCAAACATGGCCAATGGCTTTTTTCACTCATCATCATAACTTATTTCTTGTTGTTTCTTCTATGAAATTTACTTCTATTTCATTTATTCATACTGCAAATATTTATTATCTACTTCAAACTACCTATTTATAGGTTGAATAATTTGATTCATGTATGAAGCAATCTGTATGTGTTCATATGTGAATTTCATTTAAATATTAGAAAAGTATTATAGATCTTAGACAAGATTGTGATTATTGTCCTTTCTCTTGATTTTTTTTTCCAGATGTAGACATAGTTTCTAATAAGATGATAGGCATCGGCACAGAGAGCTTGATTTTTATCACAAATTCTGTGAAACTGAAGCCCTGAAGCAGGTTCAGGGCACAAACACACAACCTATGCTATAGGAGATATAAAAATGTATCATAGTGAATATATCAGTTTAGCTCCAAGAATAAATATCTTTGTCTGGAGAAATGTATTAGTGGGTAAAAGCATTTACTATAGAAAGTCAGGTGTAAGCACATGTGACTGTATCCCCAGCATTATGGGAGGATCTTTGGGGTTAGCTAGATGCAAGCCTACCTCCAGAATCAGTGAGACCCTGTCTCAAGGAAATAAGTCAGAGAGTGATATAGGAGAAAGTCTTTTCCTAGCCTCCATGAATTTCTAGATACAAACATCTGCACACACACCTTGCACATATAATACACACATACAACATATTTATATTTTCACACCAGCAAGTAAATAAATGAATGAGTAATTAACTCATACCTATGCTGTCTTATACATTATATAAACAGTCGAAATATATTAAGTGACCCAGGTGTAGTGAGCAGATTAGTGGGTTAACAAAAATACAATGTATCCATGCAGTTGGATATTAACAGCCCATAAAAAGGAAATTCTTGCATTGATCATAGATTATACTGAGAATATCTTCAGAAAAATGCTGTATAACTTTCTTGTAACAGAGCTATATACTAGTAATATACACATAAACAAAAAGGACCAGTAGAAGTTGCTGCAGGTTAGGGAAGGACAATTCCTGCTGTTTGATTATTGAGTTTTAGTTTTATAAGATGAGAAGGTCCTGTGGGCTGGTTACACAGAAGCTAAATGTAGCCAACGCTTTGCCTGTAACAGCCAGTCAAGGTTACAGTGCATAGTGCACTCCTCACTTCTCTTCTTTGTTACAGGTACACCTCCATCCCTGGCACACTTCACCCTCAATTTCACAATAACCAACCTACGCCATATGGAGGGCATGGGATCCCCAGGATCTGCAATATTCAACAGCACAGAGAGGATCTTGAATCGCCTGGTCAGAACTCTCTCTGACTCACCCTGTGACATCTCAGTCTTGCAGGCCTTGGCTCTTAAGCTCATCTTCTCTTTTGTCCACAGCTCAAGCCCATGTTCAGGAACAGCAGTGTTGGGCCCTTTTATTCTGGCTGCAGACTGATCTCGCTGAGGTAAGAACTCCAGAGTAGACATGGAGGGCATACAGAAGATTGCCAGGGGCTGACTCCTATCTCACTGCTCCTAGTGTTAGGGGCAGGAGGACACCAACTCATCTCTAGTCCTTTCCTTTTCAGACTGGGAAATGTGGACTCCTATCCCTTTCAGGAGACAATGATGTGTAATTCTACTGAGCATTTCCAGTTAAATTTTCTTATAATTTTATTTCTGTTGCTATGATAAAATACTCTGATAAAAAAGCAATATGCGTAAGGAAATATTTGGCCTACAGTTCTAGAATACAGTCCACCATGTGGAGCAGTTAGAGTGGAAAGGGCTTGAGACAACTGGTCACATCTTAGTCATATTCAAGAGTAAGAGAAAATGAAGGCACCCATTTCCCTGCTGCCTGCTTGCGAACTTCCTTCATTTTACAGGCTCAGAACTGGTGCCATTCACAATGGTCTGAATCTTCCACATCAATGAACAGAGAAGAGGCATTTTCATAGACTAGCTGACAATCTGACCTTATCCAGAGAATTCCTCATTAAGACTTTTCCTAGCTGATGCCCCTCAGTTGAGGAATGGTTACAGAAATAGTGGTACATCTACACAATGGACTATTACTCAGAAATAAAAAACAAGGAAATCATGAAATCTGCTGGCAAATGGTGGGAACTGGAAAAGATCATTCTGAGTGAGGTATCCCAGAAGCAGAAAGACATACATGGTATATACTCACTCATAAGTAGATATTAGATATATAATATAGGATAAACTTACTAAAATTTGTACACCTAAAGAAACTAATCAAGAAGGAGGACTCTGGCTAAGATGCTCAATCCCCATTCAAAAAGGCAAAGAGGGTGGACATCAGAAGAGGGAGAAAACAGGGGACAGGATAGGAACCTATCACAGAGGGCCTCTAAAGGCCCTACCCTGAAAGACTCTACCCTGCATGGTATCAAAGCAGATGCTGTGACTAATAGTCAAACTTTGGGCAGAGTGCAGGGAAACTTATGAAAAAAGGGGGAGATACTAAGACCTGGAAAGGACAGTAACTCCACAAGGAGAGCAACAGAACCAAAAAATCTGAGCACAGAGGTCTTTTCTGAGACTGATACTCCAACCAAGGACTATTCATGGAGATAACCTAGAACCCCTGCACAGATGCAGCCCATGGCAGTTCAGTGTCCAAGTAGGTTCCATAGTAATGGGAAGAGGGACTGTCTCTGACATAATCTGATTGTCCTGCTCTTAGATCACCTCCCCTAAGAGGGGAGCAGCCATATCAGGCCACAGAGGAAGACAATGCAGCCATTCCTGATGAGATCTGATAGACTAGGATCAGAAGCAAGGAGAGGAAGACCTCCCCTATCATGCACTTGGGAAGGGGCATGGGTGAAGAAGGGAGAGGTAGGATGAGAGGAGGGGGAAGAAGGGAGGGAACTATGGGGGGGATACAAAGTGAATAAACTATAATTAATAAAAAGAAAAAAAAAGACTTCCTAGCTAACTCCAGTTTGTGTCACATTTACATTTAAAATTGGCCATTATAGGTGTGAAAATGTTGACTCATTTCATGCATAAAAATAAGCCACAGTGCTATGAAGAAATATATCTGTATTAACTAATAAGACTTAAGCCAGTTGAAATTTTTACCTTATTTGAAGATTCCTTTTTTCACCCCCATTGTTACATTTCTATTTTTAGGGCATTTGTGGTAATGTTATAGATGTCATATACAGTATAGCACAAATACTGACATGTTTAAGGTCTGTGCCATTTTTTCAAAGACATTAGCTTGCTTATTCACTCCCTAATTCATTGTCTTCTTCAGCCCCAAAGGACATTAATTCATCAGTAGCCCCACATCTCTTCTCCCTCAATGAAACTTTTCTGAACCTCAAACTTAGAATCTTCATTTCACCATCTTTGTCACTTTTTCTTGCTAGGTCTGAGAAAGATGGAACAGCCACTGGAGTGGATGCTGTCTGCACTCACCACTCTGCTCCCTTGGGCTTTCAGCTGGACAGAGAGAGGCTGTACTGGGAACTGAGCCAGAACACGCATGGTGTCACCCAGCTGGGATCCTTCACTTTAGAAAAGGACAGTCTGTACATCAATGGTGAGCATCCTTGTGGAATCATAAGCTGAAGGAGAGAATACTACTCTAAGAGAAGTGGGCTTTCTGCTTAATCACAGGACCCTTCCTATACACTGTCCTAAATTTGCGCAACCAATTGCTGACATAACAGCACACATTAGCCTTGGAGTAACCAAGTACTTCTCTTTTCTCTGCATCACTGCATTATGAAGGCATTATCTGAACATGTGTGTATCCTACAAAAGCCTTCCTCTAGCCACATCAAGGACGATCTCTGGTAGAAGCCAATGGTGCTTCAATAGTGGTTTCTTGTTATGTGTATTGGTTGCTTTCATTTCAGATACATCTTGCTTATGTATCTGAAGCTGGACTAGAGCTAGCAATGCAACCTGTCTGGTCTGTTCTCAAACTGCTAATTCTCCTGCTTCAACCTCTATTGACTTTTGGGCTTAGCAGTATTTACTCATACCTGTATATCTCATATCTCTGTGGAGTGAAAATGTCACTATCATTCTTGCTATGCTTCAGGGCATATTCTCTGAGCCTGAGTTCCATCAGAAGCTTTCATGTGAAACTTGAAGCCACCAAGAGTGGTGGCTCATGACTGTAATTCCTGAGTTTGTCCTGTAAGTTCAGGAGTCTTGGTTTGATCATTAGTGTATTAAGGAAGATAAGAGAAGGTAAGGAACGGAAAAGGAAAGAGAAGGAGAAAAAAAAAACAGAAGAAATGAGAAGCATTTCTCAGGTGTGGTGGCCTCTGTTCACAATCATTGCAATTCAAGGATTAGATGGAAGGTTTTCTTTGAGTTTGTGCTCAGCCTGGATTACATAGAGA
>NW_026586173.1:14967885-15023151 GCF_907164565.1 Psammomys obesus
TATACACATCAGATCCTCTCCATCTCATCTACAAGTGAGTATTCTGAGGCCCACTAAGACTCTTCTATGCTGTCAGGCCCATCCGCAAGAAAGAAAAGAAACAAAATCCACCATCTACATTTCATTTCTGAAGCCCCTCTCCAACTAGGGATGCACAGAAATGTATGCATTAAAAGCCCTCAGTCTGGCTGGAGGTATAACTCAGTAATGTGCTTGTTCTGGTACTGGAGTTTGATCCCTAGTAACCACATAAAAAGCTGGGCATCATGGTACACATTGTAGTCCTGACTCTACAAGGAGTAGACAGGAGCGTCCTTGGAGCTTACTGGTCAGCTAGCCTAACTGAATCAGGGATTCACAGGTCCTATGACCTTGGAAGGACAATGAGTGGCTGTAGTGAACAAGCTGACCAATGATAACACCCAGCTGGGCCTTATACCTTGGTGTGAATCACAAAGTAGACAGTGCTTGAGGAAGAACAATGTGTGTGTGTGTGGGGGGGTGCTGAAGAGATGGCTCAGTAGGTAAAAGTTCTAACTGATGTTTTAGTGGACTTGGATTCTGTTGATGGCCCACAATCATCTATAACTACGGTTCAAGGAATCTAATGCCCATTTCTGGCTTTCCTAAGCACCAGGCATGGATATGGTGCATAGACATGCATTAGGCAAAACACTCATAACATATAAAGTAAGTTAATTTATAGAAAGTATAATTCCAGATGTTGTCTTCTGGTCTCCATATGCAATACAGCACATGCGCGTACTTACACACTAAAATGAAAATTTCAGACATGCACACTCCCCTGTGATTGTGTCAAAATGAAAGGATTTTTCACTCTAAACATGTGGTAGACTTTTAATCCTTCTGTGGTGACCACCATTTCCGGCAGGATGACAGTTTCTGTCTGCAGTCCCACAGGTAGGAATACTCTCTCAAAAGGTGTTCTTGTCATTGCATCGGGCAAAAGGAGGGATGCACCGGGTAAGGCATCCAACCACAGCCCAAGGGTGACTCTTGATGGATCTCCCAAGGTCTTCCCAGTTCTCCGAGGATGCCTTAGATATTAGAGCCAATAGCCGGATCAATTTTCTAAAACTCATTTAAGAAACCTGTCGGTGCTTTGTGGCGTTGAAACCTTCCCTAACCCTTTAAAGCAGCCAGAGCAGCAGGGCTGCCATGTGAGAACAGAAGGCATAGTGGCCAGTGTGCCAAAAACACACTCAGGAACAGGGGAGGCAGCTCAGTAAGCCACGTGCCCTGCAAGCATGAGGACCCGAATTGACTCCTCAAACCCATGTAAAATTGCCAGGTGTGGTAGCTAACACTTACAGTTCCAGGACGCGGAGGCAGAGATAGGCAGATCCACAGGACTCACGGGACAGAGAGTCTGGCATGAGTGGTGAGCTCTGGGCCAATGACAGTCTCTATGCCAAGCAGAGTAGATAGCATTCCTGAGAGTGACACCCAAGGTTGGTCCTCTGCATTCACATGCATGCACATATGTGTGAACATGCACTGTCGTATATAAACATTCACACTAAGAAAAATCAAAACAGGTCTAATGTACTAGCACAGCCTTATAGATGCTGAGTGCATATAGAGAACACAGAAACTAGAGTATATGTCCTGTGTTAGCAGTGGGCCCTGCCACTTACAGATTGTATGACTTGGACAAATCCTTAGTAATTTGCTTCAGTTTTACATTTGTATTCCATTTTCATACTACTTGCATTGCATTATAAAACTTTCTCCAGTCAAGCAATTAATCTAAGTAAAGAACTTCAAACACGGTCTGACATACACACGGCCACATATGGACTAGTGGGTAAAATGACGTAGCGGGTAAAGATACCAAACATGATGAACTGATTTTTATTCCTGGGCCCTACAGGAAGGACAGAACCAGTTCCTGATTTTTTTTTCAGATTTTTACACTCATGATTTGGCATACATACAAACAGTTATTAATCAGCTAATCAATACCAACACATAGCTCACTGAAGAACGGTTGACTTCAGAAAAGGCTGGGCTTTCAGACGAAACTTCAGGAAGGCAGATGTCCTCACACATCAATCCTTTGTACTTTAGTTGAAGCTGGTGTGAGGTCTTCATTCCATGGAAACTGTGTTCCCAACAGGAAAAGTCTCCTCAGTGCAAGAATATGAACACAGCTGACACCCCAAGCTGAAGTTCAGAGAGAAACAAAAGCCTTAGTGTGTATCTTTCTCCCACCTCCTCTGCAGTAGCAGGCCCTGTCCTGAAACATTTTACTATCAACTTCACCATCGTTAACTTGGAGTTTGAGGAGGATATGAGTCACCCTGGATCCAGAAAGTTCAATATCACTGAGAGAACCCTGCAGAGTCTGGTGAGAATTCTGTACATTGTGACTAGCACAAGTGTAAACCATATCTACCTGCCATTCAATGCCCCTGAAAGAAAATTCTATCCCTGACCCCAAAGAGGAAATCTTGCAAGAAGACCTCACCCATCTTAGCCTAACCTCAAGGATGAAATGTTTCAACCCCTTGCCAGCCTCACTTCAACTGCACCTCTCCCTGTTCATCTCTCCTCAATACTCTAACCTTCTTTCACAGCTGAGGACCCTGTTCAAAAAATCCAGTGTCGGTTCCCTGTATTCCGGCTGTAAACTGGCCTTGCTCAGGTGGGTTTTGGATGTGTAAATGGGGTGTCAGACCTAAAAACACACTCAGTTTCCTTCTTCTTGCTGTCCATCCACATGGCTTTGGTTCTGGTGAAATGAAGAAACCTTGACACAAGATGTCTTCCTAAGCTACTATCTCTCCCCACACCCAGTAGACCAGCATCACAATTTTAAGTGTTCCGGATTATCCTGTCTGAATTCTTCCTCCCATTTTCTGCCTTTGGAATAAAAGGATGTTGCCTTACACATTCAAATTGTGTTCTATGATTGCTATGAAGACAAAAAAAGTGCCTTTTCTATTTCTTGTCCATCCCAAACCATGTTCTTTTGTTTTGGATATGTGAGCTCCTCAGATCCCAGGACATGAGAGTGGAAAATTGAGTCTTGTATTTGATAAAAACTCATAATTCCATGACTTTCACTGTCTCAGTCTAGTAGAAATCAATGTGCTCAGAATCAAACTCTGGTTTCCTGTATCTTTCAATCTTCTTTTTTTACTTTTTAAAAAACTGTTTTTATTCATCTGTGGGGTTGTGTATGTGCATGCATGCATACGTGTGTGTGTGTGTGTGTGTGTGTGTGTGTGTATGAGTGTGTGTGTGTCAAACACACGGATACCCATGTGTAGCCAAAAGACAATTTATTAGTATAACTTCTCTTCTTCTATCATGTGGGTCCCAGGGATGGAACTCAGGTTGTCAGGACTGGTGACAACTGCCTCCACTTGTTGATTTGTCTCTCTGGGCCTCTAACAACTCTGGTTACTTCCTTCTCTGTCCCAGAATTTCAGGATACTTCTTTAAGGAATCCATTTATTATCCACTGTTTCACCTGTCCTTCCCAGACATGAAAATGATGGTACAGGCACAGGAGTGGATGCTGTCTGCACTTACTACCCTTACCCCACTGGCCTTGGACTGGACAAAGAGATGGTATATTGGGAGGTCAGCAGGCTGACCTATGGTGTCAACAGGTTGGGTCCTTACACTTTGGACCAGAACAGTCTCTATGTCAATGGTGAGAATTGGGCACTTTCACTTTGCTGTAGTGAAGAGTCCACACTTTTCTCCTCTCTCTTGTCTCCATTTCAAATCCCTTGCTTTCATTTTCTGGGCAGGTTACACACATCAGATCCTGACTACTACCACCCAAAGTGAGTATATTCAATTTTCATAAATCTCCACCATACTTATGATTCCCAGGTCTTTGGAATGCAAGAAGTCAAAGGCCTAATCTCCATTTCACAAACTTTTTGAAACTTTTCCTGGAGAGACATGATACACAAACATCTGTTCATCCCAGATAGGGAACCGATGATACACCAAAATAGCAATTACACTACGATCTATCTTGGGTAACCAGTGAATTTATCAGGGTTACTCACTGGGGCAAGGAACACCCAAAGACAGCCTCATCACCCATCGCCACCCTAGAGTGGGTGACACCTCACAAGAGCTGCAACTTTGGAGCCCTCTGCTTGACTTGCAAGCAGCTCAACCAGGTCAGAGAGTCCCTCCAAGGCATCTTATCTGGTCAGAGTCTTTCCCCTTAAAGGTTTCTCAGTGCTTCTATAACCTCTCAAGAATCTTCTAGTTTTAGCTTTCTCAGACTTTTAAGTTTAAGTCTGAGCCTCCCCTCTCCTTTCTGGGATAAATGTTTCAGTTCAGAGGAAACTGCTAAACAAACCTACCTCATCTCTAGCCTGCCATAGACAGAGATTCAGAAACAAAAATAAGTCAAACATCTACATTCTCTCCCCGGTGTCTCCAAGCTAATGATGTTTCTACTCTAATGATCTGACAATTTACCTCCACAGCCTCTGTGATGACCACTGCTTCTACCGGAATGACAAGCAACCCCCCCAATCCAACAGGTAGGGATTCTCTCTCAAGGTGTTTTCAATGATTCTAGAATCTTTAGAGTCAGAAAAGGAGGTGGAGGAAGTGACATGTTTTGCAGGAGCCCAAGGCTGACTCTTGAAGACTGTCACAGGTTCTTCCCAAGCCACCAAGAATTCTTTTAATCCTATGTAGTCCCTGGCAATCCGAATCTCTGGTACATGTTTCTGAAACGTATCCATGGCCACTGTCTTCTAAATCCTTTCCCAGCCACTAGATGGATATCTGGAAGGAGGGCTGTTGCCTGAGGCTAGATATCTAGGGTACAGTAACTACTGTGCTACCAAACATCTTGGCAAATGATCAGATTCCTAGTTTATCAACTGAGCAATCCACCTCCAGCTTGCTTAAAGGACTCCTTTAAGCAGATAAGTTGTTATTCTGGATAATTCTTAATGACTATATTCCTTAATATAAATGTGTATCAGGTTCTTTACAATGTGTAAAAATTATAGTCATATTTGTGTTTTTTTTTTTTTATTTTGGTTTTATCTTGAGACAGTGTTCCTCTGTATAGCCTTGGCTGTCCTAGACTCACTTTGTAGAGCAGGCTGGCCTCAAACTTACAGAAATCCGCTTATCTCTGCCTTCCCCGAGAGCTGGTATTACAGGCATGTGCCTGGCTTATAGTCATATTCCTTTGTCAGTAGATTTATCCAAAATTGATGAACTATGATGACTCACTCATCAATCAATGAATCCTATATTTCCAGGTGCTTGTTTCTACCCCATTTGTAACATTTTTTATT
The DNA here is from genome assembly GCF_907164565.1 of Psammomys obesus. Classification (NCBI taxonomy): domain Eukaryota; kingdom Metazoa; phylum Chordata; class Mammalia; order Rodentia; family Muridae; genus Psammomys; species Psammomys obesus. Next base: position 14,973,201 of record NW_026586173.1, read on the forward strand.
GTGAGAACTGTGAAAATTTTCAGGACTGTAGATATGCTTCAGTGGGTGTTGTTGAAAATATTTGACACAGGACTAAATATTGTTTTTTATTACCCTTATCATTATCACAATGGTATTATTTAACCCGATATCATAATCAATAAGACACAAACACCTGTTAGATTTTGTAATTGCCTTATAACATTTTGGGCTGGGCAGATAATCCCACCTACAGTATCTCAATAACCTCCCAGTCCAAAATCCATGCCATCTGCCTTAACTATTCCACCCATAATCTTATAAATATTTGCTTATATTTTTCATTTTGATGTTTCTTTTTAGGCCATTCTTGGAGTCCTTTCTCCTGGCCCATGTAGTTTTTCATTCTAACCCATCATGGTGTCCTCCTTCCTCCTCTCTTTCTGTCTATCCATCTCCTTCCCATGATTTTCGTGTCCCTCAAAGCCCAGGAACCTTAGCCAATCCTACTTCCTTCCACCCCGCCCACGTACAGGCCTTATTAACCAACCAGGAATAATGTCTTGGGATAGGGCAGTAACCAGATCTAGAGGGACAGTGATTAGCATCAAAATACAAGCACTAGACCAACCCCCAACAAGGAAGTAAAAGCTGCAACCCTGAGTTCAGTCCCTGGGGCCTACATGGTAGAGGGAGAGAAAAATCCTCTCCATATGCACGTGCTCACACACATGTGCTTATATCGCCTCAACACACAGTTTTTAAAAGGTAAAAATGCAAAGTTGAAAAATTATCAGCCGTATCTCAATGTAGGGCAAGGAAAATCCACCTGTTACACTTCGGAATTTAATTTCTGCTAGCAGGGATCCATACCAGATGGTGATGTAAGCACCCTCTCCCCATTAACTGCTGTGCTAAATTACCATGGTTCAAAATCAAAAGGCTTGTCTACAGATATAGCTTACCCGAGAAACCGCTGGCCTTGACATTCATGAAATCCTACGTTCCACCTCCAGTAGCACTTAAATTGGGCGTGCTAGTGGATGCCTATAATTATAGGACTTAGAGACGGAGTCAGGATGATAAGAAAAAAAATTTCATCCTTTACTACATAGCTACAACATAGACACTGGCATAGGCTATATGAGGGTTTGTCAGAAAGAATTATACGATTTATGTAAAAATAATATTGAAATACTGTGCTTGAAAATGTCAGTAAAATAAAGGTATTCAGAATCTAACACAATAGCATAAGCTCACATCTGTTAAAAGAATAAGCAATATATAAATACTACAATAATATGTCTGGTATTGAAGTTAGGTTCTGAGATTTGGGCAAATTATTTAACATCACATTGACTCAAGATTTTTTTATTTACATTTATTGATTGCTTAATTGGTGTGTGTGTGGTATGTACATCATTATAAATAAGTCGGAGGACAACTTGGAGGACTGTTTTTTTGTCCATCTACCATGTTGGTTTCAGGGATAGAACTCAAGTCATCAGCCTTGGCAGCAAGTAGCTTAAACCGCTAAGCCATTTTTGGCAATCCTTGTGGCCTCTGGTTTCGAATTTGTGAAATGGATATCATAGTAACTACTTGGCCCACAATAACAAGTCTATTATATGTAAGCTCGTTAAATAGAACCACACACATGAATAAGCAACACATATGTTTCTTAATAATAATAATATTAATAATAATGGTGATTATGTTGATATGGTGTGATAGCTGAGTTCTAAAGTGCTTTCCTTCCAAGCTTGAGGATCAGAGTTCAATTCCCCAGAACCCATGTTAGAGAGAAAGGGAGGAAGGGAAAAAACAGAAAAATAAAATAAAAAAAGTAAAAATAAGGGGAGAAAGGAGGGAAGGATGAAAAGGATAGAAGGAAAGGCAGGTGTTAGTATCATGTACTCGTACTAGTTCCTGGGAGATGGATTCTTGAGAACCACTGGAACTCAATGGACATCCATCCAGTCTAGGCTACCTGATGAATGCTCAGCCAATGAAAGACCCTGTCTCAAGAAAAGCAAAATGGACAGTTTCTGAAGAAAAACTTCCTAGTTGTCATCTGTCATCCACATGCATACACTCCCACTTGCAATGTCCCCAAACACATGTGCACATGGACACACATGTGTATACACACACGTGCACACAAACATGTGTACATGTACTCAATCACAGATATATCCAAACACACTCGCTCTTCCCCACACACATGTAATCAATGATAAGCAGATGCCAGAGAACACATCTTGTTTAAACAAGAATTCAAAAAGAGAGTGCTTGTATGATATTTAGCCTTCTGTAAAGTCAGATTATTTCCTTTCTGCTTGATGGTATATTTTTGCCAATCTAGAGTAACTCTATCCATCCTTGGTACCTATCAAGGGAGGCTGATGTTTGACTCTTTCTATGAGGAAACTGTCTACTTTGGAAAAAAAAATCCCCTTCTGAGTAATAGAAGACGCAATTCGGTGATGACCCAACTCTAGTTCAGAGATACTAATACTAATACTAATACTAATAGTAATAATAATAATAATAATAATAATAATAATAATAATAAGTTAAATAACTTCAGAGCATGAGTCTCTGACATTCCTACTTACCTCCTGCAGTAGCAGGCCCTGTGCTGATGCCTTTTACCATCAACTTCACTGTCACTAACCTGGAGTATGCAGAGGGCATGGGTCACCCTGGATCCAGGAAGTTTAACACCACTGAGCGAATCCTGCAGAAACTGGTGAGACACCCACTCCAGTATGTAATGGCCCCCACACAGATGAAAGCTGCACCCACCAATCTATGTCATGAGCAGGAAGAAGGCCCCAACTACCTCACACAAATGAAAGGCCTTCACACTGATAACAATTTGCTCTTCTCATTTTTTGCTCTACCCTTAAATCTTCAGCATAGCTCTCATGCCTCTCCCCTTTCTCCACAGCTCAGGGTGTTGTTCAGTAAAACCAGTGTTGGCTCCCTGTACTCTGGATGCAGACTGACCTCTCTCAGGTGAGATCTTATAGTAATAGCCTAGGGGCTGCAGAGATAGTTCTGTCAATACAGTGCTGACTGGCCAATCATGACAACCTGAGTTTGATCCCCAGCACCCACCGAAAAAGTCAGTCATGACGGACTCGTCCCTGCACTGGAGAAGTAGATGCTGGAAGATCCCAGTGATTGATTAGCCAGTCAATCTAGCCCAATCAGTGAGTCTCAGGTCTCACAGTGAGAAACCTATCTCAAACAAAAACAAAAACAAATGGATGGCTCCCAAGGAAGAATAAACACTCTGACTGCCATGTGCATACATAAGCATAAACACAGACAGATATATGCATGTTATGGATTTAAACATGTTTTTGTTTTGATCCCAGGATAGGAAAATGATTCAGACTGTCCATAGTAGCAAACTCTGAGAAGCTCTGAGAGCAAACTCATGTAGGCAAACTCCAGCTGCAGATAGTTCAAATCTGCGGAGTTTGGAGAGGGAGTAAATGCCAGGGCCTGAGACAGAAAGAGGGCTCCCTCACCCTGCTGCTCCTGATTGCTGTTGATGCAGCTGGATAAGAAGTTGAAGATACCTTGAATTGAGGATTGGACTTGCCCTAAGGAACCTGATGACCCTAGCCAGCAGGAAGTAGCTAAGAAAAAGTACTATGCCCCTTCTCCCCACTAACCTCCTTTCTCTCCTACCCAGTGTTGGGGTGTTGGAAGGGGTTAGGGTGGAAAAGGGAAGAAAAGGAATAGTTTTTCTTAGCTACTTTCCTGCTGACTAGGGTCATCCGGTTCCTTAGAGCAAGTCCAATCCTTGATTCAGGATATCTCCAGTTTCTTCTCATCCAACAGCAATCAGGAGCAGCAGGGGTGGGGGAGTACCAGCATCCTTCTTTTCTCTTGGAGCCCTCTTTCTCTCTCAGGCCCTGGCATTTATTCTCTCTCCAAAGTCTCAGATTTAAACTATCTGCAGCTAGGAAAGAGCCCTTCTCAGAGCCTGCATGAGGCAAATAGTTTGTTGTTGCTGTGGACCATCTGAATCAGTTTCATACCCGACAGCTGGGATCAAAACAAAACATGTTTACATGCACAACATACATGCATGCATTCAAGCACACACATACACACACCCTACAAGAATGGTAGACCAGTCTTTCCTTAGGAAGTTCTAGGCCAGCTTAGTCAGCTTGCGTTCTGTGTTTACATCCTTAGCACTGGGGAATTTAGGACATTACCTCCTGATCATACCATTTGTCCTCAGCTGTTTCCAAAGCCTGCAACTCCCACAAAATCCTAATACTCAGATATTCTTAATTCTTTTCTTTGACTTTGTAATAAAGGAGAATCACAGGGTTATGTTTTAATTTCTGTGCATCGAACTCCTCTTAAGACAAAATGATATTCCATTTGCTATAATTCCCAGTATTTGTTTTCATCTATTATAAATAAAACATCCTCTGACATGAGGATGTAGGTTTGAATCTTGCATTACATTTAATGTTTTCACTCTATGTCTGCTCAGGGCTGATAAGCTGCAGACCTGGAAAAGCAGATAAGGTGCCTACTTAATATATCAAAACAGGCCTGGCCTCCAGGTTCTCCCAGAATCCCACAGTCCCTACCTATTACAGAGTGTGACTGGCATTCCTCACCCTCTATCCTGAACTTTCTAGCCCAGGGCCTGGGCTTCTCTGACACCACAGGCTTTTCTCTATATAATCCAGACATTTTTTGAGCATGCTCTCTCTCTCTCTCTCTCTCTCTCTCTCTCTCCTTTCCTCCCTTTGTCTCCTCTCTATATATGCATTTCTCTCTCCCTGCATTCTCATGCTTTCTCTTTCTCTCTCTGTCCTCCCTCCCTGTCTGCATGGTGATTTTCCCTGGCCCCATTCCTTGGGACGAGTGAACCTGCCTGAGTGCTGCCCCAATAAACCCGCCTTTATACTTTAATTTGGCTCAATTGGATTTATGCATAGGCAGAGAAGCCATTCACCAGCCACAAGGTAACTAGTACAAGTTAGTGCATCAGTGCATTCACAAAGTGTAAGCCTGATTTTTCAGCAATATACCAGATGTTCCATTTCTTCTGGCCCTTTTCATTCCTCTACCAGACACCTCTGGATGGGTCTCTAGATAGTTCATTTAATGTCACTCTCCCTGCCTGTTTTTTTCCAGGCCTGAGAACAGTGGAACAGCCACAGGAGTAGATGCCATCTGCACCTACCACCCCAACACTTCTAATCAAAGGCTAGACCGAGAGCAAGTATACTGGGAGCTGAAAAGACTGAACAATGGTATCATGTACCTAGGGCCCTACGCCCTGGATCAGAACAGTCTCTATGTCAACGGTGAGCTATACTTCAGCGTCACAGTACTCTTCTCTCACACTCCTACTTTCTCAATACTACCTTATTTTCACTCTTTTTTTCATTATCTATGTAGGTTATACCCAGCAGACTATGGCCACTACCCAAACAAGTGAGTATCCTGAGTCTTCATTATTCTTTGCTAAACCCCTGAGTCTGAATCTTTATTCCATGCCTGCAACTTACCTTTATTTAGGGATGAACAGGGAAGTTATCACTTCCTTCATTCTCCTAATGGATGGGGTTTCAATGCAAAATACTTGAATTTTTTTTTTCAGCATCAGTGATGGCCACTGTTTCTGGAGGAATGCCAAACACTTCCCCCACTCCATCAGGTATGGATTACCCTCTGCTTAGATTCCTTCAGTCATTTAAAAGATAAGCAGAGAGCTGGGGCTGATGAAAAATGCCAGAGGACACAGAGAGATTTCAGAGGGTCTTTCAAGGTTCCTGAGCAATCTTTGATTATCAGATGTTTTCATCCTAAAACATCCTCTAGAGCCTGTTTCTGAATTCTGTTGGCTCTTGGATTCTACATCATTCAACATCCATGACAAGGGTACATTCCATCAGGGTTAGTTGCTGAAAGTATTTATTTAGTCTGTAATAGCTGAAGTTTGAGGAACTAGCCCATTCAATGTTCAAATTTCTAGTTTATCAAATAAACTATCAGTCATGAGTTTGTTTTAATAACAGGTTTTGGCACTGATGATGTAGTTTAGCTGTCAGCATGCTTGGCTAGCATGCACAAACTCCAATGAGCATCACATGAACTGAATCTTGAAGTTTGTGCTTGAAACTTGGGAGGTGAGGAAAAAGATCAGAAGTTTTAAGGTCACTCTTGGCCACAAAGAAAATTTGAGGTTAGCCTGGGCTAAACAGAGCTAGTTTTTTTTTTTTTTTAAAAAAAAGGAAAGAAAGAAAGACTTTCTTATTTAATAAGTAAGTAGATAAGAGGTTATTCTTGCTAATTACTAGTATGCCCTCAGTATAAATGTGTACAGTTTCTTGACCACAAAAGTATAATCATAACTTTTCAGCAGAATTTTTAAAGGTTTGATTTGTCTAAAGTCTATTAACCTGTCATTTCTGTGTTTCCTGCATTTCTTTCCCACCTATTCTGCAATATTTTCTTTGTTAAAACTGCCAAAGGTACCAGAAAGGTTTTTAAATAGAGCAAGAAAAATCCATCTGTTCACCACTGGGATTTGGTGCTTGTAAACAACTTGTATTGTTTGACCACAGTAGTGTGAACTGTAAAATCTGGTGACATACAAATTTGTATAAGTTCCTCTTCCTATTGCTGTGACAAAACACTCAACAAGAAGCTACTTTGGGGAGGAAGGGTTTGTTCTGACTTGCCATTTGAAGTGCATAATCTGTCATGGCAGAAGGCCTAGTGGTGAGAGCAGGATGACTCTCACTGCATCTGAAGTCAGGAAGTAGAAAGGAAGTAGAACTGAGCTCACTTACCCCAGCAAGGTTCCACATCCTAAAGGTTTGACAATTTTCCCAGGCAATGGAAACAGCTGGGGCCCAAGAATTCAAACACATGAGTTTTGGGGCAACATTTTTCATTCAAACTACAGCAAGATTCCTGAAACTTAAATGGCTACAATTGTCATATCTTGAAACTCAGGGTTTGTGTTGAAAGTGTCATGGAGAAACAACACTTGAAATGTTGAAAATATAAAAAGATGGAGCTGAGGATTCAGAGGTTCAGAGGGATGCTTTTCCAGGAAACCCACACTCACCTTTAACTCCAGTTGTAGGGTATCCATTGCCCTCTCTGGCCTCAACAGGCACTTATAAATATATGGCAAGCATTCACACACACACACACACATACACACAGATACATAAAAATAATTTAAAAGTATTTAAAAATATGAAAAGAATCCAGATCTAGCATAACAACACAACCTCTCATCTAGTGGGTGAATAATAAATTAATGTTATAATAAGTAGTAAGGCTATTATTTATATTCAGTCTGCATCTTAGTGGCTGTATGAACTGGGACAAATTATTCAGCTTCCCATTGGCTCAGCTACATCTGTGAAATGGGAATTTCATTAACATACCCTAATCCTATTAAGTGAATTAAGTCTCATTAGACTTTCCACATTTTAAAAGATAGGTTCTCACACAAAAGCTATAGCTCATCAATTCAATTAGGCTGGCTAACAGGTGAGCTCCAGTGATCCATCTTTCTCTGCCCCTTCAAAGCTATGGCTACATACCTACACAATAGTGCTTGCCTTTCTTTTTCCCCCTTTTAACATGGGTGCTAGAAATCCAAACTTAAATTTTCATACTGTGCAGCAGTCACTTTACCAGTTGATCTATCTTGTTGGCCTCTCATTTATGAATTTTTTCTTAGTCCTTTCAGAGGTGGACTCACTAGTTGGTGGACTTCTAGCTAAAAATTATTTTATGTAACAATTCAGTTATGAACAGTTGCTTAATATCCATAAGAAACCAACCGACCAGCAGGTGGCTTAAGAAACATTTTTCTTGAGTAAAAGAAATGGAATTGGTGGTCACCTGCAAATATACAGATGTCTCAGCTACTTGACTGTTGATAAGGAAATCATCAATCACCAAGATTAGAAACCATGAGTCACTTTATACTACATGATGATTTTGTGTGATCCTGTCTACTCACTCTCCACTTTTTATTATAACAGGATGACTGTCAGAATGTCCTGGTTTCCTCCATGGTGGGATTAACATAATTTACTACTCACAGTGTACAAGGGTTTCACATCGTAACACTACAGTTTGTTTTCTTGATGACCACCATTCTGAGAAGAGTGAAATGGAATCTTAGTGGAGTTTATTTACATTTCTCTGGCTGTTTATATTTGTGCTAATAGATGATTCTGTTGTAACACTCCTTTGTGTGTACCCATAAGACCCTAGGTCAACACAACACAGAGAAACTTGTACATCAGTGTTTATGCAGTACTTTTTTTTATAATATCTGAGTTTTGGAACCAAACTCTGTGTCTACAAACAAATAAAGGGGTAAAGAAAATGTGCTACATATACACAATAGAACATTTTAGCAATAAACAATAAGTTATCTCCGTTGTAGGAAAATGAAATTGGCTATACATTCTGAATTGTTAGTCCTAGAAAGAGAAATATCTTGTTTTCTCTCATTTATGGGTCTTAGATTACATATGTGTTTATATATAATTGCACATGACTAGATGACAAGAAAGTTAAAAGTGTTACTGTTTTAGGGAATGGAAATAATGAGTGAGAGAGGAGCAGAAAAGCAGAAGGAAGTTAGCTGTGTGACGGAAGTGTGTGCTTCAAGCACATTATAGGCTTGCGTGAAAGTGCCTCATATAACCTAGCACAGTAAAATAAAAAAAAAAATAAAGGAGAAAAAAGTAGATTTACATTATAAAACTCAGAAGCCAGGGGTGAGTGTTTGCTTACAGAGGGCCCCACTAGCCTGCCTTACAGGGTACTGGCAACAAAATATGTTGTTTGGCATATTAATCATTATTATAACAGTGACTACAAGCATGGTAGCTATCTGGGGGGATAAATATTCTTCCATTCCATTTAAATGTGAACTTACCTGTAAATGGCAATCCTACTTATTTTTTTTTAATGGAGAGAAACTTTTTTTTTAATTTTTTATTAATTACACTTTATTCATTTTGTATCCCCCCATAAGCCCCTCCCTCCTCCCCTCCCGATCCCACCCTCCCTCCCCTTTCTGCATGCATGCCACTCCCCAAGTCCACTGATAGGGGAGGTTCTCCTCTCCTTTCTGATCTTAGTCTATCAGTTCTCATCAAAAGTGGCTGCATTGTCCTCTACTGAGGCCTGGTAAGGCTGCTCCCCCCTCAGGGGGAAGTGATCAACGAGCAGGCCAATCAGATTATGTCAGAGGCAGTCCCTCTTCCCATTACTATGTAACCCCCTTGGACACTGAACTGCCATGGGCTACATCTGTGCGGGGGTTCTAGGTTATCTCCACGAATAGTCCTTGGTTGGAGTATGATTTTCTGGGAAGTTCCCTGTGTTCAAATTATCTTGTTCTGTTGCTCTCCTTGTGGAGTTCCTGTCCAACTGATGGGCAGAGTGAATGGAATTTTATGTAAGAAGTGGGAAATAGTAAGAGCTGGAGGGGACAGGAATCCTACTTATTTTTGGTGATTAAGTTGAAGCTCTGGTGAGGTTCTCCCCCATACACCCAAAAAAGAACCTGTGCTTCCTGCAGGAAGAACCTCCTTAGTGCTTGAATATGCGCGTATTTGTTGCTCAGAGAGAAACAATAGCATGGGCTTGTATCTTTCTCCCATCCCCTCTGCAGGGACCAGCCCTGTCCTGTTGCCTTTCACAATCAACTTCACCATCATTAACCTGGAGTTTGAGGAGGACATGGGTCGCCCTGGATCCAGGAAGTTCAATATCACTGAGAGAACCCTACAAAGCCTGGTGAGAGCCCTGCTCACTGCATCCAGCCCCATCTACCGGCCATGCCACACACCTTAAAGAAACCACTGCCCACTCCATCCTGACTATACATATGCAATTCCAAATCACCATTTCCTGCTTAGCCCACCTCACTTCTGTTCTTTTTATATTCCTCCTCCTCACCCCTCTCCTCTTTCTCCACAGCTCAGGCCCTTGTTCAATAAAACCAGTGTTGGTCGATTGTTTTCTGGATGCAGGCTGACCCTGCTCAGGTGAGTTCTTAGAATAGCATGCTAGAGTTGCTTAAAGCGCTCTCAGACCAAGGATTGTGTTCAAACTCCTTCCTGCACTTCTTCTGCATATCTTACACACAGGGGAATTCAGGAAGCACCCTGAATGCACCAAAATGTCTCCTTATTCTACCACTTTGTCTCCCAAACCATCAACAAAATTGGAACCTCCTTCTGCTCATCCAGTCTGAATTCCCTCCTTCCTCTCCTTACTTAGAAGTAAAGTAACATTTCCTATGGACTTTATAAAGTTGGCCCATATGATTGCTTTGAAGACAAATATGCTCTTTCTGCTCACTAATTTTGACTTTCAGTGCTCCAGATATTATTCTTCATATGTATTATTTATGACTTCTTCTTCTCCCATAACATACAAGCTTATTAGATTCTTGTAATTGATAAAAGTTATCGATTCACTGTCTGCTCAGTGTCACACTGGAGGTTAATAAGGTAGAAAATCTACAATTGGCTTTGAAAGTCTCTGTCAGATCTCTATCTGATATCAAATCTCTCTCAAGTCTCTATCAGTCTCTTTCTATTTTTCTGAACCCTTCATGTGTTATTCCGGCATCTCAGGATCCCCCTTAGGCAATCCTTTTATCATTATTTTCCTCATTTACCCTTTCCAGGCCTGAGAAAGATGGGGCAGCCACAGGTGTGGATAACATTTGTACCTACCACCTGGACCCTGAAGGCCACGGGCTGAAAAGTGAAGAAATATATGGGGAGTTGAGCAGTCTGACCCAGGATGTCACCCAGCTGGGCCCTTATACCCTGGACCCAGAGAGTCTCTATGTCAATGGTGAGTACCACCATCCTTGCTTTGCTATATTCAAGAATCCACACCCTCCCTTCCCAGGCCTCCTTTTTCTCAATTCTACTGCAGTTTTAAGCTCCTATTATCTCTGTAGGTTTCACACACCATATCCTGGCTACCACTCCCAGAAGTATTTCAGGTTCCTTAATTTTCTAGCACTTTACCCAGCTCCTTGAAACTAAAGAAAGCAAAAGCCTACTATCTCCATTTCACTGGTCACCTAACTTCTAGCCTGAGATGATCAGCAATTTAAACCCTAGCAGACCCAGACTGGGACACCCTTTGAGGTGTCTGCACCTACATAGATGATGTCTCTACTCCAAATGGATGTCTCCCCCCGCCCCGTGTCTGTGGTGAACATTGTTTTTTTCAGGTATACCAGCTCCTGTCTCCAATCCCACAGGTAAAATTCTCTCTGAAAAGGCTTCTGGTGGCTCCTGTAATCATAGGTAGAGGTAGAAAAGTATGTCCCAGAGGACACCAAGGTTGACCCTTGATGGTGATAGAGGATCTTCACAGGTCTGAGAATTCTCAGAATAACATCTCCCACCCCAGCCTCCAGCCTCCAAAGCCATTCTCTGGTGCATGTTTCTTCAAACCCTTGGAAGAATAACAGACCAGTTAGCCAAGAACAAATTTGTAAAGGAAGCAATGTATTAAACATCAGCTCATGAATTTATCAACCCGCTAATTTGACCCACTTGACCAAATGACCAAGAAGTCTGTGTGAGTGTGTGTGTGTGTGTGTGTGTGTGTGCATGCTTGAGTGTGCTTTTACTTGTGCAAGGCAGTGGTAAGTCTGTGTTGTTTTTCATCAAGTGCCATCATGAAGATATAGAGCTGGTGGGTGATTCAATAAATAGAGTACCTGTTACTTAAGCCTGAGGACCAAAATTTGTGTTTCCAAAACCAGCTTAAAAATCTGGGTGAGCACAGCAGCTTTCCTGTAATCCCAGAACACAAGGGGTGAATACAGGGACTCCTTGGAACAAACCAGAAAACCCGACTAGTAGGAAAGGCAAGCTCTGGGTTCCCTCCATGTGACCCTGCCTTTATATGTAAGATGGACTATGATTGGAGAAGACACCTGCTCTCAACCTTGGGTCTCTAACACATGTACATGTACCTACACCCACATGTATGCAAATATACAAACACATATAAATATGCCCAACAGATAAACTGTGTGGATCTAAATGCCTCTGCTTTTTTTTTTCAGAAAACTCTGACCCAAGGCTTTACTCTGAGCCGACAATTAATCCTGTTTGAAGAAATTAACCCTAGTCATCTGGGTCTCCTCCTCTAATGGGCATGCCCCAATGAGCTAACCTGGTAGTGATGCATGGATAAAGCTATGTACAGCTGCTATGTTGTGGCATGAAGGGACTTGGGACAATTAGTCCAAAGCAGTGATAGAGGCAGGCTACCAGTGGCTACACAACTGAAGAACATGTCTTTACCCCGCCCTCACCCCTCCAGAAACCATTCCTTGCTAAAAAGCTCCTCAGAAAGGGATGGGCTAGATGAGCCCCTCTTCCCCCCTTGCAGGAATTTTGTATAGGTACCAGCTGCTGTGAGTGTAAGTGCAAGCAGCCACATGGTGTACTGAAGACAACATTCTATGGAGCTGCTTCTCATTTCTTCTACATCTCCTTTCCTCTCCCCTTTCCGTGATGCTCCCTGAGCTTTGGAGGGAGGAACTATGGGTGTTCTGCTTATATCTAAGCACCAAACAGTTTTTCTTAGCACTTTGACTAGTATGGGTCTCTGCAGTAACTGCTGTCTGTTGCGAAAGGTGGTACATGACCAAGACTGAGAGTGCATTGCTCTTACTACTTTAACTGCCACAAGTGTTTACTTATGATTATTTGTATCATTCAAAATAAAGTTCTTTGTTTATTTCTTTGTTTTTAATTCTGGAAGAGACATCTTGAACTATTGTCCTAGGTATGAATACATGGATGCCAGTGATATGAATATAGAATACGTCCTAAACCCTACATCTGGTTTCAGTATGACTCAGGACTTGATTTCTCTTCTAATCTAATTGCAGCTTCAAACTCTCTTTTGCTGCTCTGCACTCTTAACTTCACCATCACCAACCTACCCTATGCGGAGGACATGTGGGTCCCAGGATCTTCCAAGTTCCACCAAGTGGAGACAGCCCTGCAGCTTCTGGTGAGACTTCTGCCCACCTCCCTTGCCCCACCCATGCCATCACCTTTGCTCCTGCTTGCTCTTTCCAGCGATACCTGGCACCTGATTGCCCCACTCACCCACTCAAGCCCTATCCACTTCTCTTTCTTATTTTACTTACCATCAGCCACCCATATCCCTTGTGCCACAACCATTGGTACCCTGTCTACTTATTGCCTCACCTACTTAGGCCTCACCTATTCACTCCAGCTACACCTCTCCCTTGCCTGGCTCACTGGTGCCCTATTCACCCACTGTATCCCTCTCTTCTTCCCCCACTCACTGATGTCTTTTCTGCATCTTCCAGCACAGCCTACGTGTGTCTAGTTCCATCCACTGATGGTTGTCCCACCCATTCCATCCATACCCATGTCCCTCTGTTACTACATCAACTAATGCTCACTCAGGTTATGCTTGTAATACTCATGGATTCTCCATCTAACCTTTCCAGCTCTTCTCGCCTTTTCTTGCCCTATCTACAGAATACCTCCCCCTGCTACCCACTTGCAGAACTTATTCACTAAGCCCTGCTCAGCACCTTCCCATCTTGTTCTGCCATTTGTTTCAACCCATATTTCTTCTGTGACTGTACATGGTGCCCTGCCCATCCCTTTCAGCACCACCTACTTTTCCTGCCTTTCCCTCTGGTGACCTGCCCACCTCCCGTACCCTAGCCACGGTTGCCCCAATTACCTAATCCTACATATCACCTTCTGCTTGCCCCCTCCCATTCACTAAGGTCACAGCCACAATCCCCGTCCCCTTGTCCCACCTATTGATGCTCACTAACATTCTGGTGTCCACCCTCCTGTTCCAGGTCCTCCCATCTCTCTTTTACCATACCCACTTATTGCTTGTCCATTAGTTCAAGACATGTTCACCTACCTTTCCTCACCCCTTTACTAAAGCCCCACTAAAACCCCCATCTTGCCATGCTTTCTGGTATCTACCACCACTTTTTCCAGCCTTGATCACCTCTTTCTTACTTCACCAACTTATGGTCTGACAACCTACTCTGTCCATGCCTTTATCATTGATGACCTACCCAGTTCCCTCACCATGCCCACAGTTGAAGTTTTCACCCTCCTACCCCAGCCATAACAATGTCTTGATTTCCAACCCATTCACTAAACCTCCCTCCAATCTAACACTGCCTGTGTCTCCCTCTTCATTCTGCTGTCTGCCCACATCTCTCACATCGCATCAGTACTGGGCCCACCCATCCCAACCCTTCCTACTTTTTTCTTACGACACCCACTGGTGCCTCTTCCAACTCTCTTACCCCCATTCACCCCTTTCTTGTCACACTCACTGAAGGCCCACTAACTCACTCTAGCCCTGTCTACCTTGCCCAACTTTTCCATTGAAACCCTGTCCGCTTACCTTTACTGCCCTGCCACTGGTTCACACCCACATTCTTTGTTTTCACACTCATAAGTGCCATTGCTAAAATACTAACTGGTCTACATGTCTACTGCCTTTCTCATCCATTCAATCTACACACATCTCCTCCTGCCACACCCACTGTTGCTACAACCCATCCTTTGCAATATTGCACTTCTCTCTTGCCCTTTTCCCCTTTCTTCTACTCAGACTCTATATTTAACTGAACCCTCTCTCTTTTTCACAGCTCAAACCTTTGTTCCAAAATACCAGCAGTGGCCTATGGTATTCTGGTTGCAGACTGACCTCACTCAGGTGAGATTGGATAGAGACTACCCAGGAAGGCATGGTGAAGCTTCACTTTTCTATGACCAGGTCTTCCTTTTGTTTTCAGCCTTTTTGTAGCCCAGATTCTATTCTTTCTCATTCTTCTGTATGTCATTCTCCCATGTAGTATATTTTAGTTTCTGTCACTGAAACAAACAAAACAAAACAATAAGTCCTGAAACAATCAACTTACAAAGAGAACATGATTTTGTTTGATTGTGAAAATTCAGTATGTATCTGAGCATGACTTTGAACTTCTGATTCTCTTGCCTTCACTTCTTGAGTGCTGAAGTTATAGCTGTGTGCTACCAGGGCCAGTGTATATGTGCTAGAGTGAAGGTGCTAGACGATAATCCGGCACTCTACCAGAGCTACATTACATACCTAAGAGAAAAGTTTAATTTTTATCACAGATTTGGAGGCACCTTTATCCATAATCAGGTGGATACTTGCTTTTGGTTTGTGGGAAAGCAGCAGAGCTGAATTGATCATGTCCAGAACAAAAACAAAAGACAGGAACAGGCCGGAGTCCTATGCTTTCCTTGAGGACACACCTCCAAATGATATAAAGACCTCTCACTCAGCCCCTTCTCTCCAACAATCCCCACTTCCCAATAGAACCACCATAAGCATCATGCTTGTGCAGTGTGACTATCTGGGAGATATTTAAGATTTAATTCAGCACATTATTTCTTGATAAATTGTTCGGATGTTCTTCCCAAGGAATTGCAACTACTCCTATGCCCTTAATTAAAGCCCAGTCCTCTCTTAACTGGGAAAGTAATCCTCCTTAAGTAAGCATACAGCTTTGGGAAGAATGCACATAGGTGGTGAGGGAGGATGGGAAAGCCCTAGCCAATCAAATCATCCAGATCAATCCTGCTGGTCAATGGAATAACAGATGTCTCATCCAGATGGTCCTCACATCCCAGCATGATATTTCTTAAGAATAAAATGGGGCAAAGCAACTGGAAATTACAAATGAAATTCTTTCATATGGGACCTACCCTGATCCTTTACAAAAGATGCTCTACAGCCTTTAAGGACAGTCCAAGACACGTTCAGCTGTTCCCGATGGTTCACACACAAGCAGTTAGTACATGCCAGACAATAGGGTACAGGACAGAGAGATTGCCACATTAGCATTATTATGGGTGGCTCCTCTGCATACAGTAAGATATTTGACAGTATTGTATTAGTCAGAGTTGTCCAGGGGAAAAGAACTTATTGGTTAAAGCCTATTTTAAAGGGGATTTATTAGGATGGTTTATAAGCTTCAAGCTGAGTTGTCCAACATTGGCCATCTGCACCCAACAGAGACTGAGAGCCCAGTAACTGCTCAGTCTGTAATAGTAAATGCCTTAGCCAGGTATTGGTGGCCTGGAGGACAACTGGAAAGCTGCACATTTCCAGTCTATGTTTGAAAGCCAAAGAAGCTGGGGTTCTTATGGCAAACAAGGATGAAAGAAGTAACACTGATAGCAGCTTCAATGAGGCAATGAAATTGTTAGCAAAATACAAAGACTTCCTTATACATGGGTTGCTGCTAGAATGTTCCAAAACATCCAGGGTGGACCTTCTCATCCTAATTAACCTAGTATACCTTCACAGACATGGCCAGAGGCTTGAATATGAACAATTGTAGAGCCTGTTAAGTTGACAATATTAATCATGTATCTCAGCCTCTGGAAGCCTAACTAGATACATTAATTACCCCATCTTCTCACCTTAAAGCTATGACAACTAAAAATACCCCTTTCATATCACCAAATATATTTTGGGTAGGGTACAACTTACATGTGGGTTAACATTATAAGGTTCAATGTTTTCTTCACATAACCTTCTGAATGTTTTCAATGTAATAAGTATTATCCTCATTGCACAAATGGAAAAACCAAGGTTCAGAAAAGTTAAGAAACTTGCCTATCACTGAAAACTCCCAAATGGTAGAGCTAAATAAAAATCCTGTCTACTCAGATCCCATATTTTTTCTCTATTTCTATTTTCTAATATTATAAAGTTTAAAACAAAATAAAAGTAATTTTGGAAATCACAAGTAAGTGATTTCATATAGTGTGTATGACTATTCATAGATTCTTTTTTTCCCCTATCTTTTGTTTTCCACAATATATTCTGATTTTGTTTTTCCTCAACCATATTTTCCCATGTCCTCCCCAGCTCCCTACCCATCCAAATCCAAAATATTGTTTTTTCTTTCTTTAGAAAGCAAACTGGCAGATAAAAAACAAACTAAACAGATTTTTAGAAAAAGTAAAAAAGCACAAGAAATGCACATATAAACTCTGTAAAAACACAAAATTGGACACCATAATATACAAGCAGAAGGCCAATAAGATTTTTTTTATTTTTATTTTTTACTATTAATTACACTTTATTCATTTTGTATTGCCCCATAAGCTCCTCCCTCCTCCCCTCCCGATCCCACCCTCCCTCCCCCTTCCTCATGCCTGTCCCTCCCCAAGTCCACTGATAGGGGAGGTCCTCTTCTCCTTCCTTCTGATCTTAGTCTATCAGATCACCTCAGGAGTGGCTGCACTGTCATCTTCTGGTCAATAAGATTTTTAAAATGCCCACAAATACCTGCAAAAACTCTGCAAAACACCACAGAGTTTTTTGTTGTTGTTGTTGTTTAATTTATTTAATTAAGCACTTTATAAACTGATTGCAGCCCTCTTCCTTCCCCCCTCTCAGTCCCATCCTCATGCCCCTCTTCCCTCACTGCCCCCTCCTCTTCTTGCAGGAGAGAACCTGCCCTTAGGTGTGGCTTGTATACCCAATGAGACTCCATTGGAGAAAACTAATTTTTCTTTGCAAACAGTTGTCAGTTGGAAATTGTGGTTTGGTTAGTGATGGGATCTGGTGTCTCTTTCCCCATCTCGACACTGAGACACCTCCTGGTTTGGCCCTGGAGAGACTCTGTGTATGCTACCATTCTCTTTGAGTTCATGTATATGTCAGTCCTGCTATGTCTGGAAGACACTTTGTTCCTGGTGTCAGCCATGCCCGCTGGCTCCTAAATTCTTTCTGCCTCTTCTTCTGCATAGTACTGTAAACCTCAAGGGGAAGGCTTTGTTGGCAACATTCTGTATAGGAATGAGTGTTCCAAAGTCTCTCATTCTCTGTACAGAGATCCAGTTGTGGGTCTCTGTATTAGTTCCTATATAGGCTGAGGTTCTTAGCCATCAGAGCAGAGTCATGGAGGGGTTCCATCTAATGGAGTGGGCCTTAAATTCAATCTGATAGCACTTGATTACTCCCACAACATTTGTGCCACATTACACCAGCGTATCATCCAGCATACAGGCAGGTTACCATGGTGGATCTCAGGTTTTGTATCAGGGTTGATGGTTACCTTTCTTCTCTTGTAGCGTAAAAGGTACCTTCCAATACCATGATCACTAGCCAGCAAGAATGAGGGCTCAAGGAGGGCACCAGCACAACTCCATGTTTATTGAGATATGAAAATGTGGCTTCAACAGTAGGGCCTTTCTATCAGTTTGTAGAGAGTAATCAATAGTCTTTGTGGGGTTTCATGGGGCTCCTTTGGTCAACCACTTAATTAGATGTAACTCATTCCTGGTACTGCGAGTTTCACTTGGAGGCAAAAGATGTCTAGCTGGGACATTGTCACTTTTATTATTTGGTGACTCCACTTAGATATTTTACATGCATGTATATATTTTAAGAAGGTTCTAAAGTAATAGGTTTCCATATGATGCTTCAAATGTTCTTAGTGTTTTTTCTTTCTCCACATACAGTCCCTTACCAGCCCTTTTTTCTTCCCCTCCAGTTAAATCCTCCTATACCAGCCTGGCCCCTGTCTGCCATAAGTATATATTCTATTTCCCCCTTTCTTAGGAGATTCTTTCCTCCTTCATAGTCCCTTACTCTATGCAAAGCCTCTGTTGTTAAACAAATTGTAGCATGCCTGTGAAAGGCTTAAAAGCAAAAATCCACATATAAAAGAATAGAGACATGTTTGTCTATTTATGTCTGGGTTACCTCGTTCAAGATTTTTTTCCCTACCTCCATCCATTTAATTGAAATTTTCACAATTTTACTTTTTTAGCAGCTGATGGATATGAAAAATATAGTAACTGAGGTAACATCTGTGATGGACATCTAGGCTGTTTTCAATTCATAGCTACTGTGACTAGAACAGTGATAGCATGTATGAACAAATGTGTCTGTGGACGGTCTTGGGATATATGTCCAAGAATAGCTTAGCTGAATCTGGAAGTCATTTTATTCCAAGCTTCCTGGGAAACCACCACGCTGATTTCCATAGTGGCTGCACAAGTTTTCACTCCCACCAGCAATAGATGAGTGTTCCCTTAACCACACATTCTCAACAGCATGAGTGGTCATTTTTTCTTTATTGATCTTGGCCATTCTGTCTGGTGAAAGATGATATATCAAAGTAGTTTTCATTAGCCTTATCAATTTATGTATGTTGAACCATCCCTGCATCTCTGAGATAAAGTCTATTTGATTATGTTGAATAATCTTTCTAATGTGTCCTTGAATTTTGTTTGCAAGTATTTTACTGAGGATATTTTTCATCTATGATAATGAGGGAAATTGATCTATAAGTTTTCTTTATTGGGTCTTTCTGTGGATTAGGTATCAGAGGATTTATAGCCTCATAAAAAGAATTGGGCAATGTTCCTTCAATTTTTATTTTTTGGAACAATTTACAGAGTAATGGTATTATTTTCTTTTTGAAGGTCTGGTAGACTGCTGCACTGAATCCATCTGGTCTTGGGCTCTTTTTTGTTGTTGTTGAGAGACTTCCATTCTTCTATTTCTCTAGTTGTGTGTCTGTTTAGATTATCTGTTATTTGTTTAACTTTGGTATTTGGTAGATAGGTAGGTAGGTAGGTAGATAGATAGATAGATAGATAGATAGATAGATAGATAGATAGGTAGGTAGGTAGATAGATAGATTTATCCATTTCTTTTAGGACTTCCAGTTTTGTGGTTTTTAAAGTATGTCCTTGTGAGTATCTGAATCCTTACTTTTCTGTTGTTGTATCCACCATTTTGTCTCTAATTTTATTAATTTGGATCTTCTCTTTACATATTTTAGTTAATTTGGCTAAGGGTTTATCTATCTTATTTATTTTCTCAAAAATCCAACTCTGCTTCTTTGGTTCTTTATATTGTTTTTATTTATTTTATTTATTTCATATATCAGTTTGATTATTTATTTGCATTTACTCCTTTTGGGTATTATATCTTCTTTGTATTCTAGAGTTTTCTAGTGTGCCATTAACTTGTAATATAAGATCTCACCTAAATTTTTACATAGGCACTAAGTGCTATGAACTTGCCTCTTAGCACCAACTTCATTTTGTGCTATAATTTATGGACATTATGTTTTCATTTTCATTCAATTGTAAAGAATTTTTAAATTAGTGAGCTATTCAGTATCCATGAGTTTGTATATTTTCTGTTGTTTCTGTTGCTGTTGATATCCAGCATTAAAACAGAGTAGTCAGATAGGATGCAGTGTTTTATTTCAATTTTCTTATATCTGTTGAGACTTGCTTTATGTCCCAGTATTTGGCCTGTTTTGTAGAAGGTTCCATAAGTTACTGAGTAGAAGGTATATTCTTTTGTGCTTGGGTGAAATGTTCTGTAAATAGCTGCTGGTTCCATTTTATTTATTATGTTATTTAACTCCAATATTTCTCAGTTTAGTTTTTGTCTAATGTCTACAGGTGATAATGGGGCATTAAAGTCAGCCACTATCACTGTATGTGGGTCAGTATGTGGTTTTAGACACATTGGTCTTTCTTTTATGAATCAGAGTGCCTTTGTGTTTGGTGCATAAATGTTTAGAATTAAAATGTCCTCTAGGTGGGGTTTTCCACAAAGTTTTTTTGGTGAGTATATATTGTCATCCCTGTCTCTTATGATTCTGTTTTCTAATCTAATCTGTTAGTTCATATCTTTTTACTGGGGAATTAGGACAACTAATATTGAGAGTTACCAATGAGTGATATTTATTCATTCTTGTTATTTTGTTGTTATGGTGTGGGATTTTTCTCTCTGTTTGTATTTACTGGTCTGAGATTATTTATTTTTTATTTGTTTTGGGAGAGTGATAAACTTTTTTAGATTGAATTTTTTCTACTGGCACATTATTTGGAGCTGGTTTTGTGGGTAGATACAACCTGAATGTGGCTTTGTTTTTCCATCTATTGTCATTGGGCCAACATCTGAAGTCTCTTAGAGTTTTTAGAACATGCCCAGACTCTTTTGGCTTTTAGAGTCTCTGTTGAGAAGTTGAGTATTATATTACTAGGTATGTCTTTATATGTTACCTGGTCTTTTTCCATTGCAGATTTTAATTTTCTTTCTTTGTTCTGTAGGTTCAGTGTTCTGTTATGTGTCATGGCAAGATTTCTTTCTTAGCTCCTGTCTTTTTTTGTGTTCTGCATGCTTCCTGTATTGGATAGGAAATTTTTCAATGGTTTTGTTGAAAGTATTTTCTGTGCCTTTGACTTGAATTTCTTTTTCTTCCTCTATTCCTATTACTCATAAATTTGGTCTTTTCATAGTGTCTCATGGGGTGTGGCTTAGTTGGTAGAAAGTTTGCCCAACATGCTTTGCCCAGCATCAGACCCCAGGGTTTGATCTGTCATGGCATGTTGCTACATGCCTGTAATCCCAGGACTGAGGAAATGGTAGCAAAAGGATCAAAAGTTCAAGGACATCTTTACATATGTAATGAGTTCGCAACCAGCTTTAGGTACATGAGAAAATGTCTTTTAAAAATGGGGGGATACAAAGTGAATAAAGTGTAATTAATAAAAAAAACTGAAACAAAAAAACCCAAAAAATGCACAAAAATTAAATTCATCTTACATCTTCCTCCCACAGTGCTGATGTAACCAGAGAAGAAATTGTCCCTTTGCACTCCTAGTCTGGAGTTATATAAATTTTCTGTCAACCTTGAGATCCTACTGTGTACCATGTTCTCTTTTTTGATCTCTGGAAACTTAATCTCATAAACTGTACCAACATGATAAGTAATACTTTTGACAATTATATTTTTAGTACTCATACCAATTATTGCAACACATACTCACCCAATTATTTGAGAGTGTTGTTATTTTTGTTGGTTGGCTTGCCTTGTGGTACTCATATGGAAGAGTGTCCAGGAAACCCACAGCTCTGAGGACACAAATGTTGTTATTTTCTTGTGCTGGCCTGCCTTCTGGTCCTCAGATGGAAGGGTGTCCATCTGGAAGGCTGAAGCAAGAATTTTCACCATGGACAGCTCCCGATGAGGAACTGCCACCATTTTGTCTCCTGACTCCACAGGAAGGGGATGGGGCTGACTACCCTGAGGCTGGAAGGGGAACTGGCAGCAAGGCACTTGGTATTTAATTGGCCCCTAAACTTAGTTTTGGGGGAGGGGGGTGCAGTGGGCCATTCAGATTCCCTGCTGCCCTACGGTGGGGGTGAGAGGGGCAGCAGTGAGTCACCACAGCTTGTGGGGCAACAGATGGATTAGGGTGGCCTGCTGCCTCAGCTTGGTGGGCCGCCCCATGCCTTGGGGCAGGTTGGGATGGCCCAGCCTGGGGCGCCCACTGCACTGGGCTTGGGGTGGCAGGTTGCCTTAGCTCTAGCCTTACAGAGAGTATCAGCAACTATTCCTTGTAATTTACATATGGATTAGCCAAGTTCTTTAGAAGGATAAAACTGATTGAATGGCTTTATTAAAACAGTCTTTATTAGATATGTTTACACGATACAGGCTGACTAGTCCAACAGTGCCTTCACACAGGAGAGAATACAGCAGCTATAAGTATTGCATGAGAATACATTAGTTATGAGGCTGGGTACACCGCAGGTCTCAATGTTGCGTTGAAGGCTTGGATGATTCCAGAAGAGCCTGTGATCTTTAGTCTGTGTTGCTAGTGTGAAGAAATGAGGTTCCAATATCAGTGTCGCATACCAGGGCAGCAACTGAGTAGATGTACTAACCAGTGATTTGCAAAGTTGGGCAAGAAGCAGCATTGTTCTTTCCATGAACCTTTTTATACCTAGAGTGCTGCCAAAAGGTGTAGCCCATTATGGGGAAGGCTCTGACCCCTTCCAATAATCTTTCCAGGAAATCCATTCACAGATCAGCCTAGAGTACTGTCTCTTAGTTGATCCCAGAATCAACCAAGTTGACACCAAGATTAACTGTCACAACTAATGTTCACAAATTTGATCTGGGTCACACATGCCAGTATTCAACCTATTATTTTGTTGTTACTGTTTTTATGCTCTTTTAAAAGACTTACTTTTATTTTGTATGAGTGTTTTTCTGCATTTACGCCTGTATATCACATATATACCAGGTATTTAAAAAAGTCAAAATAGGGTCCTGAAGTTATAGGTTGCTGTGAAATTCTATGTGGGTGCTGGGACTTGAACCTAGGTCTTCTGGAAGATCAATGAGTATTCTTAAGAACTAAGCCATTTCTCTAGCCCCCATTGTGTTTTGTTTTTAAAGGTTTTTTTTTGAGGAATCATACACATACATAGTGTTTTATTGTCATACTCACCTCTCACTTTCCTTCCCAGATTACCTCAGATATATCCCAAATATATCTTGCCCAGCTTTATTTACTCTTTTTTTTTTAGTTTTATGCCTCTATGTCCAATTACTACTGCTCATATGTGCATAGATGTGGGGCCATCCATTGGCATATGAGCAACCTGCTAGTAGCCATATATATCATCAGAGAAAAAAATCACTGTTCCTCCTCTAACCACCATCAACTACCAATAGCACTTCAGCTAGTGATGGGACTTTGTGAGGTCCTCCCCATCCATAGTAGAGTTGTGACTAGCTTGATCTTATACATAGTAAAAGAACCAGATGACATCACTATGTCCATTTTATAGACAGGAAACTGAAACGAAAAGAAAATATTGAAGAATTTGGAAATTAGCAAAGTACAGGAATTAAGGAGGAAATGAGAGATTGCAGATCATGCCTGGAGACAGGCATATTATGGCCAGAAAATTCTAAAAAAAAAAAAAAAAGAAAGCAAGAATATCAGGTGGAAAGGACCTAGAAAAAGGTAGAGTGCATGCAGGGAAGAAATACTGAGCTTCAAGCAAAAGGTAGAGAAGTGAGCTAAAACTGAACAGGCTTTCAACAGAATAAAGATCATGTGAAGACATGTTGTCTTCATTCATCAGCTTATAGGGACCATGGAAGAGTTTCAGCAGACAGCTAACAAGATTTCCCTTTCGGAAGAGAACAGGTTTCCATTATAGTAGTGGATCATAAAGTATAAGTGAAAAGTACCAGTGAAAGTTAGGTTTAAAAGTGAAAGGGGAGCCATTTTTTTTACACTATAATGAATACAGCACCATGAGTCCAATTCACAAGCACCCCACAATGTTCTAAAGTTTTCTCATAATGCTGTCAGAGAATCTCATTCAATGCACCACATTGTCTCCAGTCCTGATCCCTCTGTCCAGTAGCTAAGGAAGATAGAGTAGCCACCAAAAAGTTGATATCTGATTTCTTATCTCTCTACCAGTATGCTCATTTCCATAAGCCATTTTCTGCAGCGTCCTGAGGACCACAGCATTTCTCACTACTCAGTGTACTTATGTTATCTATCTGAACTTTCCAGGCCAAAGAATGATGGAGAGGCCACCAGTGTAGACATGGTCTGCACTTATCATGCAAACTCCGTAGATGCTGCTCTGGGCAGAGAGCAATTATACTGGGAGCTAGGACAGCTTACTCACAACATTACTCAGCTGGGTCACTATACCCTGGACCAGAATAGTCTTTATGTCAATGGTAAGTTGTGGTCATCTGAACTTTGTTATAGCTAACCCCAAATTGTCCCCCTCAAGGAATATTCTTTATTTCTTCTCTACATGCATCTCAAATCTCCTCACTCTCTTTTATTTTGTTTCTCATTGTAGGCTACACACTCCAGACTTCAGTAAACAGCCCCAGCAGTGAGTATTGAAAAAATCCTTCACATTACAGTTTGGAAGAATCACCATGCCCTGACCATATAGTCAGTTTAAAAATTTAAATGGAAGAAGTCAAGTACACAGGCTATAACGTCCTTGAAATCACAGCTCACTATAGTTGTGTGCATAATGCTATATTTCTTTCACAACAGAGAAATGTTCTAATTTATAGTTTGGTGAATGAGTGGAAGAAATTGAAACAATTTAATAGAATTGTAAAGAAGATTCTTGACTGAAGACATCTCCCTTTAAGCTCTGTAACTTCTCATTCTTTCTCGTGTGTGTGTGTGTGTGTGTGTGAGTGTTGAGTTGTATGCCTGTGCAAATGTGTTCACAGAGGTTCACTTGTCAGTATTTACATGCGTGTGTGGGCCAATGGTTGGCCTGATGTGTCTTCCTCTATTATTCTTCACCATCTTTCTGAGACAGGGTCATCTATGCTAGCTACCTAGCAAGCTCCAGGAATCCAACTGTCTTCATAACCCCAGTGCTAGGATTATAAGTAGATGCCATAATGCTAGCTTTTTTCATGTGTACTGGGGTACTAAACTGAGGTCCTCATGCTTGTAGAACAAGCAGTCTTTCCCACTGACTCCCACAGTTTTTCCCCTGACTTCTAGCACCGGATGGTCTAGCAGCTGCTGCTCATAATTAGTGAGCCAAGGATACTCACTCATTACTGTACTTTCCAGTGAAATATTTCCAGAATGAGGACTGTGGCCTCAGGCTCTACCTGCCCTATGTTGATTACCAAACATAACACAAAATCTCTTTTCCTTCCTCCCCTACAGAAGGATCACCCTTGGTGACATTTACCCTCAACTTTACCATCACCAACCTATTTTACAAAGAAGATATGCAGCCCCCAGGCTCTAGGAAGTTTAATACCACAGAAAAGGTCCTGCAAAGTCTGGTAAGTCCCATTTATTTTACAACAGCTCTGTTCACTTCATTCCTGGCATTCTCTCTATTCCCATCTTGCTTTCTCCAACACCCTTTCATAGCCTGCCAACCAAACTCCATCACCACACACTTCTCTCAGAACTGTCTCCTCTCTTGTTGAATTAATATTAACATTGATTCATATAATTATTAAGGCACATGAAAAAGAAATTAATTATTTTATTAATACTAATAATGTTGGTTATTAATATGGCTGCAGTAATTCCTTAACCTGTTATTTTACAAATAAAAGACACAGACCTGTTCAATCTTATAAGCCTTAAAACTCTGGGGCTGGACAGATATTAACCCTCTAAGCTATCTTGTCTGCTCCCCAGCCAAAATCCCAATAAATACTTGAGCATGTTTCCATTTGGGCTGCTTCTGCTCCATCATTACAGTCCTCAGTGCAAGCTGCTCTAGGCTATGTCTCTTGCTATGTCCCCATGGCCACTTGCCCCTTTCTTTCTCCTCCTCATGGTCCTTCTGTGACCCCACAAACCTTCACTGCACCTACTTCTTTCTTGCCCAGCCCAGTTTGTACACAAATTTATTTGACAACCAGGGATAATTTGGTAGGCAAGGTTTACACAGTGTCATTTTGGTTATATGAGAATTTGCTTGAGGGACAGTAAGGATCTTGGGAGACAATCAATTAACATTTGAATGCATAGTAGCTCCATGTCAACCCCAACATCCCTGGCCCCTTCTATCTTTCCCCAATTCCCTTCCACATCCTACCCACCAAACTCCAGCTCCAAACATCTGTGACCAGCCTGCTATTCTCCATCCTATCTAATTTCAGCTCCACATACCCATCTTCAACTCTCTTCTACCTCATTCTAGCCAAACTCTGTTGTCTGACCCCTGCCCCCATCTCAAACATTTCTCTTCAGGCACCTCCACTGTTCTTTAGCTATGTCTAGCATACTCCAGGTCTGTCCACCTGTCTCCCTACTCATACCCTCCAACCCCACCATTCTCACCCATGATTACTTAACTTCAACCTTGCCTACCCCATCGATTCATCCCATATGGGTCTGCTCATACCCACCAACACACTGCGTCACCAATGAAAGACCACTTCACCAAAGAATAAATGCTATCTTAGATCCCTCATGCCATTGCTTCACCTTGTATGCTCTTTTCTACAGCTTGGACCCTTGTTCAGGAACACCACTATAAGCCCTTTGTATGCTGGATGTAGACTAACGTTGCTCAGGTGAGTCCTGAACACATAATCCCAGTGCTGTCTCTGTGATTTTAGGCCCACCAGTGTAACCCTTCTTCCTACCCACCTCTTTCTTTCAATGTCCTCAGTCCAGATGGAAATTCAGGAGTGAGGGGCTTCAGAAAATACATATCTTGATACAACCACTTTCCCTTGCAACTATCTCAAATCCCTGAAGAGCCCACCACCAGAGTAAGATACCAACTTTGGGCACATTTTCCAGATTCTCTTCTCTCTTTCACAAGAAGAGCCATTACCTCAGATTCTCAATTCTGCTTCTAAGGTTGCTCTAAAAAATGCACGTCTCACTTACACAACCATGTTTATTGCTTCTCTGCTTTCTATAGCAAGAAAATGGAACCAGTTCATATATTTAACAACAGATGAGTGGATAATGAAATGGTGATATATTTAATCGAATTTTATCCAAATATAAACAAAAAAAATAAATTATGAAAATTTCCAGAAATGGATATATCTAGAAAACATCCAATAGGGTGACCCAAATACAGAAAAGCAGCACTGTATATTCTCCCTCATGTATGGACCCTATTCCATAATGTATACGTGAATCCATGTAAACAAGCCTACGTGTGGGTAAAACCCAAAAATGTAAAAGGGAGACCAAGGGAGGATTACAATAAATGATAAGGAAAGATGGGTCATGGGCAAAAGGATCCCTGAGGCATGAAGGACAAAAAGCAACTAAAAGGAAAAATACAAGGGATGACTGAGGTGAAAGGGAATGGGAGTGATGGAAGGAGAACCACAAAAACACACTGTGTTCAATTATTACATAATACATAATACTATATTTATTAATTCTAAAATATTGAAGATGGTTTAGTGAGTTAAAAGCACTTAATTCTTTATGAAGCGACCCAAGTTTGGTTGCCGGCACCAATGTCAGGAAGCTCACAACCACCTGTAAGAGTTTCAGAAAATCTGACACCTTCTTCTGGTATCTGTGGCTACCCAGACATGTTTGTGGACACACACACACATACATACACACACAAATAAATCTTTCATATTTTGGTTAAAATTAAAATAATAATAAATATAACAAATATTAAAACAAACAAAATAAATGCTTCATTTTTATAGCCCGAAACCACCTGTTTTTAAACAATGAGCTAGATCTCCTGTGTACATGCTATAAAGATGTATTTAACGTCATCAAAATTTAATGACATTTGCCCCTCTCACTAGCTCTTCTCAGTCTGGGTTCTACAGGGAGATCCTGTCTCAACTGTATGGGGTATGAATGTTGCTTGCTGGTAGAGAACTTGCTGCTAAGCTTGATGCCCTGGGTCAATTTCTAGCACCAAAAAATATGTTTTTAAAGAGCAAAATTTTCAACATAAATATGTTACTTATTGCTTATTATTTTATGCGTATGGATGTTTTGCCTTCAATGAATGAGTGCACATGAGCGCGCATGCCTGTGTGTGCTCGCTCGCCTGTGTGTGGGCATATGGAGGTGTGTGTGCAGGTGAGCCTGTGTGGATGCATGTTTACATGTATGGAGGAAGGACAATGATTCTGTATTCCTCAGGAGCATGCACCTATTTTTTTTTTAAATTAAAAACATTTTTTAAGATAGGAACTTTTACAAGCCTGTCACTTACCAAGTAGATCAGGCTAGCAATGCTACCTGACCAGTGAGATCTAGGATCTTTCTATTTACACTTCCTCAGTGCTGGGATTATGAGTGCATGCTGCACTTTCCAAGCTTTTTAAAAAACAGGTTTCAGAGATTGAACTTGGCACCAATAAGCACTTTTTTCAATTGAGCTATCTCCCTAATTCTGTTTGAGTATTTCAGAATTGAGACATGTTGTAGTGCCTTTCCAGCCTGTACCCCTGACTACTTCATTTTTTAAGAACTGTTCATGTAGTCATGGCCCTCTGGCTTTATTTCTTGAGTGTGGGAGAGAAGCTTTTCAGCATCACTGAGTACTCACTCCAATAATTCTGAAGACTATTTATGATTGTCACTTTTACCCTCTCTCCAGTCCCAGGAAGGATGGACAAGCCACTGGAGTGGACACAGTTTGCAGCTATTACCCTAACCACACAGGTCATGGGCTGGCCAGAGAGCAACTTTACTTGGAGCTGAGCAATCTGACCTATGGTGTCACTCAACTGGGCCCCTACACTCTGGATCAGGACAGTCTCTGTGTTAATGGTGAGGGGATGAGAATTAAGTCATTGTTCTTGTTGCTTTAACAAAAGGTCTAACAAGCACAACTTAAGGAAAGGAAGGTTAATTTTGTCTCAGGGTTTGAGAAAAGATACAGTCCTTCATGGCACAAAAGGCATGGTCAAAGAGACAGGAATGCTGGTTTTCACCTTCTTCTTTTTTATTCACTCCAGGACCTAAAGCCATGGAATGGTACTACCCATATCCAGGGAGGGTCTTTTCTGCTCCTTTCAGCTCATTCAGAAAGACCTTCACAAACATACACAGGAGGTGTATTTTATAAGTTCTTCTAAATCTCATCAAATTGACAGTCAAGCTGCTTACCTTTATTGCAGCTCTGCAAGCCACGTGTATTTCTTATGTCCTTCCTATCTGGTCGCTCTGCTTTTATTCCTCCATGTGTGCAGCTTATAACCACCAGGTCTTAGTCACTACCTCTAGTATGATGAGGTTTCAGAGGTCTGAAAATCTGAAAATTTCTACTATATACAACCTAGACCTTAGAAGTGGAAGAGTCCATGAACCTACTATCTCTACACCCCCCCCCCCCAATTCAACCTTGAGTGAGTAGAGATCTATTCCCTGCCATTGCCCCAAATATAAGCACTTCTCTGGAAAATACAGAATAATGAAGTTCCCAAAAACCAGCAAGGAGCTCCTACTTCAACATGAAGTGTTATGTTTGAATGTAGGTTTCTTCTTCCTACTTGGGTGAGCTATGAGGCAAAATCTCTGCATCTAGCTCAAACTAATAGTAGAGTCCACAAAGCTTCTTTTCTTCTGAAGTTAGGCAGTGCATTTGATGCTTAAGGATGGGAGCTCAGACTTTCCTTTACATATGTATATGTGTAGTATTCATTTGAGTGGGCATATATATGTGATGTTGTATGAACATATGTTTGTACATGTACATGGAGGCTTGAAGCCAATATCAAATGTCTTCTTTGTGTTATTTATACCTTATATATTGGGGCAGAGGTCTCTTGCTGAAGCTTGAGTTTATTATTTTGGTTAATCTCGCAAGCCAGATCACTATAGGGATTCCCTATCTTGCTTCCAGCATGCTAGTAATTTAAGATGGTCTGTGGCAGAGAGCTTGGTTGATGCCAAAGGTTGCCTTTTGTTGACAATCCGTGTCTTTCCTCATCGTTTTCCCATGTTTCGACAGGTTACATGCATTCAGCCTCAGGTGCCATTCTTAATAGTGAGTATTGCAGACTCCTACATGTCATTGGCAGCCTCCCTTCACCTAAAACATAAGAGACACTGAATGAGCCAACCTGTTCTTCTATTATCCACTTTAAATGGGCAGAAGTTCAAGAAGGTTCAAAGAAATGTAGACTGAGATGGGGGTGGGAAGAGTCACCCACCCTTCCCCAAAGCACAAAACCCAAGGGTGATACTAAATTCCAAACAATAGATGTCATAAGGGAAAACACAGATTCTTAGATATAGTCACCCTGGCTGCTGTCATTTCTTAAAGATTTATCATAATTTGTATTTCATTCCTCATGTTATTTTGTTTTGTTTTGTTTTATCTCAACGCCTATTACTACCATGTCATTTCCAGCTTCTACTCTGGCTCTATCTTCTACAAACAGTTCCACAGGTAAGACACAATACAGGCTCTTATTGGTACCAATAAGGTAAGTGAACCATTTTTTCTCTCTCAATGCTCATCCATCTTCCCAGTGAAGATACTGTTTTGTATTATTCAGCTAAGTTTATCAGGGTCCAAATTCTCATTCCAGTCACTACCACATAAGAGTTTTTGACCGTTGGTCTACATATCTCATAGATATTACTCAGATCTCTGTGACCACTGACTTAGTTACTTTTTTTCTTTTATAATGATAACTAGTCTGATCAAAGCAACTCAAGGAAGGAAGGAATAGAAGGGAGGGAGGGAACAAGTAAGGGAGGAAGGGGTTTTTTCCCCTCTCAGTTTAAGGTACAATCCATCATAGAGTAAAAGCACCAGAAGCTTGAAACAGTTGGTCACATCATATTCACAATGGGAAATCAGAATCGTGAATACATGCTAGTGCTCGGTGCCCTTTCTCCGTTTTATACAGTACACGATGCCCTGTCCAGGGAATGGTCCTGTTCATAATTAAAATTTGTTTTCCCACATTCATTGATATAATCAAGGCAATCTCCCACAGGTATTTTAAGAGGCCTATTTCTCAAGTAACTCTAGAGTCTATCAACTTAACCATTAACAGTAACCATCATAATCACTCATCCTGAACATATAATTGTCCTCCAATCTGATCATTCTTCTCATCAGTACCAAAGACAGAGACAGAGTTCCAGCTTTCACCTCTCCTCTCACTCACATCCTACATTCAGTGATTACCAAATCTCATCACTTGTCTCTTTGGGAGCTCTCTACAACCCTTTCTTTCTCTGTATCTATATTATTTAGGCTTTATTACGATCAGCATTTTTTGTTAGGCACACTGCAGTAGCCTTGCTTATGTCTTCCTAATATCTTCTACATAGCAGCCACAGCATTCTTTATAATGCAATTATGTCCATAAAATTCTCTTCTTATAAATGACATTTGAGTCATTCCATTTGTTCTGCAAGTAAGATACAAAGCTTTGTGTTATTTATCCATTGCCTCTTTGTAATAAGCTCAGGAGATCCTGCCATTCCCACACCTGCACTTCTCTCTGCCCGTGGTAAAATAATTTTAATTTCCTTTAATGCATCGTACTTTATCTTTCTGCATGCTTTCCCCAGACTACCTAGAGTGTTCTCCTTGTTGTTTAGCTTCTAGAATCCCTTAGGCTTGTTTTTTTTTTAATTTTTATTTTTCTTTTTAGTTACAATTTGTTAGCTCTGTGTCCCAGCTGTATCCTGCTCCCTCATTCCCTCCCCCTCCCCAACTCCCTCCCTGGTCTCCTCCCTGCCCCTTTCCAAATCCACTGATAGGGGAGGACCTCCTCCCCTTTCATTTGACCCTGTTTTATCAGGTATCTTCAAGGCTGGCTGCAAAGTCCTGCTCTGTGGCCTAACAGGACTGCTCCTCCACTGGGGGGGGGTGTGTGTGTCAACGAGCCTGCCCTTGAGATCCTGTTAGAAATAGTCCTTGTTCCCCTTACTTTGGAAAACTACTTGGTTACTGAGCTACCACGGGCCACATCCGAGCAGAAGTTTTATGTTATATCCATAGATGGTCCTTGGTTGAGTGTCAGTCTCAGAAAAGACCCTGTGCCCGGATATATTTGGTACTTGTAGAGTTCCTATCCTATATCATACTAACTCCCCTTCTTTCATATGATTCCCTGCACTCTGCCATGGTTTGGTTATGAGTCTCAGTGTCTGCTTTGAAACACTGCTAGGTAGAGTCTTTCAGATGCCTTTTGCGGTAGACTCCTATCATACATTCAATGCACATCCCATTTGTCTTTCTAAATGAGGATTGATCATCTTCACCCATGTCCACTTACTTGATTATCTTCTTTAGGTGTGTAGATTTCATTATGTTTATCATATCTTGTAGGTCTATATAAGTGAGTATATACCAAGTTTGTCTTTCTCCTTCTGGGATACTTCACTCAGAATGATCTTTTCTAGATCCCACCATTTGCCGGCAAATATCATGATTTCCTCCCTTTTGATTGCTGAGTAGTATTCCATTGTGTAAAAATACCACAATTTCTGTACCCATTCCTCTGTTGATGGACATCTGGGTTGTTTCCAAGTTCTGGCTATTACAAATAAAGCTGCTATAAACATGGTTGAACAAATGTCCTTGTTGTGTACTTGAGCAAATTTTGGGTGTATACCTAGGAGTGGTATAGCTGGGTCTTGAGGTAGCACTACTCCTAATTGTCTGAGAAAGCGCCAGATTGACTTCCAAAGTGGTTGTACCAGTTTACATTCCCACCAGCAATGGAGGAGGGTTCCTTTTTCTCCACAACCTCTCCAGCATGTGTTGTCACTTGAGTTTTTCATCTTGGCCATTCTGATGGGTGTAAGGTGAAATCTCAGGGTTGTTTTGATTTGCATTTCCCTAATGGCTAATGAGGTTGAGCATTTCTTTAAGTGTTTCTCTGCCATTTGATGTTCCTCTTTCGAGAATTCTCTGTTTAGCTCCGTTCCCCATTTTTTAATGGGATTACTTAGTTTGTTGCTTTTCTGCTTCTTTAGTTCTTTATATATACTGGATATTAGCCCTCTGTCAGATAAAGGGTTGGTGAAGATTTTTTCCCAATCTGTAGGCAGTCGTTTTGTTTTGATGACTGTCTTTTGCTTTACAGAAGCTTTTCAGTTTCATGAGGTCCCTAGGACTACCTAGAGTGGAGTGTTCTCCTTGTTGTTTAGCTTCTAGAATTCCTTAGGCTTTTTTTTTTAATCACATCTGAAATAATGCTTTTTCCTAAGAGCTTTTCTTAGTCATTGGATGGGACACTCTCATGATTGTCCTACCTATCCTGCTACTAATTTTTCCTGAAGTGTAATAGTTCAGTAACTTCCCTGGCTTGTACAGTAGGAGATGATGCCCTATTCATCTTTGGACCTAACTAGTTTATCACAGAACCTTTAATACATTAATCATCCCTTGATGAATGAAGAAAGTTTCTAATTCTAGTATTTTAGCAGGTTGGAAATGTCCCCTGCTTCAAATCCTATTAGTCCAACAATGCTACATAGAATTAGAAGCAGCATTGGTCATTGCCAGTTCTAAATCTGGATATTTCTATCTTCCCTACTCTTATAGGAAATAGTAGTATCATGGTACCCCTAACTCTCAACTTTACTATAACCAACCTACACTATTCAGAGGAGATGGCACACCCAGGTTCCTTGAAGTTCAACTCCACTAAGTCAATCTTACTTTATTGGGTGAGTCCTTCCAAGAATTCCACCAACTTTACCTTACAACTCCCGGAGAAGGCCACATCTATGGTTTTTCCTAACTCTGTTTTTTTTTTTTTTTTTTTTTTTTAATTTTCCATCAGCTTGACACTTTGCTCAATAAGACCAGCATTGTCCCACTGTACTCCGGATGCAGACTGGCTTCATTCAGGTGAGACTGCTGAGGTACAGTGGACCGTTGTGAGACATCCTGCAGAGATCGTGCACTTCTAACATCACTTTTTAGCATCCACCCTTGCACTAACACTTTGTTCTTGTCCAGATAGAGTTTAGGTTTATCAGTCAGCAACTTATTAATAAGAATTGTAGAAAATTTAAGTGATATTCTAATTAAAATGGGGGTTCTCCTAGAAGAACTGAATATCCTGTATACAGCATAAGTAAGATATTTTACAAAGGGTTGTGGAGATGTGGCACTTGGTATAACATTTCTCAAAGATGCATGAAAAACTAAACTCAACCCCAAGAGCTCACATTAAAAAAAAAAAAAAGCTGGGTGTCATGGCAAACATTTGTAATCCATCTGTAATCTGGCAAGATTAGACCCTGATTTGACAATATGAGAGAACTGACTCCTTAAAGAAAGGCAGATCATTGGAGTTCAGCATAACCTAAGTGGCAAGCCTCAGGTTTCAATGAATGAGCCTATCTGAAAATAATAAAGAAAATGATGCAGAATGCAGGGCTGGGAAGATGACTTAGTGTGTAAAAGCATTTGCTGTGCAAGTTTGATGACCTGAGCTTGATTCCCAGAATGAATATACAATGCCAGATGTGGTGGCATGCATCATTAATCACAGTACTTGTACAATGAGGTGGGGGGCAGGCACCCAGGAATATCCCCAAAGCTCACCAGCCAGCTGGCCTGAAGTACCCTGTGCAGCAGAAACAAGAGAGACCCGGGTTCAATGTGAGCCAGTAGACCCCTAGAACCTGTTCACATATGCAATGTTGCTTGCTGGAGCCCACTCCCATGCACTGTGTGTGTGCATCTATCCCACACTAATGGGTACACACACACACACACACAATGATTTCTGATCTCAGTGTCCAAAGGTTCAAATGAGATGATGGAGACCCACTTTTAAACTTTATAACAACCTGCTTCATGACTTCAGCCTTCTCCCTTCTGCCCCCTCCTTTCAATGCCCCAAGTGCTCAAGAACTGACCTCAGTATTCCAATCTCTCATGTCCTCCTGACAGGTCTGACAATAATAGAGCAGCCACAGGAGTGGATATCGTCTGTACTTTCCACTCTAACCCCATGAGTCCTGGGTTAAACCAAGATCAGCTGTTTTGGGAGTTGAGCCATGGGACCCATGGCATCACCCGTCTGGGCCCCTACACCCTGGATCAGAACAGTCTCTCCATCAATGGTAAGAGTCTATACTTAAGCCATGATCTTTCTCCCGCTTGGAGTCTTAGCTTTTGCTAAAGTATTGTCCAATTCATCCCTCTTTCTAGAATGATCTTTATTCCATTTTCCTTCCTTTTGTGTCTGGATTCTGTCTCTATTGTGATGATTCAAAAACACTATGTGGGACCGGTTAGAGTCCATGCACAGGGATCTGGATACCATCAGCATCACACAGTTTCACTTCTTCTCAGTTCTTTGGCTAACACCAAGAATGACACCTTCATAGCAATACTGACTAGCTCTATCCACCTTCAATCTCAATGCCTAGTTAGTTATCTCCTGCATGAACCTTCCTTTCCTGCCTCTTTACCTCTGCTTTTAGTCCAAAAACTCTACACTCTCCTTTGCTCTTAATCCTTGATATTCCTTCCTAAATCCCTCATATTTTCTTTCTGTGCAGGTTACAGTTTTGGAGCTGCAGCCCCAACAACCACCAGTGAGTATCTCTGGTTGTCATTGTTTAGGTTCCGTCTCCACTTTTAGGGACCTCCAAAATAGTGTTTTGTTTTTTTTTTAACAAAGAGAAGTTCTCAGTCATTGCTTGGATTCTATAGTCATCTCCTACTAGATTTCTCTTCGCTGGCCAAAGAACTGGGAGACTATGCTCTATCCATCTTTGAATACATGGAGGCTATTGCAGAGCCTTACATATATATACCATGCGTATTACTTGCAAGAATGAAGAAAGGAGTGTCCTGATGATGTGGGAGTTCTGGAATAGCCCTTATTTTAGATCCTGTTAGTCTCATGGTGTCCCATGGTTGGGTCTGGAAGGAGCTTTGCTTGATGCTTTGTTCCAGGCTGGGAGCTTCTCTCTTCATCTGCTACTCAATAAATGTTCTATGGTGACACTGATCACTCTCCACTTTACCACTACCAACCCCCACCCCCATAAACACAGCTCAATTATAGAAACAGTATCCTTCTCACCTGGCTCCTTTGGTGAGGAAGGCTTAGGCACAGACACCATCTCTTGCCACACTGACTCTAGCATGGGTTCCATTTTAGTTCTCCACAAACTTGACTTTGTTGTCCTTAAGAGATAAACTGGGCACAATAACATTCTGTAAAGATTTATTTGAGCAAACAATAATGTGTGACATGGAAAAAAACAAATCAAAGATAGCTCATGTCCTCCAAATGAAAGCAATGGAAAGCTAATCACAGATAAATTCTAAACAAAGCCAAGAAAGTACTTGGTTATTTGCAACTATGCGTTATATAGTTCTAATTTGGTTGGTCCTAAACCCCTTGTTGAAAAGTTACTGGGTGACCTCTAGTTGATTGAGATAGTTTCATTTTCTTTTTCTTTCTTTTCTTTTTGACTTTTTCTTTCTTTTTCTCTCTCTCCCTCTCTCTCTCTCTGCATGTTTTGTATTGAGATTGACCTAAAATAAAGAGGGAAAGAAAGAAGAAAGAGAGGTAAAGGGAAGGACAGGGAGAGATGGAGAAGAGATGGGATGAGGGAGGAAGAGTAATAGGGAGAAGGAAGAGGGAGGAAATAAGACAGAGGAAGGGGGAGGGTGAATGAAAATGAAAAGAGCCTGAGAAGTAGAAAGCAAGGAAGCAGAAAGGGAGTGTAAAAAACTGAATGAGTCAGAGGAAGGAACAAATAGAGAAGACATAGGAAGAGGAAAGAGAGTAACAATAAGAAAGAGAGAGAAGAAAGGAGAAGTGGAACAAGCAAAAATGAAGAAGAAGGAGAGAAGAAAAAGAAACAGGTAGATGGTAAAAAGGAGAAGGAAAAGGAAGAGAAGGAAAAAAAAGGAGAAATGGTGGGAGAGTGGTAAAGGAAAAAGAGAGAAAGAAAGGAGAGAGAGGGGAACAGGCAGACATTAGGAGCCAACAGTCCTGCTTGAGCAGTTATACGAGCCTTTCCCTTCACAAAACCTAAGACCTGTGTTTTCACTGACCCCACATATGTGGAGGTAGGAGTGTAGAAATGTTCTATCAGGATTTCCCACATCACGGCACCCTTAACTGGCATCTACAGTTGCTTTCATTAACAAGTCACCTGCGAATTTACTGACTTACCCACTATAAGCACATTAATCCCCCTATCCCCATCTATGTACCATCATGTCATCTTTAGTTTTCTCTCTCCATCCAAACAGCTGGGAAAGTCAGTGAGGAGATGTTCACAGTGAACTTCACCATCAACAACCTGCGCTACTCAGCTGACATGGGCCAGATTGGCTCCCCCAAGTTCAATATCACAGATACACTCATGCAGCACCTGGTGAGCTACCTGCTTCCCTTCAGGCCCTTATGTCCCCCCCCTATGGGGCACACTTGTCTCTAACCAGCTCTGGTTTCCTCCTTTCTCTGCAGCTCAGCCCTTTGTTTCAGAGAAGCAGTCTTGGCCCCCTATACACGGGCTGTAGAGTGGCCACTCTAAGGTAAGACACATTTTCCACCTCCAGCTCCCCTCTCCTCCCTTACCTACCCACTATCCAATTTGAAAGGACTTGGAGCGGCGATAACTGGGACTCTTAGGATTGAAGTGCACCTTTCTGTTTCGTCTGTTGGTGAATTTATGATAATTTAATATTTTATAGAAATAGGATATTTACCTATATCCTTCCAGGAACAGGCTGGTGGCATACTTAGAAGTAGAGCACTGTCTTAGAATCCAACAGTTATTGACCTGGGGGAGCTTGGCTTAGATTAGCGTGGCTTATATATTCTTGGCTTACCAAGAATGTATAAGACCCTAGTTTTAATGACAGCATCATAAAAATATTGAACTGTTATAAGATTTAAAAAAAAAAAAACTCTTAAGGATGGATTAGTGAGTGGTGCAAGCCTTTAACCAATCATGTGGAGGCAGAGGCAGGTCTCTCTGCAGTTGAGGCCAGCCTGGTCTACATAGTGAGTTCCAGGACAGTTGAAGCTATGTAGTGAGACCCTGTCTTTAAACAAAGCAGAACAACAACAACAAAATTAAAATCAGGCTGGCTGACTGATGTGAGCTTCTAGATATATTCTGTCCAAGTGCTTGGATTACAGCATTTGATCACACTGAGCTATTTTTTTATATTGGTGCTTAAGAATTAGAACTCAGGCCACAGAGAAAGAAGATGCAGGCAGTCCTGATGAGATTTGATAGACTGGGGTCAGATGGTAGGTTAGGAGGTCTCCCTTTCTGAAGATTAAGGGAGGAGGATAGAGTAGGACAGGGGGAGGGGGAGGTATGGAAAGAAGCTACAATCGAGTTATAAAATAAATAAATTTTTAAAAATAAAATAAAGATAAATTACAAAAAAAAATAGAACTCAGATACTCCTTTTCCTCCTGCTGGGTTGCTTTGTCCAGCCTTGATATGAGTTTGTGCCTAGTCTTATTTCATCCTGTTATACCATGTTTAGTTGATATCTTTAGGAGGCTCTTTTCTGAAGGGAAATGGAGGAGCAGTAGATCTGGGGGAGAGAGGAAGAGGAGAGGCAGGCTTTGAGGAGTAGAGGGAGGAAAGGCTGTACTCAGGATAGATTGCATGGTAGAATAAATAAAAAGAAAAAAGAAAACAAAAGATCTCAGGTCTTCTTGTTTGTGGAGTAAGCATTATTATCCACCAACTTATTTCAACCTTTCTTGATTCTTTTTCAGTTACAGTACAATATATATGACATAAAATTTACCATCTATGTATTAGCTTCAGATTACTTTAATGAATTGTTTGTTATAATTAACTTATAAAATCATTTAACAGACTCAACGTGTGTGGACAGTGTTCTTCAAAGGCCCATCTGTTAAACACTGAAGGAGGGATGGGAATATAAAAGAAGAGAAAGAAGTATATGGGAAAGAAGGAAGAGGGGAAAGGAGGAAGAGGAGGAGAGGAGAATGTTATATGATACTATTATCAGGGATATATGGAGGAACGTCTGTTCACCCCAGGAAAGGAAATGATGCCAGATGAAAGTCACTATATAACTGAAATCCCACTTGGTAAACCAATGACTTTGAGAGATAATTTAGGCGTGTAATTGAGGGGTTACTTATAGAATCATGGACAGCCCAGAGGCAGTCACATCACTGCAAGCCTAGCCCAACATGGATAACAACTCATAAAAGCTTTGACACTGGAGCTCTTTGTTAAACATGAAAGTGGCTCCACAGGTTGGCTAGTCGCCTTTCCTCATCACTCCTTATTTTGCTTGTATAACTTCAGGGAGAGAGGAGTCTAGTGAACCTGGTACATTTCAGAGAATTTCTGATACATCTGCAGTCTTTATTTTCTGGTTTACTGAGGTTCCCTTTAAAACTTTGAGTCTATAATGAGCTTCCAGGTTGAACAGAATGTTTCAACTATAAAGAAATTGCTACAAAACAGAGAAAAGGAAGAGGAGGATTCAAAAGAGAATGAAGAAGACTATGGAGGGCAGGGGAATAAAAAAGAGCAGAAGAAAAGAATGGGAAAGAAGAGGGTAAAGCATAAAAAAATAAGAGCAAGAAAAGAAAGGGGGAAAAGGGGATTGAGATAGAAAAGAGAAGAGGAAGAGGGGGAGGAAAGGAAGAGGAAGAAGGGAATAACAGGAAGGAGATGAGGAAGGAAAAAAGAGGTGAAGAGGAAGAAAAGGAGGTAAAACCAAAGTTAGGATAACTTTGTAAGTAACCTAAGGAAGCATGCAAGGAGAGAGGCTTTTAGGCACAAGTAACCACAAGTCTGGAGATCCTAATTTGTGAAAGTGAGAGGGCAAAGCAGCAAATGGCATGAGCACAATCAGACTGTGGGCTATGAGTTGTGTAGAGTGACCACAGATGGAGAGGCAGCAGGGAGTCTGAATCTCCTCACCGTGTACCTCTTCCTCCCTAACTCAGGTCAGTGAAGAATGGTGCCCAGACGCAGGTAGATGTCCTTTGCACATACCGTCGGATTTCCAACAGTCTGGGACTGCCTGCCAAGCCAATTTTCTATGATCTAAGCTGGCAGACCCATGGAATCACCCGGCTGGGTCCTTATTCCCTGGACAAAGACAGCCTTTTCATCAATGGTGAGCATTTTCCAAACCCTCCTCCCTGCATTCCTGCAAACTGCAAAGGTTGCCAATTACCAGTTCTTTAGGGAGATATTTGTATTCTAATACAGTCTCCCATTGGAAATCACTACCTATATCTCAAAAAACCACTACTTGGCAACTGGATTCTCAAACTTGAAAGTTTTGAATCTAAGACACAAGTCTAGTTATCATTGCCAACATGATATAATAGGCAATATTTCACACAAAAAAATTATTCCTCTTGAAGAAATCATGAGTATACATTTGTCTCAAAGCCTAATTTTTTTTCTCGCTCTTGCTTAACTTCTGGATTAACTTCTGTCTTGGATTGTTCTCTTATATAAGGACGAAAAGGTAGGCATCAGTGCATCTAATGGCCTAAGCTTCAGACACTACATATTAGCATAAAACCAAGAAAGGACAGATTTTAAGAGGTATGCCCTGTATGGCATTTTAAAATGAAAGGCATGGCCATGGAAAAACTAGTCAGAACAGTCCCCTCCTTCCCTTTCCTTTCTTTCCCTTACTTATCTCCTCCCATCTTTCTCCACTCCTTTCCACTTTCTCTTTCCTCCATTTTCTCCCAAGGACAGATTCTAAGAGGTATGCCCTGTATGGCATTTTAAAATGCAATGCTAACCATGGAAAAACTGGTCAAAATAGTTCTTTCTTTCCCCTTTTCTCCCTTACCTTCCCTTTCCCCCATGTTCCTCCTCTCCTGCCCACTTATCTTTTCCTCTCACCCCTCCCCTTTCTCTTCTTTTCATTTTCTACCTTTCCTTCTATCCTTTCTCCTCTGTTCCCCTCCCCTCCCATACCACATTCTTGCCTCTTCTCCCCAACATGGAAGTTGTGCTTGGAAACTCACACTTAAGTATCACCATTGCCTCAGGTAGTGGTTACAGTTTTCATTTCTGTCAGCAAATACCTGACAGTATCAACTTAAGAACAGCTTATTTTACTTTGCAATTCAAGGAGATCAATCTCATCATGGGGAAAAAAAAGGTGCAAGGGTGAGAATTACCTGATCACTTAGCAGGGAACAGGGACAGATAAATGTAAGTCCTCTGATTGCTTTCTCCTATGTATTTAGTCACATGGAGCATCTCACAGTTAAGGCAGATCTTTCAACCTAGCCTAGAAACTCTATTGCAGACATGCCCAGACATTTGTCTCCTAGGTGATCTCCTAGGAGATCAAACTGACAACTAATATTAACAGTTACACCCAAATATGAAAGAAAGGAGACAACTTGGACCCATATTACTCTCATTTTACCAAGGAGAAAAACGGAAGCAAAGAGAGTGAAAGGAATGTACCCCCACTTTGATATTCCAGTTTACATTTATTCCTTCACTTTTGTCACTGAGGAAACTTGTTTTGGATCCATCTTCCTAAATCGCACTATTTAAGTGCATCACTTTGTTGTCCAGTCAACATTTAACAAAATCTACTATAAACTAGATCTTATCCCTGGCACCAGGAGCAAATAATTTTCATTTGTGCCTTGTCCCCATGTAAACTGCAGTGGAATACAGCCTGATTTGTTCATTACTATACTCGTCATTTGGAAATGGGGTACTACTAATAGTAAGTGTTCAGTAAACAATAAATGGATGAACTGAGGTAGAGCAAAAGGAAAAACAATGGTGCCGATAACTGCATGCATGTAGTGGTATATATAAACATAAACCTCTTGTTGGACTCCTGCTATTGACTAGTTCGGAAGAGTTAGATTTAATTGAAATAACAAGAAATTGTTCATGATGACAATTAAGTCAGGTCCAGGCACATGACTAGATTTTCAGTAAGTATACACAGGAATGTAACCAAAATGGGGTCCCACATAGACCAAGGCATGATGTAAGGGACCACTCTGCCCCTTTCACTTATGCATGAATTTTGTTTTCTAGGTTACAATGAACCTGGTCCAGATGTACCTCCTACAAGTATGTATCTCTGTTACTAAGCTTTTTGGCCTATGTACATCTTCTTAGTCACAAAATAACATGCTTCAGAACAAACCAGCCTCCCCAAAGAGGCTAAGGTCTTAGTAGATGAATAATGTTGAGTCCTTGGCATCTTTTTTGGATCTTCATATCTAGCATTGGATTTCTGAAATTTTCACATGTTTTTGGATTAAAGAAAACAATTTGAACAAGAGTTACAGTATAGTTTATCTCTTCCATTAACAAAAGTATTGGCATCCCAGTAGGGACTTCATTGGCGGGTTATAAATTATGATGACTGCTTAAATAGTTTGGGGTAAAAAAGGTCTTTTTAAAATCAGTACTTTGTTCACCTATCTTTCCAACTATCTACTCTTTCCTTTGCTGTAGGTAATCCTATTCTCTGATTCCACAGTCCATCCACCACCCATCCATTCATACATCTACACATTTAATTGCTTATCCTCGTATAATATTTTCATTCTTTCTGTTTTTTTCTTTCTATATCCAGTCACCTACTTCTCCATCCATTACTTCTGTACTTTGTTTATCCTTAATTTCCTCTTTCTATTTGCCCATCCATCCATCTATCCACCCATCTATCGTCACATCCATCTCTGTATATTTACCCATATATATTCATCTATCCATGAACCCAGCATACATCTGTGTACCCATCCATGCATTTGTCAATCCATTCTTCCATATAGCCACACATTTTCTTTTGTCCAAATGTCTGTTTGACACTCATTCTCTCTGTCTTCCTTTCATGAAGTATCTGTATGTTTCTCCAGACACTCTGTGAACAACCTAGCCATCCATCTTCCTATATATCCATCTATCCATTTACCTTCCTATCACTCATTCACACCCTGCATCTGTCTAGTTACCTGCTTAAGCCATGTTCTTTCATTTACTTATACTTCTTACCTTCTGTCTTGCTTCACCTTTTCAGACTTTCTATTTTTATTCTTCTTGAATTCTGCTTTGATCTATCATTTACAATTTTTCTTTACAATCACCTTTCTATTTTCTGCATTCACATCCACCTGTACTCTTTGACCAGACTCTTTCCTTTCACTACCCTCATTATTTTATTAATTTAATTCATAGGTTTTTCTCAATCCTCCACTCATGATTATTCTTTCCTTTACTTCTGTAGATGATTTTTCTGACTTGAACCAATAAAATAAGGGCTTCCCTGTCAGGGAGCTCTGTCCATGCCTGATGCCATGCTTTTTTCACAGCTCCAGAACCAGCCACCACCATCTTACCCTTCCCATCGACATCTCTGCAGCCAGAGTCCAACACAGGTAGTTGGGGGAACCCTTTTACTTTACTTTTACTTGACATGAATCCCTTGTCCCACAACTCCAACAGTAGCCACTTGAACACTAGGAAACTTAAGATGTGAAAAGCCCAGTGTCAAGTTCATCATTGCAAGCACAAAGATCAGACTAGCAATTAAGTGACATGCCAACTCTCATGCAACCACAATGTTTGTGGGGTAGACAGACATTTACAATACAATCGGGGGTTTTAGAGGGAGATACAGCTTGCATAATAGAGAGGAGAGATTTATGGAGAAAAATCTCCCTGTACTGATATTCCTAGAATGAGTAGGAATGATCCTGATAAAAAGGGAATGAAGTTTGGGTGGAATAGAAATTACATCTGCAATGACCCACTCATCAGAACTGTATGTACATTCAGATAATTGATTGGACCCTGGTTTGCACAAAGAATAGGGCTTAACACAGAAAGTATAGTTACTAAAGGCCTAAGGTCATAAAAACAAGATTGGTATTAACTACAGTGCTAAATTAAGAAGCTTTAGTTTAGGAAGATGAGTAGATGAATCAGTGAGTAAAGTATTTTCACACGAACATAAAAACTAAAATTCAAATTCCCAGCACCCATGTAAGTATTGGATAATCATGACATTCCATATGATAGAGAAGATGATCTGATCAGAGCAATCTTCCAGTCTTGTCCCAAGTAAACAGTCAGCTGTATTTACCCTTCTGTCATCTTCCAGCTATGTGGCACCACCTTAAAACCATCACAATCAACTTCACCATCTCCAACCTTCCATACTCAGCAGACATGATCAGTGGCTCAGCCTTGTTCAACACCACTGAGAGTGTTCTCCAGCACCTGGTAAGACCCTCATCCTGAAACGCCTCTGAGTTCATCTTCATTCTCTACTCAATTGTTTCCTCCCTTTTCTCCTTTTCTATCCACAGCTTGGGCCCTTGTTCCAGAATGCCTCCTTCAACTCAACTTGCAGATTGACTTCCCTCAGGTGATTCCACTTCCATGTAATTGCCAAGAATATTT
Organism: Psammomys obesus; assembly: GCF_907164565.1. Lineage (NCBI taxonomy): Eukaryota > Metazoa > Chordata > Mammalia > Rodentia > Muridae > Psammomys > Psammomys obesus. Next base: position 15,017,990 of record NW_026586173.1, read on the forward strand.
ATCTGTTCTTGTGGTATTCTGCCATTTTCTCCTTCCCTCCTTGGTGTTTCTATCTCTATCAGGGCCTCTCTTGAATCTCTATACTGTTTTCTTTAAGGCCTGAGAAGAACGGAACCTTCACAGGTGTGGTTACCACCTGTACCTACCAGCATGACCTTACTCATCCCGGAATGGACATACAGGGTCTATACTCAGAACTGAGCCATCTGAGCCATGGGGTCACTCAGCTGGGAAACTACACACTGGAGGAGCATAGCCTCTATGTGAATGGTGAGCATGGTTTGTGGTTTTCTATTTGGTGTTCTCAGGTATCCTTTATTTTCTTTCTACTCTCAAAGTTTCTGGTGGTCTTTGTGTAGACCAACTGTTTCCATGTTCTTGGTTTCTGTTCAAATGATTGAATAAGCACAAAACAAAAAGCATAGTAAGGTAGTCTATCTCATTGTGGACAAGGTCATGAAGGAGAGACACCTAAATGCTAGTCTTCAGCTCCCTGTCTTTTAATCCATCCAGAAATCTAGGCCATAGGGCAGTGATGCCCAGAGTTAGGGTAAGTCATCCCTCCTGTGTTAACCCAATCTATGAACTCTTCACCATCATACTGAGAGTTTGTCTCTTTGGTGATACTACATTGTCAAATTGACTGTTCATAGCAACCATTATACCCAAATAAAGTGTGAACCAACAATATCTTAGATCTTCCTTACTCCTCTTTTAAAAAAGAAAGAAATTAAAACAGTGGGTATGAGCAGGACTAGCATACACCTAGAAAAAATAAAGTTTGTAGCTGATCTAAGTCTTGGTGTCCTAAATTTATTTTGCATCCGTTTCTTTCAGCCATTGAAGGGACCTATGTATGTTTTCCTCCCAAAAATGCACAATTTTTATGCCTAATTGTGTTGCCCAGTCATTATTTACTAAGAAAATACTGAAAGGCAGACCTTATTCCTGGCACCAGAGATGAATAAGTTTTATTTGCACTTCACCTGAATGTAATCTGTAGCCCATTTTATTCCACTATTCTTCAAATTGAAATGGAAAGAGACAAATGGCAAATAATCAATAATATATAATATATATTTATTCCCCATATACATGTATGTATGGGAAAATAGATGGGTAGACAATGGCATAGATGAAAATATATCTTTGAGGATTGATGTATGAACATAAATTTTCTGGAAGGCTCTTCCTGGTAGCATGCTAGAGAACTTGTAGGAAATGGTTAGATCAGGAAAATTTTCCTCATGATATCTAAGTAAGATTCCAGAACATTAGTAGATACTAAAAAAGTACTCATAATAATGTGTATCCATTTCAACATGGAATACATCATGATGTATGAGATCATTCTGTGCCTTGCATTTATGCTTGACTTTTATTTTCTAGGTTATAATGGACTTGGTATGGACATACTTACTACAAGTAAGTATCAAATCATACTAATTTGGTGTTGGTCCAAGCTGTCCTCCTCGATTACAAAGGAAGCTTGCCCCAAACACAACCCAGTCTCCTGTGTGAAGCCAAGGTTTTAGTAGCAGAAAGATGAGCCTTGGATTAGTGAATTCTCCATAAAGTTTCAGCTTAGAGGAATAAATATAAATAAGAGATTATTACTTATAAAAGAATGATAATGCCAGATAGCAATTGTTTTTATTTTTTCTTTTATTTTAAAGATTATTATATAATTACACTTATATATGCATATATACATATATATGCAAGTAACAATATATATATATATATATATATATATATATATATATATATATATATACTTCTAAATATACCTGCTCAGGTATACTTGTTACTTGTATCTGTGTTTTCAAGACTGTTTGATATTACATAAACTATTGCTGTGTTCTCCAATGGGAACGACTATTTCTCTCACTCTCATTATTCCCTAGTTGTCTGTAATTCTTTGTGTAGAGCTGACGTCCTGTGGGCTTTTCCTTATCCACCTTGGCATGTCTATTGTTGTCCTGGTACACCTCATGATTATTCAGTCATGTTGGTGAGACTTTCTGGATGCAGCTTCTGGAATTACTGGAATGTGGCATCTCATAGCAAACTCCCTAATCCTCTGGCTCTTACAAACTTTCCCCTGACTCTTCTGCAATGTTTCTCCAGCCTTGAGTAGAGGAGTTGTTTTATAGTTGTATCCATTAGCACTGGGTATCATCATTCTACATTTTGACTGGCTATGGTTTTCTATAATGGTCTCTGTTACAAACAGAAGACTCTTCGATGAGGAGTAAGGACTACACTTTAAATAGTAATTCTTTGTTTATGTCTATTATAACTCAAACTGTCATAATCTTAGCAAGGGCTTCATTGTCAAATTACCAACTGAGATTGCTACTTAAGTTGTTTTGGATAATATGTTACACTGTTTCATTCCATGACCCAATCACCTGTCTTTTTCTGCAACTATTCTTCCATTTTTATAATTAATCCCAAGACACCTCATTTTCAACCAATCATCGACTAATTTTCCAGCCAGGTCTGTTACTTAATTTTCATTTTCCACCTTTGCTCATACTTTCATTTTCTTTGTGATCAACCATGCATGCATCCATAATAATGCCTTTTTCTTGTTCATTCTTTATTTCTTCCATCCATTCATTTACCCATCAACCCATCTACCTGTCCACACATCTAACAGCATATAGAAACATACATCCACTTACCTACCTACCTATCAATCTATCAGTGCATTAAACCATCTAAACACTCACCCATTTATTACTTTAGTATATACATATATCCACTTATTTATTTTTCATTTCATTTTCTTGAATTTCCTCCTTATTTCTTTTCCCTATGTATCTACCCAACCATCCATTCACACATAAATGTATCCACCCCTACATCCTACCACCCACTTATCCATTCATTCTTCCCCATGCATTCATCCAGTCATCCGCTTCATTCTTAACTCTACCTATCCATCCGTGCACCCACTCACCCTTACAACCCCCCATTTATTCATTTGCTTGCTCATCCAATTATCATATTCATTCACTTATTTTTGCTCCCTTCAGTACTTCTTATTTCTAGCGTTTTAGTCCTCCTGAAATATTTTTGGAGCCATTTATCATTAATTTAGGACTTTCTTTTCTGGTTTTAAATTGATGAACTGCACACAATTTTTATGGCCTTAGTTAAATCTCATTCACAAACTTAGTTATCCCTCTACTCACACAGTCACTCCTGTTTATGGTCCACTTGTGAATAGTTGGTCTAGCTTGAATGACTACTCTAAAAGCTTCCTTGACTGTGTGGAGACTCTGATTATCACTGATGACAGCCTTTTCTATAGCTCCTGATCCAAGCACCACCACCCTGCCTTTTATTTTGACATCTCTGCAGCCAGGATCCACTACAGGTATTTGGAGAAGCCTTTTCCTATACTTGATGTGAAGTCCTGTCTCACACTTCCACCATCTGACTTACATAAATCCTGGCAATCCAGAGTGTGAATATCCAGTGCCAGGATCATTATTATAATCACAAAGATTAGACCAGCATTTCAGTCAGATGTCTGCCCCTTTTCAGCTCCCAGACTTCTGAGATAAAAAGACCATGACATTTCTCTGAGGGGTTCTTGGGAACTGAGAAGCACCTGACCCAATATAAGTGGGAGGAGGATATTCTAGAGAAAACTCCACCTGAACTGAATCTCGTAGGTTAAGTAGAAATAATACATAAATTGTCATGCTTTGATGCCATGAAGAAAGATTCTAACAGGGTGGGCTCAGTGGCTATTAAGAGTGAATGAGAAACTTGAGGAATTTCATTTCATTTTCTTGAAGCATGAAGCTTCCCAGTGGTGGCTCTCCCTGTCCACCCCAGGACCTATAGGTCCATAATGTTAGACACAGACTCGATTAGTAACTAAAGTTTGGAATCATAAGAAATCGTACTAAATGAGTCATGACTGTCAAATCAAGAAACATGACCTTGACACCAAAAGCCCAAAGGGGAGCATAGGTTGTAAGAACACTGTGTTTTTCATTTCATAACTACTTTTCTGGCATTCATCATAGAAAAATCCATTTAGACAGAACACACAGCGAGTCACATAGAGCAGTTTAGATATTAGAAGATAAGACCTAATATGTTGTGGTGAATAAGATGTCACATCTAAGGAACATTCAGAAAAGGAAATTGGTGTGACATGGAGATGAGATTTTCATCTCTGAGCTGAATATGTACAAGAACAGCTGGTGGTATAGTGGGAGATAGAACTTGATGAGTAGAGGAATTTTGTGTATTACCAGACAAACTCTGTATCTTCCTGTCTTCCTACAGCTGTGGGGCATCTCCTAAAGACCTTCATGATCAACTTCACTATCTCTAATCTTCCATATTCAGCAGACACGAGTTATAGCTCAGTCACGTTCAACTCTACTGAGAGTGTTCTGCAGCAACTGGTGAGGCCCTCGTCCTGGAAACTCCTTGTGAGATAAACATCCTGCACAAAATGCACCCACCGCTTTTCTCTCTTTTCTCTCCTTCCTCCATAGCTTAGACCCTTGTTCCAGAATATATCCTTCAATTCAAGCTGCAAACTGATCTCTCTCAGGTGAGGCCACTTCCTTGTCAATTTTCAGAAATTGCTATAACTATTTTGATCTTTCTGCTGTTTCCTCCTTTCTTTGGACTCTTTTCCACATTAAGATATCTCTAGAGTCTCCACATATCACTGTTTTCAGGCCTGAGAAGAACCACAACTCCACTAGTGTGAATGTCATTTGTTCCTACCAACATGACTCTGCACAGTCTGAGCTGCACACACAGGATCTGTATTCAGAGCTGAGCCATCTGACCCATGGATTCACTCAGCTGGGCAACTATACATTGGACAAAGATAGCCTCTATGTGAAAGGTGAGCATGGTCTTGGTTTTTCTTTGGAATGCTATCAACTATTTTTAATTTTTCTACTCTTTTCAAAGTCAGTGATCTCTTTCTAGATCAGTTGCATTAATGTTCTTACAGTCCTTTTTAAGAATTTTAGAAGCACCCACAAATAACATTGGCAAGGAAGTAAATATGGGTGGTCCCATTGTATCCCAAGTCAGGAAGAAAATGAGTATAAATACTGGTCCTTGTATTTTATTTTATTTTATTTTATTTTATTTTATTTTATTTTATTTTA
>NW_026586173.1:15023161-15031951 GCF_907164565.1 Psammomys obesus
TTTATTTTATTTTATTTTATTTTATTTTATTTTATTTTATTTTATTTATTTCATTTCATTTCATTTCATTACAGTTCAGGAACTTTGTCCACAGAATAAAGCTACCAAGAATGAGAGTGGAGTTACATACTTTATTTCAACCAAATTCAAAATCCCCTCACACGATGCCCAGAGTTTTATCTCCTTGGTGATTCTATGTATTGTCAGGTTAAATCAGTATTCACCACTGTGTACAATGATGTTTACCCCAATTACTCTCATTTTAACACAGAGAGAAACTAAAGCACATGTAGGTAAAAGGACCTGCCTACTCTAACATACATTCATCTGGATATGAGTTCTAATGTTGCAAGTTTACTTCAGGTCCTTTAACTTGGCCATTGCAGGGACTCATGTAGGATTTTTTTTAATAACTTACACAATTTAAATCCATCATTGTATTGTTCACTCGGTCTCTTAGGTATGGTTTCTATTGCTGTGCTGAAACATCAACACCAAACAGCAAGTTGGGGAAGAAAGAGCTTATTCATCTTATACTTCCATATCACTGTTCATCATTGAAGGAAGTCAGGACAGGAACTCAAACAGGGAAAAATCCTAGAAGCAGTTGCTGGTGCAGAGGCCATGGATAGGTTTGGCTTATTGGCTTGCTTTCTATGGCTTGCTCAGCCTGCTTTCTTATCGAACCCAGGATCACCAGCCTAGGGATGGCACCACCCACAATTGGGTGGTCCTTTCCACCATCAATCACTAAGAAAATGCCTTACAGCCAGATATAATGGAGACATTTTCTATGTGGAAGTGCCCTCCTTTCAGATAACACTAGGTTGTGTGGCAAGTTGACATAAGACAAACCAACATACTCAGCATTTTCCAAAAATATTCATTATAATAGAGACATTATGGTTGACACTAGGAAAAAATAAGTGACATAAGCACTTTGTCCCAGTCTAAGCTGTAGTGGAACATTCAGTGTTTCGTTCAGCTCTATATTCTTCGAATGGAAATGCAGTACCACACATAATAACTTCCCAATAAACTTATATGAGATGAATATAGAGTGTGAAAGATGATGGTATAGGCAGATGCGTCCAAATATGATGAGAGTGAGACATGAAAATAAGTCATGTAAACACACTTTGAAGGAAGCATAATAGAGATGCTTGCTTAGGGAAGAGTTAGATCCAGTTGAAATACCAGACCATTCTTCCTAATGTCAGTTAATCAGATCATAAGACATCAGTAGATGCTCAGTTAGTTTATAAACTGATACATATTTACATTGTTTCCACATGGACTAATGAAATGCGTGATGCTAAGGGTTGTCCATCACATTTCCCTTATATATTGGTTTTTGTTTGTTTTTGTGTGTTGTTTTTCTTTCTCCAGGTTACAATGAAACTGCTACAGAAGAACCAACCACTAGTAGGTATCCCAATTTAGCCTGCCCTAGGTCTTGGTCCCCTTTTTTCTACCCATTTTTAAAGGAAACTTGTCCTAAACCCAAGCCAGTCTCTTGAGTTGGGCCAATGTCTCAGTGTAAGGAGGATGCAGAGCTGTTGGCCTCTTTTTGGAAGTGAGGCCCTAGTGTTTGATTTCTGAATTTTCTTCAATCCTCTGAATCAGAAGGAAAAAAATCCTGTGGAGTTATTAAGCTGAATTAATGCAGAGACTGCAGTGTATATCACCTAAAACAAATGCTAATAAGGATGTAGTAGAGGCTTCTTTGATAAGTAACAAATTCTGATGGCTACTAAAGTGTTTGGGTAAAATGGTGCACTCATTCAACATCCTACTCATCTATCTTTCCAGCTCTCCATTCTTTCATTTGCTAGTTACTCTTCCTCCAGAACCACATTTTCATCCATCCATCCATCCATCCATCCATCCATCCATCCATCCATCAATCCATTCTCTTTTCCATTATACTGTATTTATTTCTCCTATTATTCTTTCTCTACTCATCCTTCTAGCCCTTCACCCATCTGCCATTTATCCATCCACTCATACTGCCATCCTTTTCCCCATTTGCTATCTGGTCTTTTATTTCTCAATATTTCCCTCTTTTAAACACACACACACACACACACACTCACACACACACACCTACTCAGTCACCTACATACCTGTTTATTCACCCACCTACCCACCCACTATACCTCCACCCACCGATGTATTCAGTACCTATACATCTGTCAATTCATCCAGCCATCTACCTACCTATATTGTCTTATGTATTGGTCTGGTTAGCATTCATCTTCACTTTTTTGTCTGTACATCTACGTATGTACATGTTTCATCTATTCATTTGTATATCTATCCACTATTTAGTCATCAACCCTTTACCATCCTGCCCTGCAACCAATATGTCCATCATCTATCCATCCACCTATTCACCTACCTATTCGTTTATATACTTACCCACCTATTCACCTACCTATTCATTCATATACCTACATGCGCTCACCCCCCTTTTTTATCATGTTCATTTACTTACTTACATTTTATTTGTTCCTCCTTTTCTTCTTTCTATTTCTCCAGATATTTATTATTATTAAATTCTAGGCTGACTCTTCATCTTTCTATTCTTTCTACTTATCTTTTTTAACAATTCCATTAGTGTCTTCCAATTAATTTGTCCTCCTTTATAAGCCTTTCTCCAACCAACCACTCTCCCTATCTGAGTTAATTTCATTTCCAGGCTTTTCAACCCCACCATTCACCCACTGTGATTTGAATTCCTTGTGTATATTATCTATCTCTACCCATGAATGGCTTGTGTTTGACATTAGACTATTACTCCCTGGGCTTCTCTAACTATATAGGTGATTTTCTATCCTTGATATCCCTTTCCACAGATCCTGAACCTGCAACTACCATGCTGCCTTCTCCATCAATACTTTTGCAAACAGAATCTACCACAGGTATCAGAAGACCTATTTCTATCTTTATAAGATTCACTGTTCCACACCTCCAACACCTGACTTCTCTGTGAGATCTAGACACAAGTGCCATAGCCAGAATTACAGACAGAAAGATCATAGTAGTAATTCAATCAGTTGCCCAGCCTCATACAACCACCAGGAGTGCAAGATAAACAGACCATTAGGGTACAGTGAGGAATTTGATGTGGGCCTGCAGCTCAAATGATATAGAGAGTAAGAGCTTTCTAGAAATATTTCAGCCTAATGTGAAGCTTTCATTATGAGTAGGAGTGATTCAGATAAGTAAGACATGAAGGGTTGCTGGAAATTATTCTAACAACAAGGGCTCATTGCCCAAGCAAAACATAGTATATTGGGAGAATTGACGGAAATTTGGCTCCCATGGAGCATAAAATTTATCTCTCGACATAGCCTTTGCATTTCTAGTCCAGAGTCCGTAAAAACATGATGGATTCCAGACTGATAAGCAACCAAAACTAAGAGGTCATAAGAAACCACCTTGAAAAGGGCCTTGAATATCAAATCAAAATGCTTAAACTGGACATTGAAAATGCACAAAAATCCATGAATTGTAGAAGTGATGGGGTAGTCCCAGTGAGATTTTCTTATCAGAGCACTCCTCTAAAGTTCAGCATAGTACAATTCTGTGGTGGCACATGCCTCTAATCTCAGCCTCTAGGAGACTAAGTCTGGCAGACCTCTGTGAGTCTGAGAATAGTCTGGTCTGCAAATCAAGTCCAGAACAGTAAGGGCTCTATTGCAGAGAGAAACCCTGTTTAAAAAACAAACAAACAAACAAACAAACAAACAAAAATTTCAGATAGAAAAAGTGCTTTAGACACTATATCTTATGAGTCTGGTAAGTTGTTAGTATGGATAAGAGAAGATACAGTCATGATGGGAAAGTACAAAGTATTTTGGGACCATTCAGAAAGGGGAATTGGTGTGGAGATGAGATATTAAGGTTTCAGCTTGGATGAGTACCTTGGTACCGGGTAAGACACAAGGAGATGTGACTGATGAATGTAGGGTTCCAGTCTGGTCCCAGATAAACTCTTAGTCGTACCTCTACTCATTTCTTTTAGCTGCGGGGCCCAACTTGAAGACTATCACAGTCAGCTTCACCATTTCTAACCTTCCATATTCAGCAAATAAAAACAATGGCTCATCTGTGTTCAACTCCACTGAGACTGTTCTGAATCAGCTGGTGAGACCCTCATTCCAGTAGCTGCTGTTTGGATAAAACCAAAAAGCTACCCACTGTATCCAAGTTTATTTCCCTTATTCTCCCTATTTTCCTCCCCAGCTTGAAGCCTTGTTCCACAATGTTTCTTTCAATTCAAGTTGCAGACTAGATTCCTTCAGGTGAGTCCAGTTTCTGTCCATTTTCCAGGGATCTGTAATTGTTAATGCTCTGCTTGATCCTTCCTTGTTTTGGTTCCTATCTACATTACAAATTTTCTAAAATCTACATTCCCTCTCATCCTAGACCTGAGAAGAATGGAACAGCCACTGCTGTAGAAGCCATTTGCAACTACTACCAAGATCCTGTGCATCCTGGGATCGATAAGCCAGGGCTTTACTCAGAGCTCAGCCAGCTGACTTATGGAATCACTCAGCTGGGCAACTACACACTGGACAAAGACAGTCTTCACGTCAGTGGTGAGTATGATCTGTGGTGTGCTGTGGGATGTCTCTGTGGAATCGGTTATTTTTTTTTCTAAATCTGTCATGTCAATATTAATGATAGTACTGTCTAGACCAGTTAATTCTTAGCACATTGGTTTCAAGAATTCAAGAAGCATGCTGTAGTAGCCCTGCAAGGAGTTAGGTGTGTATGGCCATATTGTGTACAAAGTCAGCAAGCAAAGGGATAGGAATCCATTTGCTGAGTGTCCTTTCTACTTTTTGTTGAATCCAAGAATATATCCCAATTTTTATAATATCTACATTTATTTATACGTTGCTTTTCCATCCTAACTAACTGGATATATGAACTTCCTTGCAGATATATTCAAACAATTGTCAGTGTGATGATTCTAGGTACTGTCAATTACTAAACTATTTTAACCATAATACTCCATAAAGTGGGCAAGGAGATATAATGCATCTACATTACTCTGAATTTAACAAAAAGCACAGAGCTAAAAAGGGATTTGACTATTCCTACACTGCATTTTGAGTAATCTAAATTTTGAAAGGCTACATTTTATAACCAATCTGTTTCACTTGGGCATTTCAAGGATTTGTATATAATTTCCATCCTCTTTCCCTTTTATATTCAGCATTTTTCTATAATCCATTCATTATGCCTGATACACAAAACAGATAACTTTCATCTGTACCTTTTCCTAATGTGAACTGAAGTGAGGGCACAGACTTTTCTTTCTTTTTTTCTTTTTCTTTTTTTTTTTTTACTTTTGTCTTTTTGAACTATATACTTCAAATGAAAATTGAATACTACTCATAGTAAATTCTCAATAAGTATATTCTGTATGGATATATATTGGTAGATCAGAAGGCAAGATGATGATGTGTATTAATACATATTATTATGGAATTGATGTGTGAAAAATGTGTTTTGTAAAACCGGTTGGAAACAGCCTAGAGATATGGAAAGAGGTGGAGCAAGTTGAAATACCAGAAAATCATTCTCCAGGATAATTTAAGTCAGATCACATTACATGAATAAATGTTCAGTAACATATACAAAGGTGGTGTGATGCCACATGGACCAAAGCATGCTGTATCCCTTTCTTCATTCTCCCTTCCTCTTACATGTCTTTTATTTTCTAGGTTATAGTAAACCTCATCCAGAAGGACCTCTTACAAGTATGTATCAGTTTAGCTCGACATAGGTCTTGGTCCACACTTTTCTACTCATTTCCAAAGAAAATTTGCCTCAAACATAAGTCAATCTCTTCATGAGAGCCAAGGTCCCAAGAGAAGCAGGTGTGGAGCTATTGGTCTCTCTTTGAAACTTCAGCTCTCATGTTGGAGTTTTGAATTTTCCAAACTGCTTCTTGGTTGTATAAATATATTTCTAAAACTATACCACACAGAATTATGGGGTTTAGTTTATATGGCAGCTGTGTAAGTTATGTCTCCTAAAGCGGAGTGCCAACATCAAGGGCTTCATTATCAAGCTACAAGGTGTACTGACTAAGTTTTTAAACTAAAGTTGCCTGCTCTCTTTTATTTTTCCTAATTTGTATCAGTTCTGTGAGAGTTTTGCACAATGAGTTTGTGAGTTTGTGTTGCTACTGCACCATTGGACATGCCTTACCAGGCCAGTCATTGCTGTAGCTCAGGGTTAACAGTTGAATATGATCAGTGATTTCCTCCTCTACAAGCATTCTTAGCACCTTCCAGCATATTGAAAGCTACCAGGATGGATGAAGCGTTCAGCTGAGTAGGAGATTTATTTCTCCATGTGCTGTGACACAAGTGTGTGGTGTCTTAAGCAACATGGATTAACCAACAAGTTCTAGGGAGTAAGCAAAAGCGTTGGCAAGAGCCAATATTTGGGAGTCTATGGACATCATTTGCCAACAACTCCAAAAGGAATATTCTGCTCCTGGTGCTGGGGTGTCATCAGTCATCCTGGGGTGTCTAGTGGGGCATTTTTGCCCATTATATTGTAACTCCATTTAGAATGTTTATACGTGTGTATGCATGTATTTTAGGAAGCTTCTACAGTAATAGAGTTCCATCTGACTTTTTAGAATGCCCTTAGTATTCCTCCCTTTATTCCCGTTCCACCCGGTCATCCTAACTCCTCCATTTGACCCTTCCTGTTCCATTATTCCCTTTCAACCCTTAATATCACCAAAGCTCATTAAATGAAACACAAAAATCTAAAGATTCAAAGCTAACATCCACAAATAATACAAAATATATGCTGTTCATGTATCTGGCTCCAAGTTAATTCATTCATAATGATTGCTTCCTGCTCCATTCATTTACCAGAACATTTCAAACTATACCATTTTATGGGATTTATTTTTATCTTATTTTCCTATCTCCCAGCTCCTCTCAGGTCCTCCCACTTCCCTACTCACCCAAATTCATGTTCTTCTTCTCTCTTTCCTCTCTTTTCTTTCTTTCTCCCTAAATTCCCAAAAGACAAAAATAAAAACCAAACTAAACAAACAAAAACAATAAGATAAGTAAATTCAAAATAAAATGCAAAAAGAATCTCATACCAAAATAAAAACCAAAAAAGGGAGTGGGAATAGTTCACTTTGTGCTAACCAACTATTTCTGGACATGCTACCTGCTCTGGATATAGTTGATATACTCAGTGACACTCCATTAGAGAGAAATTATTTTTCATTTCTAGCAGGTACCAATTACAAATAGCTTCTTGGTTAGGGGTGGAATTTAGTGTCCACTTTCCCTTAGTGCTGTAATTTTGTCTGGTTTGAATGTATATGTGTCAGACAGTTGAAGATGACTCCAAGGAAACAGTATCTTCCAGATACAACAAGACTGATACACATATGAACTCAGACACTGAGATAATTGTATTATTCTCACCAGCTTAACAATATTGTATAATGCACTGGATCTTATAGTAGATCTATTTTCAGCATTATTAGAAGCCTCCACACTTAATTCTGTAGTGGTTACACCCCTACTAGAAGTGGATAATTGTTCCTCTTCCTCAAACCCACTCCAGCGTTTGTTTTTTGTTTGTTTTGTGTTTTGTATCATTGCGTTTTGACAGAGGTAAGATGAAATCTTAAAGAAGTTTTAATTTTTTCCACTGTTAGGGATGTTGAGCATTTAAAAAAATGTTTCTCCACCATTAGTATTCCATTTTGTGAGAATTCTCTACTTAAAGCCATGGCACAATTTTAATTGGGTGGTTTTCTTTATGTTTAATTTTTTTAAATATTTATATACTATAGACACTAAACCACTTTCAGATCTAGGGCTGGTAAAAAATTTTGCAATTCTGTAAGCTGACTCTACAAAAACTATTTTTTTCTCTAGGGAAGTTTTTAGATTAATGAGGACCTGTTTATTAATTGTTAGTTTTGAAGACTATGCTATTCAGGTTCTGTTCAGAAAATCCTTTCTTGTACCAATATGTTCAAGTGTATTCCTCACTTTCTCTTCAATTACATCATGGTACTAAGGTTTATGTAAATGTTTAATCATTTGCAGTTGAGTTTTAGGTGCCAAAGGAATCCTCATCATCTCTTTCCAGCTTTCATTTTTTCTAGTGACTCCTTCTCCCATACTACATTTCCATTGTTCCATCCATCCATTTATTCATTAATTCATTCATCCACCTATCCAATGATTCTCCTGCCCATTCTATTGTATCTCCTTTGTTTGTTTTGTCTCTGCTTCCTTTATAAATGATTGCAAATAGTTTTCATCAATAAATCTCTTTTAATGTCCATTTGCCAGTACATAGTTTATTTTGTTTTGTCCTTTACCCATTTTACATACATCTCCTGTCCTTTCATTGGTGACACAACTGCCTATATGTTCTTTTGTCACCACCTGTATGATTATTTACTCATCTGTCAGCTACTACCTACGTATCTCTCAGTCCATCCAGCTGTTTGCACATCTATTACTTATGTCTCCTTAGCTTCCTAACATTCATTTTTTAATATTTCCTTATTCTGTGAATTCACATACCAACATATTCCTGTATCTATGCATTCAGTACTTATCCATTCATGCATCTATCCACCTACTCATTTATTCAATATTTTCATCTACCCATCTATATAAGTGTGCTATAATCTGTTCATTGATCCATCCATACACCTGGCAAAACACACACACACACACACACACACACACACACACACACACACACACA
>NW_026586173.1:15031961-15033893 GCF_907164565.1 Psammomys obesus
CACACACACACACACACACACACACACACACACACACACACACACACTCGATTACTCATAATCAAATTCATTCACTTAGTTAGTCTTTCTTCTCTACTTTCTTCTGTCTCTTTGATTTGATTCTTTGTAAGTTCTGGGTTTTTTAGTCATCAGCTTTTGTACATTGTTGCTTGCAACCATCCATTTATTTTTTTCTATTTTCCTAATTTGTCTGCATTCTTTACTCATTCTTTCTGATGCCCACTAATCTTAATATCTTCCATTAAATTCATTCAGAACCTTGCTCACCCCTCCACTCACACAACCACTCTTCAGGATTGTTCAAAGGTCACCTGTGAATGGTGCTTCTGCCTTTAACCAAAAGCTTCTCTCACTATGGAAAGTCATTGTTGTATGTAGAAAGGGAAAAGCTGTAGAGAAAAATTCCTCCTGAACTGAGTCTCTCAGGATGAAAGAAATAATAAATAAATGAAACAAATAAATGAAACATGAAGTGTTCTTGGAAATGAGGATTTCAGCAATGACAATCCTTTTCACAGCTCCTGAGCCATCTACCACCTCCCTGCCTTCTCCATCTACATCTTTGAAGCCAGAACCTACCACAGGTATCTTAGGATCTCATTGCCTATATTTTTAGATCCCCTGTTCCACACTTCCACCATCTGAGTTCCACATAGAGTTAGGAAACCAGGATATGGCTACCCTAGCCACAGGGTAATCTTCACATGAACAAAGACCAGTTTAACAATTCAATCAGATACTTGCTTGCAAGACAAATTATATACATTGATTGTTTGTGTGTGTGAGGGAGGGTGGTAACAGACATATAAGAAAATGCAGAAAAGAGGAGGCATTCCAAGAAATTTGATTTTAAATTTCTCAGGATGAGCAGGAGTGATACAAAAAATGGAGGCATGATGTATTCCTGGAAGTAAAGATTTCAATTTGAAGGTTCAAAGGCCACTAACAATATAGTCAGTGAGAAAATTTGAGAGGAATTTTATTTTTTGGAATCATAATGTTTAACTCCCAGGAAAGCCTCTATATGTTCTGTTCAGCACATACCGGGTTCCAATAGAAGACTAAGGATAATTGAGACTGGAATTCATCAAAATATGACTTGAATACTGTTTCGGTTTGTGGTCTGTTGCTGTTATAAACATGATAGGAAACTTGAGGAAGTAAGAATGTATTTCAGCATGCATTTACATGTCACAGTATATACTTAAGGAAAGCCAAGTAGGAACTCAAAGCTGAAACACAGAGAGAGGACCTACAGCAGAAGATGGGAGAACAGTGCTTACTGGCTTGCTTCCAGACTCAGACCAGCTACCTTTCTTGAAAAACACAGCCCTCTCTACTACTGATGCTGTGTATAGCTGAATGGATCTCCTACATCAAATAGCAGACAATAAAATTCCCCATAGATATGTCCACAGGCCAATCTGATGGAAGCAGTTCTTCCATTCTTCCCCAGCATGACAACTTAAAAAGGAATATTAGCCACAAGTGTCCAATATTCAAGAGTCTACTTGCAGTGAAATACACATGGAACCATAGACAATCAAAATGAGAGCTTAAAGTTGAAAACTATCCTAGTACTCACCATATAGAACACCTTTGCACAGGCCATCCAATGAATTTGCAGGAAAAAATTTTGGTCATAAGAAAGTAATATCTAAGATGTAATTCAGAAGAGAGAATTCTTTCTGAAAAGGGTGTCTGTGGGATGTGGAGTGAAGACTTTGTGTAGGTTCTGACCTGACTGAAACTCTGGAATGTGATGAAACACTGGAAGAGAAGACAAGCTGATGAGAACAAGATTTTACTCTGGGATCATGCAAATCCACAGTTGTATATTCTTCTCCCCCCACAACTATAGAACACCCTCTGAAGATTCTTACCATCAACTTCACCATATCCAACCTTCCA
>NW_026586173.1:15033903-15034703 GCF_907164565.1 Psammomys obesus
TCCACCCTCTTCTCTTTCAAGACCTAAAAAGAATGGAACAGCCACTGATGTGGAAGCCACCTGCACCTACCACCATGACCCCACATATCCTGAGATGGACATCCAAGGGCTGTACTTGCAGCTGAGCAATCTAACTCATGGAATCACCCAACTGGGTAATTACTCACTCGACAAGGACAGTCTGTATGTCAATGGTAAGTGTGCTCTGTGGTTTCCTATAGGATGTCCTTTTATATACTCTCCATTTCCCTGAGCTCCAGGGGAGATAGTATAACTATGCTCTTTATACCTGAGCAATGAACAGTCAGTTCTTCCCAACACATTGTGTCTGCATTTTTTCTTCCCACTATCTTTGACACAAAGAAATGTTTGTACAATCAAAGCTAAAACTATAATTGTCTATAGTTATGAATATAATTTTTAACAAGTCAATTTGATGCTAAGTCTTATGTTCAATAAATCTTATTAGAGTCTCTTATTAGAAACCATAAAGTACGTTCTCCTATAGGGCTTCTGACCCTCCCAATTATAGATATTTTTAGGTGGCTTACCATTCCAGGAACGAATTACCAACATACAAACAAATCCAATATCCATTCTGAAATCACTTGTTTAATATTAGTCATGCCACAATTGTATTGGTTAGCACATCTTATCTGGCTACTTGGTATTGTAATACACAAGGCCACAGAATATATCTATATCTATATCTATATCTATATCTATATCTATATCTATATCTATATCTATATCTATATCTATATCTATATCTATATCTATATCTATATCTATATCTATAT
>NW_026586173.1:15034713-15041764 GCF_907164565.1 Psammomys obesus
TATATCTATATCTATATCTATATCTATATCTATATCTATATCTATATAGATAGATAGATAGATAGATAGATAGATAGATAGATAGATAGATAGTCAGCCGCCTTTATTTTACCTTCCAGTATGATGCACACCAGTCAGCAATGAATGGGCTTCCAGTTTGGTTCCAGAGTTCTCTGTGTCCTATAATCCAAAGTGTTTGATGTCTTGTCTTTTTCTCTTTTACACTCATTTTAACTATAAGAACTGAAGACAGGAAAGGAGATTTTCCAACAAGTTTATTTCTAATCAGAATTTTGATGATTTGAGTTTTCTCCATTCACTGTAACTTAGAAGTTGTGAGATACATGTACAGTTTTATTTCTCATAAATTACACAGTTTATATGCTTCATTAACTGTCTACTCAACAGTGTTGACACAGGAGATGGATTAGTTATATTTTTCTAGTGTAAACTACAGTGAGGCATATACTTGTTTCAGCACTCTGTTCTTCAAAAAGAAATGTAGTATCCACATCCAGAAAGTACTCAATAAACATTAACTGGATGACTTAATAGAAAAGATGGGAATAGGACAATTCAGGTGTTTTTTATGTATATAAGCAGTGAGACAATACATATTAAGGGAGCCTCCTGTTAAGAAAATACTCTAGAGGAGATAAGGGTGTTTTAAATTTGGATCAAATGGCAATAAATCCTTCTTCATGATAACATTTATGTCAGGTCTTAGAATAGGAGTGTGTATTAAATAAGTATATACCAATACATGCATCCAGATTTGTCCCACATATACCAAAGCATGGTGTGTGAGGCCTTACTTCTCTTTCCCTTATGTGTGCCTTTTGTATTATAGGTTATAATGAACATGGTGCAGAAGTTCCTACAGGTATGTATCAGTTTGTCCTATCAAGGTCTTGGGCCATACATTTCTCTTCATTTCTAAAGGAAACTTGCACTAACCACAAGCCAGTCTCTTGATAGTACCTGTGAATATTGGAAGAAAATTTGCTGTCCTTGACCTCTTCTAGTAATTTCAGCCTAAATATTAGACTCCTGATTTTTCTTCACTCCTCTTGTTTGGTGAAATATATTTATACTAGTGTTGCCTACAGAATTATGAGTGCTAAATTTAGATGAGTACTGTTGCTTATGTCTTCTAAAACAAATAGGTCTCCTCTAGTAGACTCTTCATTATTAAGTTGAAAATTCTGATGGGTACTTAAGTGGATTTGTCAAAATTTTTTATATTCTCTATTTTAGTGGCCCATTCTGTCTTTCTAGCTTTTTTTTTATTTTTCTACTCATTCATCTTCAGATACTATCTTTACATCTATCTGCCAATCATCTATCCTGCACCCATTTTCTTATTCTTTTCACGTATTACCTTCATTTCTTCTGTTTTCCTCATAGTGTTCATCTTTTAATCTATTTTCACTTCCTGCACCATCCAACAATATTTCAACCCTTTGTTTTCTCTATCTATCTACATACACACACACACACACACACACACACACACATACACATACATACATATGTGTGTAATTCATATATGTATTTATATGTATATATATCCATAACCATTTATCCAGATGGACAACCATCCACCAACTGTCAATTTGTCAATCCTTTTACAAATCCACCTTCTTCTCTTCATTTGCATGCTTGAAATTACTTCTTTCTACCTTTTCTTTTTCTGTATATCTGTCCATCCATCCATCTATTCACCTATTATCTTCTTTTATTTTTTACCTATTCATAAATACACTCACTAATCCATATGTATAACCATTTATCTGTAAATATGGCAATCTATCTACCAATCTACCAATATTCTGTCCAGTTATCTTCTTGGTATTTGTTCCTCCCAACCTGTTCTTGCTCTCTATTCATTCATCCATGCATCCATCTATCCATCATTCCTTGTATCCACCCACAGACATCTTTTCATCCATTACCCATATAGCCATCTATCTACACATGCCCATCTATCACTGTGTTCATATATTTACCTCTTATTTCTTTTTATTATTTATACAGTGTTCTGCCTCCATGTGTGCCTGCATACCAGAATAGGGCACCAGATATCACTATAGATGGTTGTGATCCACCATGTGGTACTGGGAATTGAACTTAAGATCTTTGGAAGAACAGTCAGTGCTCTTAACCTCTAGCCCTACCTATTATTTTTCATCTTATCTTTCTTCATTCATTCTATTTTTATTCTTGAATTTGTTTTGAATATCCATTTTTCTCTCATCTTTTTACTCATGCATTCATCTCTTCTACATATTTTGACTTCTAGTCCATCTGGCCCATTTGCTTGCCCTTTTCTGCTATCTATTTCACTATCTTGAATAGATTCAATTCACAGACTCGCCCTCTTCATTAGATCAATCACTCTTTCCTATACTATTGTTTGTGATTCACCTGGGAATATTTTCATGGCTTAGAGCTCTTATGGAAGGTTCTCTCATCATATGAAATCTCTATCCATCTTAACAATAATCTTTTCCCAGCTCCTGGGTCACCCACCATCATCCTGCCTTCTCCATCAACATTTGTGCAAGTAGAACCCACAGTGGGCATGTTGGAGCTCTTTTTCCTACTAGATAAGATTCCCATTCCACACCTTCACTGCCTAACTTCCTCATGACTATTTGTAATTCTAGAACTTGGAAAGTGAAGAAAGCGTGCCCTCACCAAAGTTGACCAGTTAGTCTAGTCAATAATGAAAGCTCTGGTTTGAATAAGAGACCCTGACTCAATATATGAGGTTGAGAAGGATCAAGAAAATAATTTAGTATCAATCATTGGTCCCAACATTTGCACACATGAACACACACATGTATACATACATATGCACATATATTCCATTTACACATGTATACATATATACACATATGTACATATACATGTGTGTGAAACAAAAACCACAGTAAAGTAAACTTGAATTTGATGCTGAGAGTTCAAAGGAGCCATGAATAATCCTAGAGTTCAAGCAGACTTAATGATATTTTTATTGTAAAAAATTTTTCTTGGTGTGCATAGGTAAAATACTTTAGACATAGCATGCAATGAATATCTTAAGATGTTAGCATGTGCAAGAGAGGATAATACCTAGCTGTGATGGGGGAAGCCGAAAGAATACATGTGAAGAATATTCAGAAAAGATAGTTGGTGCGACTTGGAGACAAGGAACTGTACAGCTTCTTACATAGATGGGTATATTGTAGGTAGTCATATAATGGGAAAGAATATGACCTGGTGAATGCATGAGTTCAAGTTACTTCCAGGTAAACCATAACCTGTAGTTATTTCTCTTCCTCTCTTCATGTAACCGTAGGGCATTTGAAGACTTTCACACTCAATTTCACCATATCCAACCTCCCATACTCAGCAGACATGACTGCTGGCTCAGCCCTGTTCAATTCCACTGAAAGGATCCTGCATCATCTGGTGAGATGCTCATTCTGATAACTCCCGGTTTGATAAGGTGTATTTCCTCCTCCATTACCTCTTTCCTTACTTTTACTTCCCAGATTGGGTCCTTGGACCAGAACGAATCCCTCTATTCAGATTGCAGACTGGCTTCTCTCAGGTGATTTGACTTTTTGTCCATTTCCCAGAAATGGTCATCCATTATTGTGACTCTTTTGCTTGGTCCTCCTTCTTTGGGACATTTAACCTTATTAGGGTCTCTCCAATGTCTCCATATCCCTTTCTATTCAGGCCTAAGAAGAATAGAACAGCCACTGGTGTGAATGCTATCTGCTTCTACCATCATAACCCTGAACATCCTGAGCTTGACACTCAGGAGCTGTATGCAAAGCTGAGCCAGCTGACCCAAGGAGTTACCCAGCTGGGAAGCTACATCCTGGAACAGAATAGTCTCAGTGTCAATGGTGAGTGTGGTCTGTGCTTTGCCATGGAGTATTTCCAGGCATCCTTTAATTTTTTTTTCTATACCTGCCAAAGTTACTGGTAGTGTCCATCTGATCTTAGTTCTTCCAGGAGCTTGGTATTTCTTCAAAGAATAAAAAAAGCACATACAAATAATTAAGTATCGTGATCTTTAATTCAAATGCAAAGAAAAAATATTCAGACCAGACAAACTGCAGGAAGGCAGCAAGCTGAAGCTAGATTTGCTCAGGATCCTTGAGTCACTTTCTTGAGGCTCCTTTCCATGGGTCCTAGAGGAGGGTGAATTGTTTGCTAGGAGTGGGTTGCAGATGGCTTCCTGTTTTGACTGTTAAGGGTAAGACATATAAACCTTTGCTCATTGTGACTGTACTTTCTAATGGTGCATTTTTAATCACATTTATGTCTACTCATGCATAGGCATAAAGTAGTAAATAGAGATTTTTTTTCCTAAACATACTCATGCATTTAAAACAAAAATAAAAAAGAAAGCAGATAAATATTAAGAAAGACACAAAGACCCAACAAAAAAAGAGAACTTTAAACCTATCTCTCTTATGAGCATTGATGCAAAAATACTTAATAAAATACTTGCAAACCGAATCCAAGAACATATCAAAGATATCATTCACCACGACCAAGTAGGCTTCATCCCAGGCATGCAAGGGTGGTTCAACATATGGAAATCCATCAATGTAATCCACCACATAAACAAAATGAAGGAGAAAAACCACATGATCATCTCCTTAGATGCTGAAAAGCATTTGCAAAAGTCCAAAACCCATTCATTTTTAAAGTCTTGGAGAGATCAGGGATACAAGGCACATTCCTAAACATAGTAAAGGCAATACACAGCAAGCCTACAGCCAACATCAAACTCAATAGAGAGAAACTTAAATTAATCCCACTGAAATCAGGGACAAGGCAAGGCTGCCCACTCTCTCTATATCTCTTCAACATAGTACTTGAAGTCCTAGCTAAAGCAATAAGACAACTAAAGGAGATCAAGGGGATACAAATCAGAAAGGAAGAGGTCAAAATGTCACTATTCACAGATGATATGATAGTATACATGAGCGACCCCAAAAATTCTCCTTCAGCTGATGAACACCTTCAGCAAAGTGGCAGGATACAAAATCAACTCAAAAAAAAGCAGAAGCTCTCCTGTATACCAAAGACAATAGGGCCAAGAAAGAAATCAGGGAAACAACACCCTTCACAATAGCAAGTGAAAGACCTGTTTGAAAAAAACTTTAAGTCTCTGAAGAAAGAAACTGAGGAATATATCAGAAGATGGAAAGATCTCCCTTGCTCATGGATTGGTAAGATTAACATAGTGAAAATGGCCACCCTGCCAAAAGCAATCTACACATTCAACACAATTCCCATCAAAATACCAACCCAATTCTTTACAGACCTTGAAAGAAAGATTCTCAGCTTCATATGGAGAAAAAAAAAACCCAGAATCTCCAAAACAATCCTGTACAACAACAGATCATCTGGAGGTATCTCCATCCCTGATCTCAAGCTGTACTACGGGACAATAGTAATAAAAACTGCATGGTATTGGCATAGAAACAGAAAGGAGGATCAATGGAACCGAATAGAAGACCCAGAAATAAACCCACACACCTATGAATACTCAATTTTTGACAAAGAAGCCAAATCCATTCAATGGAAAAAAGACAGCATCTTCAACAAAAGGTGCTGGTCCATCTGGATGTCTACAGGAAGAAAAATGAAAATAGATCCATATTTATCACCCTGCAAAAAAACTAAAGTCCAAGTGGATCAAAGACTTCAACATAAAGCCAGATACTCTAAATCAGTTAAAAATGGGGAACAGCCTAGAACTCATTGGCACAGGAGACAACTTCCTGAACAGAACACCAACAGCACAGACTCTAAGATCAACAATCAATAAATGAGACCTCATGAAACTGAAAAGCTTCTGTAAAGCAAAAGACACTGTCCTCAGAACAAAACGACAGCCTACAGACTGGGAAAGGATCTTCACCAACCCTATATCTGACAGAGGGCTGATATCCAGCATATATAAAGAATTAAAGAAGTTAAAAAGCATTTCTTTAAGTGTTTCTCTGCCATTCAATATTCCTCTACAGAGAATTCTCTGTTTATCTCTGTTCCCCGTTTTTTAATTGGATTACTTGGTTTGCTGCTTTTCAGCTTCTTTAGTTCTTTATATATGCTGGATATTAGCCCTCTGTCAGATAAAGGGTTAGTGAAGATTCTTTCCCAATTTGTAGGCAGTCGCTTTGTTTTGATGACGGTGTCCTTTGCTTTACAGAAGCTTTTCAGTTTCATGAGGTCCCATTTATTGATTGTTACTCTTAGAGCCTGTGCTGTTGGTGTTCTGTTAAGGAAGTTGTCCCCTGTGCCAATGAGTTCTAGAGCATACCCCACTTTTTTTTCTAGCCCATTTAATGTGTCTGGTTTTATGTTGAGGTCTTTGATCCACTTGGACTTCAGTTTTGTGCAGGGTGATAAGTATGGATCTATTTTCATTTTTCTACATGAAGACATCCAGTTGGACCAGCACCATTTGTTGAAGATGCTATCTTTTTTCCATTGTATGGTTTTGGCATCTTTGTCAAAAATCAGGTGTCCATAAGTGTGTGGGTTTATTTCTGGGTCTATCTGTCTTCGGTTCCATTGATCCACCATTCTGTTTCTATGCCAGTACCATGCAGTTTTTATAACTGTTGTTCTATAATACAGCTTAAGATCAGGGATGGAGATACCTCCAGAAATGTTCAACCTCATTAGCCATCAGGAAAATGCAAATCAAAACAACCCTGAGATTTCACCTTACGCCCATCAGAATGGCCAAGATGAAAAACTCAAGTGACAATACATGTTGCTGAGGTTGTGGAAAAAGGGGAACTCTCCTCCACTGCTGGTGGGAATGTAAACTTGTACAACCACTCTGGAAAGCAATCTGGCGCTTTCTCAGACAACTAGGAGTAGCGTTTCCTCAAGATCCAGCCATACCACTCCTAGGTATATATCCAAAAGAGGCTCAAGTACACAATCAGGACATGTGCTCAACCATGTTTGTATCAGCCTTATTTGTAATAGCCAGAAGCTGGAAACAGCCCAGATGCCCCTCAAC
>NW_026586173.1:15041774-15046653 GCF_907164565.1 Psammomys obesus
CTCAGCAATGAAAAATAAGGAAATCATGAAATTTGTAGGTAAATGGTTGGACCTGGAAAGGATCATCCTGAGTGAGCTGTCCCAGAAGCAGAAAGACACACATGGTATATACTCACTCATATAGACATAACATAGGATACACCTACTAAAAACTGTACATCTAAAGAAACTAAGCAAGAGAGAGGACCCTAACTAAAACGCTCAATCCCCATCCTGAAAGGCAAAGAGGATGGAAGAAGAAGAAAACAGGAAACAACCTAGGAACCTGCCACAGAGGGCCTCTGAAAGCCTCTGCCCTGCAGACTATCAAAGCAGATGCTGAGACTTATGGCCAACTGTTGAGTAGAGTGCATAGAATCTTATGTAAGAAGTGGGAAATAGTAAGAGCTGGAGAGAACTGCAACCACACAAGGAGAGCAACAGAACCAGAAAATTTGAACACAGGGAACTTCCCAGAGACTCATACTCCTACCAAGGACTATTCATGGAGATAACCTAGAACCCCTACACAGATGCAGCACATGATAGTTCAGTGTCCAAATGGGTTACATAGTGATGGGAAGAGGGACTGCCTCTCACATAATCTGATTGGTCTGCTCTTTGATCACCTCCTCCTGAGGGGGGAGCAGCCTTACCAGGCCACAGAAGATGACAATGCAGCCACTCCTGATGTGATCTGATAGACTAAGATCAGAAGGAAGGAGAGGAGAACCTCCCCTATCAGTGGACTTGGGGAGGGGCATGTATGAGGAAGGGGGAGGGAGACTGGGATTGGGAGGGGAGGAGGGAGGGGCTTATGGGGGAATACAAAATGAATAAAGTGTAATTAATAGTAAGAAAATAAAAAAATTAAAAAAATCTCTAAAAAGATTATAAATGAGAAAATTAATAAATATTTCATAATAAAAAATAAATAAAAATTAATAAAAATAAAATGAAAGATACACATTTGAAAGCAAAAAAAAGAAACCACTTTCTTTGTATTATCTGTGTATGCTAAAGTATTAATAACACATACATATTAACTATAGCCACCATGCTTTACAGTATCTTCGGGACTTTACCTTATAACAAAACCTTTGTATATTTAAAGTGTTATTTTTCCTTTTTTAAAAAAGGTACTTTTAAGTGGCACACAAAAAGGTAACATGTTGCTAACAGGTTCCATGGAAAACATGTTTCTATACATTTTTGCACTGGGTAATGTTTAAATGATGTTAAACACATCTAACTCTCTATTTATCATTTCTTTATAGTACAAATAAAAATCCTTTAAAACCCTTTCCCCTTTCTGGAGTTTACAGTTCAATGTCGCTATTGGCAGTCACCCTCTATGTAACAATGCCAGAGTTTCTTGTGCTGATATAGCTGGAACTAAAGACAGCCTTTCTTTATTTTCTTCAATGACCAAGCCTCTGGTCATTGCCATTCTGCGCTCAACTTCTATTAAATCATTTCTAGACTGCAAGTATTTGTGAGACATGTCCTTAAGTTGGCACAAATGAGAATTTATTCTTATTCTGTAGCATTACCCATTCATCAGTTAATGAACACTTCAACTGAGAAACCATGCCTTGTGATCTTACACACACACTAACACACACAGAGATAATTCATTGTCTCTGTAAGATTGATTTTTTTTTCCCATTCAGAATTGTTTTGGACATTGTATATAATAATTGCACAAACAATTATTCCACTTATAAGTGATCTCATATGATATGTGTATTTCCCTCTAATTTATTTCACATGACATACTAGATGTAAACAGATTTGTGATGAATTTTAAATCAAGATCCCAGGTCTGAGCCATGTGCCTCTCGGGAAAAGAATCATAGATTCTTCCACATGGCGTTCCTTTATGCCCGCGGGTCTCCCGTGAGCAACAGTGTGCTCTAGGCGCTCAGAGGAATGGTGAGACAAGTGGGGATTCCTGAGAGGGAATCCAACATGACACAGTGTGCTTACTATTGTGAGAAGACATTGAACAAGATAGTTGTGTATACTTCCTTGAGATCTGTCATGTTGGGCTCCTGAAGCCTAAATGGGAGTTTTCTGGACAAAGTGGAAGAACATCCCAAAAAAATAGAACCTGAGTAAGCAAAATGAGATATATCCGAGTAATATAAACCTCTGTAAAATTCCTGTTTCCCCCTACTTTGGAATAACTTTGCATTTGTGTGCTCTCTATACCCCTAGCATGCATGCCTACTGTAGGCTCATTCTCATAGTAGGCAGAGGTTTTCTATGAAACTCCAGTCCTGTGCAAAGATCTTAGGGTTTTTTTCTTCCTCTTACTGTAGGCTATGTGCCCCAGAATATAACCATAGAGGGCAAGTACCAGCTAAACTTCCGAATCATCAACCGGAACCTCAACAACACAGACCCAACATCTTCAGAGTATATCACCCTAGAGAGGGACATCGAAGAAAAGGTGAAATCACTTTCTAATCTCCCATCTCTCCCTTCCCTGATCATTATCCCATCTGACTGACATGTGCCAAATAATCATTTCAGTGGTTGAACTTTGCCAATGTGTTCCCACTTCTCTAGTGTTTTCAAAGGTGCCAGTGTAGCTGTGCTGCCTGTTTACCAGGCACACAAACTGATACTCTTAGAGGGGCACTATGAGGGATGCCGAGATGGCTCACAGGGTAAGACACTTGCTGGGAAAATCTAAATAGTGCCCTGAATTTGATCCCTAGAACACAATTAAGGGTGGAAGAAAAGAGGTCCACAAAGTTGTACTCTGACCTCCAGATATGCATCGCACCATGAGTGAACCCCACATCATAGACACAAAATAACAATAAACAAAAATTTTAAAGGAGTCATTGTGTTAGCTTTCTTTTATGAAAAATACCTATAGTAAATGGCTTACCAGAGGAAGGTTTGGTTTCAGAGGTACCAGTCTGGGCTCAGCCCTCTCTATTTCTTTGGCCTGAAGTAAGGCAAAACAGGACTGACAGGAGTGGTGTAAGGCAGAGCTACCTCCACATGGTAGCTAGAAAAAAAGAGGAAGAATGTGGAACAAGATCTCACCTTTCAATCACAATGAATTGTTTCCTTCAAGTAGACCTATTCCCTGACAATTTCTACTACTTGCCAATAATTCATTTAATTATGAACTCCTCAATAGATCAGTCCATCAAGAGGTCCGACCTTTATTATCTAATCACTTCCTGTAAGCTGCACATTGCTACAGTAGAGATTGGGCCTTCAACAAACGACCCTCCTCAAAGGACATTTCAGATCTAAACTATAGCAGCTATGGGGTACCTGGAGGGATACAGTAAGTAGAAGCAGAGCTAGTATTTGAACTGGGGTCTCCTTTGTTCCCAAAATTATACTCATTCCATTGTTTCTGGTGATCTCTTCATCCTCATAGAACTCTCTAACCAACTCTCTCTACTCTTTCTTCTAGGTCACTACACTCTACACAAGCAGCCAGCTAAAAGAAGTATTCCAGTCTTGCCTGGTCACCAACTTGACGTAAGTTCTAAAGATAGAAAACTGACTGCTTGGCTTCCATAGATTTAACAATAACAGGATAACTATGGGAGAACACTTTTTTTAACATATATTTCAAAGTATAAATGTGATAGCTATATTTTTCCCAAACCAACCTCCCTGTTGAACACTGTGACATATGGTCATCTCATTATATTCTCTCACAGGTCTCTAATGAGGTGGATACAATGATCATATGAGAGAATCTGAGCCTCAGAAAAATACATTTCCTAAAGACCATAAACACGAGACTTAAGCCCTGGTCTTAGGGAAGAAACAAAGATGTCGTTTTAAGAAATGTTGGGTCACCAAACACAGGACTTGCAATACTTCCCAAGTTCTGTGACTTTGATATGTGTTTATTTGTATACATGTGGTGTATGTGAGTGGTTCTTTCATGAGTGTGCGGGTGCACAAGAATGGCAAAGGCCAACAAATAATAACAGATATCATGCTGTATCACTCTCCACCTTACTTCCTTGAGATGGGGCATCTCACAGAACCTGGAGTTAGGCTTACATAAATCCTCCTGTCTGTCCTGGATAATGCGGGAGTTATAGGACTGTGTGCAGCCATGCCCAGGCTTTTTAAAGGGTGCTGTGGTCTAAGTGAGCGTGTTCTCATGCTCATGTCATAAGTGCTGTTATTCACTGAGCCATCTCTCCAGCGCACCTCTGAAATTTAACATGGGAATAATTATGGCAACACCTTCCATCAGAGTGATGGAAGCTACTTTTTAAGGATCTTAATACATATCAAGTGTTTAATATGTGTTGTTATTGCTACTGTATTTTTTCCTCTTATTTTCTAGAAAACATATTTCCTAGAAAAACATTCCTAGAATTTCTAAGGAATGCAAATAACCCCAATTCCTACATTTAGATTTTTGCATCTTTTTAAGTGTCAGCTTGTTGTACTGCTAGCATTCAATGCTATCTGAATCCTTGTGGTCTCTGTTCCTAGGTCTGGCTCCATGGTGGTCACTGTGAAGGCATTTTTTTCCTCTTATCTGGATCCCAGCCTTGTGAAGCAAGTCTTTTTGAATAAGACATGGAATGCCTCCTCCCACTGGCTGGGTGCCACCTACCAGTTGACAGATCTGCGTGTGATAGGTACAAATAGTGATGTTGGTTTCATAAATGGAAGCAATAAGGTCAATCATGTGAAAGAAAAAGGCTTCTGAGTATTAGTGAAATAGGGGTGTAAGGGAGGTATTCTGGGGGTCCTTGTGAATGGTTCCTGCCTATGATTCTTCCAAAGGAAGGAAAAAGAGGATATGAAGTAAATACAACTAATCAGTTTAGTTTATTTTGTATGTAAATTGTGTGTGTGTGTGTGTGTGTGTGTGTGTGTGTGTGTGTGTGTGTGT
>NW_026586173.1:15046663-15061217 GCF_907164565.1 Psammomys obesus
TGTGTGTGTGTGTGTGTGTGTGTGTGTGTGTGTGTGTGTGTGTGTGTGTGTGTCGTGTACATGGTATGGATGGAAAATATGGTATCAGGTGTCTTTCTGTAGCATAGACCATCTTATTTTATGAGACTCTATCTGGAGCTCACAATCCAAACATACTAGTTAGCCACTAAGACCCAACAATCCTACTGTCTCCTCTCCAGTGCTAGGATTACAGGTGCATGCTGTACCTAACTTATTTAATATAACATTATTATTAATGTTTTGAGAACTTCATTGGTGCATACAATGGTTTTTGATCATATTCACCCATACTCTATTCTCAAGTCCTTACATACCTACTTCTCCCAAATTAATAACCGTTTTTTCATCACCCACCAAATGCAATTTGTGATGCCTCTATAGTCATGAATGGGGAGCCAACCACAGGATTGTGGTGGACCACACTCTTATAAGAAAATGGATTCTCCCTCCCTCAGAATTCTTCAACTGTCAGGCTCCTCAACTAGGGACAGAGGTTTGTGAGGCCTTCTATTCATGCTGGACTGTATACTGGATTGATCTTGTACAGGTCTTATAAAGACAACTACAAATGCTATCAGTTCATAACTATAGCAGTACTATTATGTCTAGAAGATGCTGATTTGCTCTAGTCCTTGTTGTTATAGCATTTTCAACCCCTCTTCCTTAATGGTCCCTAAGCCTTTCAGGGGAAGTGTGTGTGTGTGTGATATAAATGCCAAATTGTGGCTGAACATATGCAAAGAAATGTGGATCAATTGTGAAATTCATTAACCATTGTCTTCTACTGTACCAAAGAACTTTTCTGGTGAGATCTGAAAGTGGCATTAATCTATGGGTAGAGAAATATGAATTTAGAAGATAGTTTGATACTATCTAAATTTAGCAGAATAATAGCAGTAGGTCATTGTTCTCATTTTTTTAAATGTGTGTGTTAAGGATTCAAACTCAGGTCATCATGCTTGCTCAGTGAGCACATACTGACTGAGCCATCTTCTTAGCATCCTACATGTAAACTAAAATAAGTTGCCTGTATCCTTGGATATTCATAATTAATAATGAATGGCTGATTTATTGCTGACAAATAGTTGATATAGAAGTTCTCTCTCTCTTCTTTCAAGACATGAAGACATCCATTATTCTGCCAATAGAAATACCAACAACCAGTTCCAGCTCTCAGCATTTCAACTTAAACTTCACCATCACCAATCTACCCTATTCCCAAGACATAGCCCAGCCAGGCACCACAAAACACCTGCAAAACAAAAGAAGTATTGAATATGCGGTGAGAATGGTGTTGCTTGTCCACTTCACTCCCAGGCAGAAACTGACTATGAACACTGGGTCAGTGGGTAATTTGGAGTTCCTGAGGACACATTTTTATTCCCACTTATAAACTGAGAAGAACAGAGAGACTCAATAGCTAACAAAGGGTGCTGTAGTTATCAAACCCTGGAACAAGACATGGACTTGCATTTGTCAATGAAATCATAAACTGGGAAGTATACTTAGTGGTTGTCAAATTTCTTTGGTGTTGAAACCTGGAGTTCTGAACTAGAAAATATTGTTTTGTTTTTCAGCTCAACCAGCTTTTCAGAAACAGCAGCATCAAGAGTTACTTTTCTGACTGTCAAGTTTTAGCCTTTAGGTAAGTACCAATTCAGGACCTAACGACCCTGGGGACTTCTTGGCCTCAAACTCATTACATTACTGAATATGACCTTAAATTTCTGGTTCCCTACCTTCACCTCTGATATAGAGTGCTGAGATTATAGTTGTGCACCATCAAATGCGAGAAATTACAAATGTGCAGACTCTTTCCTATATATCAATGAAGCCCCAGGGAACAGTCATGGGACAGCATTTCCCTCTGGTGGTCTTGTCAAAGATATCAGCCACACTGTGGATTCAAGTGGAGAGGAGGCTTGGACAGATGGCTCCATAGATAAAATGCTTACCTTGCATGTATGGAAATCTGAGATTTGTATCCTTAGAATCCATAAAAAATCCTGGGATGGCCTCATGCACCTGTTATCCTGGGTTTGGGCAGCAGGAAAGAAACTAAAATGATTCATTTTTCATAACTTCTTGGTTTCTATTTTAGGAAAGATAACCAAAGAGATATAAAATTATTGCCTAAAAGCTAGCTTTTTCATAAAGTAGGAAGTCCAACTAGCTTCGAAACTTAGCTGACTTTGTGAAGCCTACAAGATATGATGGTGATTGGTAAAAGGGACCATGAAATCCAAAATGCAAAACTACAGCAAATATAAGCATATATAAAAAATAGTAATATTCAAACAAATGAGCTTTTGTGGGACTAACTTGAATTTAAACATAAAATAGTTGGTTTGTGGATGAGCAGTATTGTCAAGAACTACCACATGGAGCCAGGCTTGCCGGCCTGTCTGTAATTCTTTTTCCAGGAGAATTGAGGTTCCAATTTGTAAGTTTAGACTCATTAACAAAACAACTTTTTAAGAACTTAAAAAAAAAACCAAAACAAAACCTGAGAACTATTTTATTAGATGTTGGGAGAAAAACAAAGGGTAGGCAAGGTGTAAACCCTGTCAGGTAGAGGGTGAAGAGGAAAAGAAAATTCTACACATTTCGAAATTTCAAATCAGGTTAAGCCTTAGAGGTCTTCAAGCAGTATAGGATGCGTGTATGCCACAGGGGCTGAAGGAAGTCTTCACAGAAAGATGAAAAAAGGCACAGACTGACAGGGTAAGCATGCACAGGCCTTTGGCTGACATTTAAAGAATACATAAAAAGGAAAAAGGCAACGGGTTTTAAAATTAGAACTCAGGAAAGCAGACAGTGAGGGTCTGTAAGTAACTTCATCATAACAGGATTTCTGGTGAGTATAAAAGCATTACTTTATTAAAAGGATACTTGTTCCTATCTACTTAACATTTCTTCAGATCCTGGCCAGGTGATTGACAGCCAGGTTGGACTAACTCTTTAAGAAGGTAGTTACATAATGTTCTTACCTTTGAAGCAGAACAGAATGCCACGGTTCTACCCAAGGTACGAGGTAGAACTCAGAATTCATTCTTTTGACCAGAGGGCAGTACCTTTGCCTTAAAGGACAAACCATATTGCCACCTTTCCACATGAATTTTAAATTTTAAAAAGCACAAACATAAACATGTTTTTTAGTGTTAATAAGGGAATCAGGCTGTGGAATCTAAAGCTGATTATGAGCATGGGGTCCATCTTTAATGGCCTCCACACATCCTAATGTCTAAGTATGGAAAACTAAAGCAGGAGGATCAGGGTTCAAGACTAACCTGGGCTATGTACTGACACACCATCTCAAATAAACAAACCATCATTTGTCCCAAAGCTTTGTTTCCTCATCAGATTAAAATAAAGTGCTTCCAAGATCTGAGAGTCTCTCAGTCAATAAGATTCCTGAGTAGATAAACACACACTTGCCACCAAGAATGATGACATGAATGTGACCTCCAAGGTGCATATGGTGGAAAGGAAAGAATCCTAAAAATTGTCTTCTGACCTCAATATGAGCAATGTAGCACATGTGAAAACACACACAAAGTGTGTGAAAAAATTGATAATCATAATAAAAATAATTTTCAAGGTTATCTCAGAATCTCACATGAGAATAGATCTAGGAGCCCATGGTACTGTAGACCTTATTGTGATTATCATTCATTGTTGACTGTCTATACTTCTGAAACTAGATCTCCATGTAACTAAGTTCCTTGATAACTAAAGGTTCCCTCATGTCCTTTTTCTTTTCTATATAATTTGTTCACTTTCCATCCTGATTGTAACTCCCTCCCTCATCTTCTCCTGGTCTCACTCTCCCTTACTCTTCCCCCTTCTCCCTTCCTTGTTTTCACAGAGGGGAAGTCCTGACCCCAGCCTATTAAGTCTCATTAGGTCTGCCTGTATCCCCTTCCTCTGTGGCCAGCCTAAGCTGCTCCACCAGGGGGAAGTGATCAAAGAGCAGGAATCAGTGTTCATGTCAGAGACTGCCCCTGCTCCCCTCCCTAGGGAACCTACATGGAGAGTGAGCTGCCGACTGGCTACATCTGAGCAGGGGGTCTAGGTCCTCTCTATGTGCAGTCCTTGGCTGGTGCATCAGTCTCTCCAGGGCCCTCTCGGTCCAGATTTGCTTTTTTTTTTGTGTGTGGAGCCCTGGGTCTGTCTATCCCCTCACTCTTTCACAGGACCCCCAGCACTCTACCCAAAGTTTGGCTGTGAATCTTAACCTTAGCATCTACTTTGATCCCCTGCTGGGTGGAGTCTTTCAGAGAACATCTATGGTAGGTTTCTATCCTGTTCCCTCTCTTCAACTGCATCCATTCTCTATTCTATTTTCCCTTCTGAATAAGAATTAAGCATTCTCCCTAGGGTTCTTCTCATTTAGCTTCTTTGGGTATGTGGATTGTAGTATGGTTTCCCTGTATTCACTGTATGGCTAATATCCGCTTATAAATGAGTATATACCATGCCTCATGTCCTTTCTTGATATCAAAGTATGTGATGTGTTTTTATAATTATCAGCCTGTGAAGGGAAGAAAAATGATCTGTAACAGTTTTTTTTTGGGGGGGGGATGGAGTTTCATTGTAGCTTAAGCTGGTTTCAAACCCCCATGTAACTGAAGATAATCTTGAACTCTGACCCTCTTGCCTCTACTCCAAAATGCAGGAATTACAGGCCTAAGTTACCATGCCTGGTAAGGTTGCTGAAGGAGCATCTGTGCAGTGTCAACTAATGATGTGCTAAGTGGGTTCTCAACTCTTACTGAATTCTAAGAGCTTTTGAAAAAAAAATGTTCATTTCTAGGATCTGACAGACATTTGTATTTAATTTGTTTGGATTGATGCCCAAGTAAGGATCCAATTTAAAAGCACCTCAGGAAATTCTGTTATGAAGCCAGGGCTGAGAATTTCTCTTTCAAGTAGCAAAAGGAAAAAAAAGGGAGACAGAATGTTGTAGATAAAAAAGAAATAACTGAAGCCCAGGGCCCAAGAAAGCTAATGGTCTAGAACTACACAATATAGACCCCAGTAGCCTAGCTATGCTGTTCAGTAGAGTAACTGATAACTAATGAAACAAGTTAAGCATCTGTTACATACAGAATCTAGGGTCTCATGAATGCTGGGGAGATACTTTACCATTGAGCCATGCCCAAGCACAGAGAGCAATTGATTATCCCTATACCATTTGTGCCATTATTGAACCGTGAGAAAATCTTGTCAGACTGGTCATAATTGGAGCTCCCACGGATCACAGCTGAGTAAGACTGCTATTGACGCCCTCACCTACCCCACCTGGAGCCTGCATAGCACCTGCCAGTACTATAAAAGCTGGCCATTAGGCAGGAATCTTCCAGCTTGATTTCTTCATGCCCAATGAAAAAAGTATGTGGTACCTTCAGCAATGAGGTCTTAGCCTGGCTTGATCTTGTGTAAGCTATTTGTGGGCAACCCACAAATAGCAACTATACGTTCATGAATGCAGTGGTCCCTTTATATCCGGAAAATACTGTTTCAGAGCCCTCCTCCATGACCTCTGGCTCTTACATTCTGAATTACACAATGATCAAAGAACCATAGAAGCAAAAGTATAATACAGATGACTTATTTAGGCCTAGCTACATTTTTAGTATTCTGTAGCAACATGCTACAACTAATACCTATATTCAGAAAGTGCGGGTGCAGAATGTCAAACTTGGACAAAATTCCCCAAGAAAGAGACGAGCAACAGGGCGTCTATACTCAAGGTAGAGTAACAAACATCCTTCATACTTTGTGCCCTCTCAGGTCTGTCTCTAACAGCAATCACACAGGGGTAGATTCCCTGTGTAACTTCTCACCTTTGGCTCGAGGAGTGGACAGAGTTGCTATCTATGAGGAATTCCTTCGCATGACACAAAATGGTACCCAGCTGCTGAACTTCACCCTGGACAGGAAGAGTGTTCTTGTGGATGGTAAGGCTCCCTGGTCAATGAAGGCAGGGTGGCATTCCCAGTCACAGGTTCTTAGCTAGATTTATTCTTTTCATGGTAAAATTTGTGTAGTCTAAATTGATTTTAATATTTGAATGAAAATGCTAATTGAAGCAAGGTAGTACATGGCAAGCATTTGTAAGTATTATTTTAATTGGAAAGAATATAGTTAAGTTTAAGCTGTGAATTGTTACTTTATTCTGTCTACTTCTCAAAAGTTTTATTCAAAAATAGCCAGGCATAGTGATGCATGTCTTTTAAGTTCTCTGGAGGCAGAGGCAGGTAGATCTCTGGGAGTTCAAGGCCAACCTTGTATAAATAGGGAGTTCCAGGCCAGATAGCACCATATAAAAAGATCCTGTTTCAGAGGAAAAAATTTAAATAAAAATAAAAGGCTAAGGTATGGTTGGGGGCATATCTCTGTGGTACAGAACTCTCCTCCCATGTCCAAGATCGTAGATTTTATGCCTAGCTTAAAAGAGCAAATCCCCCTGGGCAGTGCAGCCTTGCCAGGCCACAAAGGAAGACAATGCAACCAGTCCTGATGAGACCTGATAGGATAGGGCCAAATAAAAGGGGAGGAGGCCCTCTCCTATCTGTGGACTAGGAGAGGGGGATAGAGAAGAAGAAGGAGGGGGGGTGGGATTTGGAGGAGAGACAAGGGAGGGTGCCATAGCCAGGATACAAATTGAATAAACTGTAATAAATGAAAATAATAATAATAAAAAATCCAGCCAGGCATGGTGGCACATCACCTTAACCCTGGTACTTGGGAGACAGGGGCAGGAAGATATCTGAGTTCAAGGCCAGCCAGGTCTATAAAGAGAGTTCCTGTTTTGAAAAACTCAAAATAAATAAACAAGAAAAACATACTCACGTGCCCTCTCCATTTCATTTATTTCTAGGGTATTCTCAAAACAGAGAGGATGACGTGATGAAGAACTCTGGTAAGATTCAGGATAGCCCATGCCTAGAGCATGACAGGAAGCACCTTCTCTGTAACAGTGTCATAAAGTGCTGCTCGCAGAGGGTCATGATGAAGGAGGGTCAAACCATGGCAAGCATTGATGAGGTAGAGTGGACAGACAGAGCGTTTTTGTCCTGTTTGAAGACCATACAGGAAGAAGTGGGTATGTGGAGTCACATGATATTGAACCACTGAGCGCTCTCTACAAGATTCATACTCATCTCAATCCACACATGGCTCAGAGAGAATTGCTAGAAGGGGACAATGGTTGATTCACTCCAGTATTTGTCTTCCCAGGTCTTCCCTTCTGGGCTATTATTCTCATCTGCTTGGCAGTACTACTGATACTCATCACATGCCTAACATGCTGTTTTTTGGTAAGCAAGAAAGTGTGGAAGATGGCCCATTTTCTCAAGACTGAGTTTTTAACTTTTAAACAGACAAGCCCCGTACAAAACTTCTTTGGTATAGGATGGTTTACATGAATGACAATGTTCTCAAAAAATGATTTAGTGCCAATGTACCCATGTAAGCTTATTTATATACTGTCTATAAGGTTTGTATGACATTGCATTCATAAAATAAGTCCCTAAAGTTATGCAGTACATGACGTCTATTATACATACACAAGCTCTTTGCTGGTGATAAACATTTTCTTCTAGATTGTATGTGGCTGTATTTTTTAAATCTCTCTTTTCTAATTCTAGTGTTATTGATACTCAGATTTAGTAGGTAGCCAAGGAAATTCATGAGTTTCAAATCCTCCAGTTTCTGTCTCCCAAGTGGAGACAGAATAGGATAACAAGCATGGTCCACCATGCCCAATATCTATTTTATTTTTATTTGGCAAAAATGTGTATTTGTATGAGTTGTAAGGTATGCATTAAGAAATGACTAAGTCAAGTAAATATCATCAAATAATTTTGTGTTTTGTGAATCCTACCTTGGGCATTTCTGAAATATATATTACATTAACTATAGTCAGCGTGTTCTACAATGGCTCTTAAAATTCTAACATTAATCACAAATGAAATACAGACAATGATACAGCAAAATGAATAAAACAAGAACTAGAAGGCCAAGACCAGTAATTGCTGGTGAAAATATGAAATAACAGGAACTCTTACTGAAAGCAAGTCAGCTGTCATTTCATTGAGAGTTACATACACTTGACACAGGATACAACCACCCCAATCCTAATAACTTATGTAAGAGAAATGAGTGTACCCATCTATAACAGATGTGCAGTTTCAAGCCAGAGAAAATTTTAGCATTGGAAAGGGGAGGCACAAATGGAGCCTCACTGCTAAGCAATTGATACCTGCTGGTAAAAGGAAAAATCCTTTTTCTCCAATGGAGTATCACTAGGTATATCAACCATGCTCCAGAGCAGGCCCTAGGGCCAGGAGTATTTAGTTGCCCAATGCAGAATAATCTCCATTTGTTTTTTTTGTTTTGTTTTGTTGCAGGGGGTGGGGAGGCTTTTTGTGTTGTATAGGAGGTTTTGTTTTGATATTTATTTTCTTTTTTTCTTTGAAAGAAAGAGCAAAAGAGCATGAAGTTGAATGGGCTAGGGATGTAGAGAGGATATTGGAGGAGTTGGGGGAATGAAAACATAATCAAAATATGTCATATGAAAAAAGTTTTTTTAAAGAAGAGAACACCTATTTAAAGTCTAGTGCACAAATGTGCATAGCTACCTTTTCAGTCCTAGCCAACTTAAGGAAGAAAGGAAAGAAGCTAGGGAGGGAAGAAAGGAAGGAAGAAGAAAGAAAAGGAAGGAAACAAAGAACTCAATCTGAAAACAAACAAAAAACTTCAGTTTCCACCATAAGATATATGTCAACAATTGAATGCTATTCAGCAATGAAAAATAATGAAATGACAGGGGTCTTTCCTGAGACTGATATTCCAACCAATGACTATGCATGGAGACAACCTAAGATCCCTGCACAGATGTAGCCCATGGCAGTTCAGTATCCAAGTGGGTTCCATTGTAATAGGAACAGGGACTGTCTTTGACATGAACTGATTGGCCTGCTCTTTAATTACCCCCCCCCCCCCTTGAGGGGGAAGCAGCATTAGCAGGCCACAGAAGAAGACAATGCAGCCACTCCTGATGAGACCTAATTGACTAGGATCAGAAGGAAGGAAAAGAAGTCCTCCCCTATCAGTGGACTTGGGGAGGGGCATGCATGCAGAGGGTGGAGGAAGGGAGGGATTGGGACGGGAGGAGGGAGAGAACCACAGGGGGGATACAAAGTGAATAAAGTGTAATTAATAAAGAAAAAAAAAAGAAATAGAAATAAGCACAGGGGTTTCTTGAAACAAAATTATTTTTACAATTGGCAGAGAAGGAAGAATTATGACAAAGCAGAACACAGAGAGGGTGAATGGATGTTTCTCTTCCCTTTTCTGAGTGATGGTTCAGGGAGTTGTACTAAAAACTTACTAAATCATTTATTTCTTTTTGAAACAGAATTTTACTATATAGCCCTGGCCAGTGTTAACAATCTTCCTAACTCAACTTCTTAATTGCTGGGAGTAGAGACACATACCACTGTGCCTGACTAAATGATTCACGTTAAATTGTGGACTTTATTGTATGTCAGTTAATTCTCATTTAAGCCAGAAGAATGGCAGTGGAGAGGAATCATAGAAATCAGGCTGACAATTCGATGAGAAAAAAATAATTGAGAGAAAAAAATTATAGACAAGTAGATAAGTGCTGGATAATTAGAAACATAGACATAGAACAGATAGATGTCTGACAGATGCTAATTGACAGAAGGATATACAGATGGCTGATAGGCATATAGATAACAGACAATACATTATTAATACATGATAGATAAAAAGAGAACAGAATCATAATTGATTGTAAAATGATAGAAAATTCAGATGCAAGTAAAATAATAGCAGAGACTAGATTACTAATGGATGACAACCATTTTATATATGATACATGTTTAATGAATATTAATAAATTCAGAAAGGAAAAAATATGATATATGAGTGGAATAATAATCCAGACTAAAGAGGGAAGAAGGGGCTTTAAGGGAGAAACCCAAACAGCATAAGGAAGAAGAGAGATAGAAGAAATACCAGGCCTTTGGCCTTGGCCATATTTTCAATTCCTGATGTCTCCTTTACTTGGTGGCTGGCTAATTCATTCTTACAGCTTCTCCTAACCCTTACAGGCAACTGTCTGCAGGAGAAAAAAGGAAGGAGACTACCAGGTTCAACGTCACCGCCTAGGTTATTATCTGCCTCACCTAGACCTGAGGAAGCTTCAGTGACTCCACTTGCCAGTGGTGCCTTTTCCCTATCAGGGTTAAAAGAATAAATAAACCACATTGGTCAAACTCAGCATCTGTGACTTTCTTGATTTCATCCCTGAGGATGTCCTGGGGAACAAAGTGAGAAATGTTCTTCCTTTGTTAAGTCCTGAAGGAAACTCAATTATGGTCGGTAGTCTCATAATATGTAGTTCTTCAAAAACAGTAGAAAGGGTAAAAATAGTTGTATTGCTCAATTTTCTTGCTGCTATTGCTAAATATATGATCAGAGCAACTTAAAGAAGGGTTTAGTTTGACTATATTACAGGGGGATATAGTCCATTTATGGTGGGGAAAGGGTGATGGCTCCTTGGAACCAAGTTGGTCATATTACACAGGCAGTTAGGAAACAGAATAGGAAGTGGGGCAGGCTAGAATGTCTCAAAACCCCTGTGAACCTCTTCGTCCAGCTTATTTTCTGTAAGACTTCAACACAAATCCTCGAGTCCTTACCCTCTCTCCTTGGGGAGCAGGGTTGGTTTCCTTTTCTCCACATCATTCCCAGCATGTACTGTCACTTGAGTTTTTGATCTTTGCCATTCTGATGGGTGTAATCTCAGGGTTGTTTTGATTGGCATTTCTCTGATGACTAAGGACATTGAACATATCTTTAAAAAAAGAAAAAGTGGGGAAGAGCCTAGAACTCATTGGCACAGGAGACAACTTCCTAAACAGACCACCAAACAACAGCACAGGCTCTAAGATCAACAATTAATAAATGGGACTTCATGAAACTTGAAACTAAAAAGCTTTTGTAAAGCACAGGACACTGTCATCAAAACAAAAATGGCAGCCTACAGACTGGGAACAGATCTTCACCAACCCTATATCTGACAGAGAGCTAATATCCAGAATATATAAAGAACTCAAGAAGTTAAAAAGCAACAAATCAAGTTGCTTAATCCAATTAAAACATGGGGTATAGAGCTAAACAGAGAATTCTCTGTAGAGGAATACAGAATGGGAGAGAAACACTTACAGAGATGCTCAATGTCCTTAGTCATCAGGGAAATGCAAATCAAAACGACCCTAAGATTTCACCTTACATCCATTAGAATGGTTAAGATCAAAAACTCAAGTGACAATAATGCTGGAAAGGATGTGGAGAAAGGGGAAGCCTCCTCCATTGCTGGTGATAATGTAAACTTGTACAACCACTTTGGAAATCAATCTGGTGCTTTCTGAGACAATTAGGAATAGCGTTTCCTCAAGATCCAGCTATACCACTCCCAGACATATATCTAAAATATGCTCAAGTACACAAAAAGGACATTTGCTCAACCATGTTTGTAGCAGCTTTATTCCTAATAGCCAGAATCTGGAAACAACTCAGATGTCCCCCAACAAAGGAATGGATACAGAAGTTGTGCTACTTTTACACAATGGAATACTACTCAGCAATTAAAAACAAGGGAATTATGAAATTTGCAGGCAAATGGTGGGATCTAGAAAAGATCAGGGAATCTGCGCCCACCCACGACAGTGCCAGTACCCGAAACCCCTCCTGTGCCTGCACCTCCCCACCCCACATTCCAGGCATCTACACTCTCTAGCACCCTGTCCTTCAAGTCACACTTCCACGCACATGCACACACACACACACACACACACACACACACACACACACAGCTTGCTCTCCTGCACTTGTGCAACTGCACCTGCAGATCTTCCTCCTTATGTAAAACTGAAACACCAACGCACTCTCAAACCAATGGACCTCTCACGTCTTCCAGATGAATACTCCAAACACCAGTCAAAGACAGACCTAGTCTGAAGCACAAACTCCAGGAACAAGCAGTGACGCTTATAGATAAGCAGATGGCCAAAGGTTGGCCTAAGAACACACCCAACAAAAATCAGGACATCATGGCTTCACCAGCAACTCCCAAAATTAATGGATATTTCAATTCATCAGAAACATAAGAAAATGATTTTAAAGCTATGGTTATCCAGTTATTAGAGGCACATAAAGAGGAAACAAAAAAATCTCTCAAAAGAAATAGCCACACAAATGGACGCAAATAATGAGGAAATGAACAAAGCTCTCAAAGAAAAAAAGAAAAAAAAAACTTATTATATTATAAAAGAAACATCACTCTAGAAACACACAAGACCAGCAATCAAAAGGGATAATTAAGGGATTTTAAATAATAAAACAAAACTTTATGGGATAAATTGACATTAAATTTTATTTAATTTTAAATAAAGTAAATTTAATTAAATCTATTGATTTACATTTAAATTCTAACACATAGGTATTTATGATCAGGTCAATACTGAAAACTGTCTCTATTATCTTTGCAAATGGCAAATATCAAACACATACAGTCTGATAAACTGAGCAAAAAGTCTGGTATGTGTTTACATTCAGTTCTGGGTGAATGATTAATCAAGGACAGAAAAAAGAATTAACTGGAGATGGGGTGGATATGACAGTTCAGCAGATAAAAGCTCTTCCTACCAAGCTTAAAATCCTAAGTTGATTCCTAAGATTCATATGGTGGAAGAAGATAAGCAATTCCCTGAGTTATTCTCTGAACTCCACATGCGTGCCTAGCATCACATGCAAATGCATGCACTCACATAAATAAATGTAACAACAATTAGAGTATAGACATAAAATGTTACTTAGAGATATACTGAAACACTGTATAAAACTAATATAGAGAAGTCTATATCTATCTATAGATATAGACTATATCTGTAGTCTGTATCTATCTATCCATAGATCTGTTTCTATATATAGCACCTATATATATGGCATCTATACCTATCTATGAACATATACATAGGCTAGAGAGAGAGGCAGAGAGGGGAATGGATTTATTAGAATGGCTTACAGTATATGGTTCAGCTTGC
Organism: Psammomys obesus; assembly: GCF_907164565.1. Taxonomy (NCBI): domain Eukaryota; kingdom Metazoa; phylum Chordata; class Mammalia; order Rodentia; family Muridae; genus Psammomys; species Psammomys obesus. The sequence continues at coordinate 15,059,830 of NW_026586173.1, forward strand.
CTTGACCAACTTGTCTATCAACCTAAGGTCCAAGAATTCAGTAGTTGTTCAATCCATAAGGCTAGATGTCTCAGCTGGTCTTCAGTATATGCCACTGTCCTGAAGAAGCAGACTCTACTATCAGTGAAAGTATGCATTTGCTAGTAAGAGCAAGAACAAGAAGAGAGAGCAAGCTTCCTTCTTCCAGGTCCACAGGCTGCCAGCAGAAGGTGTGACACACATTAAAGGTGGATTTTCCTATCTCCAAAGAGCTGGATTAAAGATGTATCTTCCCACCTGAAAGATCCACTTAGAAGTGGGTTTTCCCACTTCAATTAACTAAGTAAAAGAAAAATCCCTCACAGGTGTACCCAGACATTTGAGTTTTAGTTAATTCCATATGTAATCAAGAATAGTCATCACAATCTGTAAGGACAAAACACTGCATAATTCTCTGGCTTTCCCTGTAGCTCTAGAGTCTGTGCTTGCAACTCTGCCACCCCTCCAAATGCCCCCTTCCCCCCCCCCCCCCCACCTCTACCTCCTCAGCTGCTGGGAATATAAAAGCCTGGGCTCGCAGGTCTGGCTAATTCCATGGCATGTACAATAACTCCTGTTGATCTTAACCAAAATAAGTTTGACCTAAAAAGAAATATGCAAGCTGAGGGCTCAGCTTAGTGGGTAAATGCTTGCTGGGCAGATATAGAGTTTGAATCCCACAATCTGGACACAGTGGCATTTATCTGTAATCCCTGCCTGCCTGTGAAAAGATAGGACAGAAACAAGAAAACACATGGAACTTCATGGGCTTTCAGGCCTGTCTTACATAAGGTAAGAAGTAAAGATTAACACTAGAGGTTATCCTCTGAGATCTGTACATATTCTTTATATCACATGTACCACACACACACAAACACACATTGGGGGTGGTCAACTTCATTATACAGTTACATAGTCTCTTACAAAGCCAGATCTATGAAAAATAGAAAATAGAATGGTTGATATTATGGGCAGGACAGAAGAGTATAGACTGATGCAGATTAGAGAGCATGAAACTGAAGATGTGTAGAAAAACTATGTCCAGAGTTCTAATGCACAGTGGAGGATTCCAGTCAGTTAAACCATTTTACAGCATGGTTATGCTGTATAATGGAAACTGTCTAAGCCAGATTTTAGGTGCTTCTAACTATGTGAAATGCTGTGAGGTGCACTGTCAACTTGACTGGCTCTAGAGTTACCAAGAAGACACAATTCTGGGTATGTCTGTGAGGATATTTTCAGAGGGTTTAATTGAGGAAGAAAGAAAGAACTACCGTAAATGTTACTGGCACCATCCCAAGCCACGAGGTCTCAGACTGAATGAGAAGAAGAAGAAGAAGAAGAAGAAGAAGAAGAAGAAGAAGAAGAAG
>NW_026586173.1:15061227-15093530 GCF_907164565.1 Psammomys obesus
AGAAGAAGAAGAAGAAGAAGAAGAAGAAGAAGAAGAAGAAGAAGAAGAAGAAGAAGAAGAAGAAGAAGAAGAAGAAGAAGAAGGGGGGGATGAGTGGAACTCCAGCATTGTCTTGCTGTTTCCTGACTGCAGACACAATGTAAGCAGCAGCCTCACACTCCTACTGCTAAGCTTTCTCACTGTCCCCTCAAAATGTGAAGCAAAATAAATTTTCTTTCAAGTTGCTTTTGTCATGTATTTTATTAATGATTAGAAAAGTGGGCTGGAGAGATGGCTCAGAGGTTAAGAATACTCGCTGTTCTTCCAAAAATCCTGAGTTCAATTCCCAACAACCACATGGTGGCTCATAACCATCTACAGTAAGATCTGGTGTGCAGGCAGAATATTGTATAAAGAATAAATAAATCTTAAAAAAAAATAAAAGCCTTGGGTGGCTGAATGAAAAGAGAGAAAAAAAAAGTAACACATAACAACTGTTAATTTGTAAACATTATCATATACGTATATATATATGTACATATATACATGTATGTATATCAAAACACTATCATATACCTTTACACAGATTAAGTATTATCCTCACCTACATCAAGGAAACTTTTCTTTGCAACAGATACCATTACAGAAAAGCACAGAGTTGTAGAATACAGTCCCGGGGGACACATGTACAATATACCTGCACCTCAGGTTCAGGGGTCATTGCTGAAGAAGGGACAGAAAGATTGTGGCGTTTGCTATGACACTGTGCCTCCTAGAAATGCCAGAAGATTCAGTAATTTTTAAAACATTGTAAATAAAATACAAGGATGTTAGGTAACTAGTAAATGATGGAGTTAAGAGTACTTGCTACTCTTTGAGAGGACATGATTTGGTTTGCAGAACCTGTATGGCAGCTCACAACTGTCTATAACTCCAGTTCCAGAGGATCCAATATCCTCTTGAACTTCATAGGAACAACCTCACACACTGTTAATAGGCATACATGCAGATACAACATTCATATAAAAAAATAAGCACTTTTAAAAATAAAATAGTGAATATAGAAATATAAGAAGAAAAATCTTTTCTCACATCAAACTCAATTTCTCATCTCAAAAAAAATTATTTGGGCTGGAGAGATGGTTCAATACTTATGAATACTTATTACTCTTACAGAGGTTCCAAGATTGGTTCCCAACACCAATGTTTGATGGTTCACAACTGCCTCACCTCAGCTCCAGGGACTACAATGCCCTCTTCTGGCCACTTCATGTACCTACTCTCTTGTATACATCGGAATGCACAGCAGACACATAATTAAAAATAACTTGCTATGTTTTTGCCTCCCTGAATGTCTACATACCATGTGTGTGTGTATACCTGGTATGAAGTACCAAAGAGGGCTTTGGATCCCCTTGGGATTGGAATTAGACAGCTTTAAACTGCATTCTGGAGGCTGGGAATTGAATTTGGGTCCTGTGGAGAACAGCCAGTGCTCTTAATCACAGAGGCATCTCTCCAGCTCCCAAAATAATTAAAAATAAAAATAAAAAATTACTGGCTGGCTGATATAGCTTTATGGTAGAGCATTTTCCTAGTAGGAATGGGAAGTTGGGTTGGATCTTCAGCACAGAGTAAGAAAGAAGGGATAGAGTAAGAGGAAAAAGTAGTAAATTGTTTGTATTTTTTGCATTGCATGAACACTTTTTAATAAAGTATTGCTAAGTTTAAAGTTTCAAGGTCTCAAAACAACAAAATACACTGAAAAGAGGTATTAAAACAAGGCCATTCCCCATTTTATCCAGTATCTTCTCCCCACTCCCCCACCCCTCACCGCATTTATAAGTTTTCCTTCCTTAGCCCTCTCACTTTTTCTGCCTCATTTGCTATCCTGTGCGCAATCAATGCAACTGTCAGTCTTTCTCTTGCTTTTTTCACTTTCCTTTCCTGGTTACTAATATCCTCTTCAGTGACCAGAAATTGTTTGCAAAGGATCTGTGGGATATTTGCTTCTGGAATCATCTTCGCCAAATGTGAAGTTGACTCAAGGGTGGGCATGAGCCTGGGGTCAATGCTGTTGGTTTGAGTCCCTGAAACAGATGCATCTGTGTCTCTAGGTGTAAGGTCTTGCAGAGCTTTGGCAAGGTCTGAAGTGCTCAAGAGTTCTCCTGCACTGCTGCAGGCCTGGAGTCCTTGCAGTCTCTTCTGCCAGCAGGCTTGTTCAGGCTTTTCCAAGGTCTCCTCCCACTGATGGTATCTTACCTCATTGCCCAGATGCGATGTGATTCTAGTGACTGGCCTCTTGAATGTGTAACTGGACATCCTCAAAGGGATTGAGGTGCTTAAACAAGGCTTTGGCTTTGATGGATTCTCACAGTCACGTTGCTTCCTCTGTGAAGTCTTGCCCATCTGACTCTGTACGTAACCCTATAAACATAAGTCATGAAATTGGATCAATGTGATGGGGGCTGTCTTCTTTTATTATTTATGTGGCACTTACCAATCAGGAATGCTGCTGTTAATGCCCACCTTCCCCACCTCCCTCTGGTGACAGATCTGACCTATATTAAGGAACATCAAACAGACCTAAGTTAAGCACAAAAAGCTCAAAGTCAAACTCTCCCACCACTTTGCAGAACTCTCTCCTTTGCTTGAGTGTTCTTTATTTGTTTTTTGTTTTTTTTCTGGCTCTACTGCCAACTGCTTGAGTCCTCTCATTCCCTGTCATGATACAGAGTCCATAGTCGTCCTCTAAGTCCCTAATGTTGCCATTCTTCTGTGTTGACTATGACTTTGTTATGAACCATCTCATTTTCTACCTACATTAACACTTAAATCAACAGTGAAATTAGGTTACAAGAGCCCGAGGTTGAGAACGTGTGCAACAGAACAGTGTCTCCTCGACACAATAGGGCCATTGCAATCAAAACCAAAGCATCCCTAATTACTCGCACAAAACCTGTACAAGAGCCAACATTACAGCACAGATATGGGAGAAGCTCATGGCAGCTGATGGCTGCTGAGGGAGGAACAGTGAGTTTTCTTCAGAGATGTGGCCCCTGGTGGGATGCTCCAGTGGCTGGCCCTGCATCCATGCACATACTGGAAAAACCAATAACTTTCAGTAGCTTAAAAAAGGACGCAAAATTAGGAGGGAAAAATATGATGAGAGTATTTGGGTAAACCTGAAGATTAAAAAGAAAAAAATGGATAAATACTTTTTGAGACAAAGTTTCTCTATGTAGCCCTAGCCTGGATGTCCTGGACTCTCCTTGTAGACCAGGCTGGCTTACACAGATCTGCCTGGCTCTGCCTCCCTGAGTCCTGGGATTACAGGCGTGTGTCACCATTTCTTGCTAATAATTTCATACATGTATGAAACTTTCAAAGAATAAATATTTATTTAAAAAATCAATAGTAAAACTACCAACAATATCACTCTTGAATAATCACTACAAGACTTGAGACATTTATCAATCCAAATAGTCATGTTCTTAGTAAGTAATTTAGAAAATCTATTCATATGGGAGCAGAAAGAAAAGAAGGAAAATTTTTGATTTCTAGTGGGTTTTGCTCCATTTTATGTAACAGATAGCACTATTAACTATTTCTCAAGGTCAAAGTTGACTCCTCACTACTTATTTTCACATTATTTCCCCTTTTTATTTACGTATTTTTACCAACATACATGAACTACACAAAGAGGCTTCACTGTATTCATAAATAATGCACTTTGATTATAGTTACTACTGCTATTGTTCTGTTACAGTTTTCTTCCTCCTTTTCCTATTTCCCTTCTACATTCCTCATGTTTCCCTTTTTTCATGTCATACTCTTTCATTTAAAACACACTTTCTATGTCAAGGTGGCTCTGAAGGAAAGGGCTCTTGTTGCTGAACCTGATAACCAGAGCTTGACCAGCAGAACCCACATGACCTGTCCTAACCTCCACATACTTGTCATGGCATATCTAGACCTGCCTTCTACCAAAAAGAATACAAATGTCAAAATTATTTAAAATATGTAGTTTCCACATGAGAGAAAATATGGCATTTATCTTTTCTTTTGCATGCATTAAGTGTAGCATGTGCTTATGTGGCTGTGTAATGGACTTCCACTTTATTTATTAAGAGTCTCTCATTGAACCTGGAGGTCACCAATTCTGGGAAGTCTAACTAGAAAGCTTGCTCCTGAGAAAGAGAGAGAGACAAATTCTATTGTCTATTTATATATTGCATCTTCTTGATCCATTCATATGATGATGGCTGTTTGGGCTGATACTACAATTTGACTTCTGTGTAAAGTGTTCTTGCAAAATAACATATAAAGTACAAGCATTTACAGATCAATATGATGATATGGTACATATATACACTGCATTATGATTAAACCAAGATAAGATAATTAGCATTTTAATCATTTTAACATTTGCCACTTCCTTGTGCTGGGAAGCTTCAAATTTCTTTCCTCGTTCTTCATGGTATGTATGAAATATTGTGAACTACAGTCACTCGCTGTGTTACAAAATGTAAGAACTGATTCTTCCAGTGTAATTTTGGTACCCATGATCCAAGCTCCCTCCCTAGTCCACATCAATATTTAATTCTATGATCTGTGATCTCAAAAATTCCACTGGTATTAATGAAGAATTCTTTTCCATTTAGCTTATCCGGACAACTGCCATCATCACCATGCCACAACAGTTGCCGGCATTATATACCTGTTGGAAGAAAAATCACACAACAATAGTAGCACTATTTTGGTGCTACTAATATAAGACACTAACACTAACATGGAGAGTTATAATGGCTAGGGATTTTTGCTGGAGGTTGCTCTAATGCTAATTACTAGCCCTGAAGATCTGGTTACTGCCCGCTGGGTACACCCATCCTTGTTTGTGTAAACCTGCCTAAGACATACTAACTGGTTGATTAGACAGCCTGTACCTGGGCAGGGCAGAATGAGGTGGGCATGGCTAAGGTTCCTGGGATTTTGAGAAGAAGAGAGGAAGAAGGTGGCCACCATGGATTAGCATGGAGAAAAACAAACAAACAAACAAAAAACCATGAACATGGAACTGGAGAACGGGCTCCAATGATGGTGTGGAAAGGCCCAGATAAAGAATAAAAGCAAGTACTGTGGAATTATGGAGAAAAGTGTTCCAGATGAGGAGGATTAAGGTGGATGGCATTGTTTGGGGGCTGGGAGGTAGATGGTAAGGCTATTGAGACAGAGTAAGTGAAATATCTGCTCAGCTCAAGGTAAATGAGGCAATTACAAATGTAACAGTTGTCTATGTTTTATTATTTGTGATATCAGGTTATATAATTCTGCTGTGATAATCACAGGGCAAACAATAAAAAATATATAGCCCAACACCTTTCCTTTTTAACTTACTACAACACACTTTCCTTTCTTTCTATGTGTTAGTTTAGGGACTCATTGAATTTTCCTTAGGCCTGTTTGATACTTTCTCCATTTGTACTTTTTCTCATTTCCCTATTTAGATCCACTTCTTGTTGCAGTGATAAAATATCTTGAAAAAAGAGATGGGAAAAGGGGCCTATTAGGCTCACAATTCCAGATTATAGTTCACCGCTGTGAAGAAGTCAAGGCAGCTATTTACACCCACAGCCCAGAGCGAAGGAAAAAACCCTCACATACTTACACACTCAAGTTCTCTTAAGTCCTCCCATCTTCAACATCTCTTTTTCTAATGAATCCTTCCTTCAGCATTTATTCATGTTTACATCTCTCTGAGCTATATAAAAATCCCTTGCCTACTCTATCCCTTCCTCTTAGCAGAAAGATACATCTGTATTACGTCTGCTCACAAAGGGACACCTACATTATATTTTTCTGTAACATCTTACCTCCACCCAAGTGCCTTGGAGTACTTGGAACTTTCATAGGCTGTCATCATTCTGTGGCTCCTTCCCTTGAAACAGTCACAATGACCCTTTGTTATTAGAGCCCAAAGGAACATTTCACATAATCTTTAAGTGTAAAGCATTTGAGATGTGAATCTTATTTTACAATTGTGGGGGGGAGAGGGGGTATTTTGTGTTTCTTTCTCTCTCTTCCTCTCTTTCTTTCTTTCTTTTTTTGGAGATAGTTTCTGGCTCCACATAATTCTTATTGGCCTTCAACTTGCTGTATAGTCCAGGCTGGCCTCAAACTCACAATCCTGTCTCAGCCTTAGCCTCTCAAATAAATTATCACACCTAGAATAATCACAAATAACATGTGAATACAGAGTATGCACATATGAAAAAATTCAACTCATACATTGATATGTGCTATTAACAGAAAATACACATGTAATTTCTAAAATATATTTTTTTAAAAATGTAAATAACTATAAAAACAATAATGGCTGTATATTTAAAAACTTGGTAAGGTTTTTATATTTTCAGCACAAACAAGTAAGTTTTGAGATCGGCATATTTGACATGATTTCAATATTTTACAATGCACGCACATATCAAAACATCACATGGGCACATGGTACCTCTTATGGCTTGAATCTAAACTGTATAGGCTTATATAGGCTAATATTTTGAATTCTCAGTCCCTAGCTTATGGCAGTGTTTTGAAGGTGCGGAGCCTTTAGCAGGAGGGCTCTGGCTAGAAGAAGGAAATCAGTGGGGACAGGTGATGTGAACATTATAACCATCTCTGGGTACAGATTAGCTGTCTCTGCATCCTTGTCTGCCCTCACACATACAACAAACTGTCTCATAACAATCTAAAAGCCATGAGTCCTCCCAGAATAGACTAACTTTCTGAAACTGTAGCTCAATAAATTTTTCCTGCCTTAAATCATTTTTATATTTTAACCAGTGATGCTAAAGTAACTAATAAATTGTTCTATAAATATGTACAATTTGTTGTTCTAATAGCTAAAAACAAATTTAATTTACATAAAAAGAATATTAATTCTATGTCACTGCATATAAAATATATAACTTTTATGTCTATATAATGCTTCAGGTTTTTAGTAAATTTTACCACTCATGTCTTTTTAAATTTTTGAAAAATAAGTATATTTGTGAAGTGCAATGTGATGTTTTGAAGTATTCTCTGTCATTGTTTTAACTCTTAGAGCTGTTTTTTTAAAGATTTATTTATTATCTATACAGTGTTCTACCTGCATGTACACCTGCACGCCAGAAAAGGGCATTAGATCTTGTTATAGACGGTTATGAGCCACCATGTGGTTGCTGGGAATTGAACTCAGGATCTTTGGAAGATCAGCCAGTGCTCTTACCTCTAAGCCATCTCTCCAGCCCACTCCTACATGGTCCATCAGCTTTGAAGGTAATTCTCCCTTTGGTGGCATGAAAGATAACAGGGTACAAAAACAAGGACAGAAACTGAGATTTTCTAACAGAAAGAAAATAATCTGCTTTTATTAGACAGAAAATAGATGAAACAAATGAGAAGGGAAGAAAGAGAGACAAAGAGAGAGTAGACAGATGTTGAGAAATAAATAACAGAGGAAGATAAAATGAAAACCAAAGTGTAAATGGAAGGGGTAGAAAGAAGACAGAGACTGAGGAGAAGATGGAGGAGAATGATGAGGAGGGAGGAGAGAAAGAGGTGGAGGAAGAGGAGGGACATTCAGATGAACAGACACAGAAAAACAGTACAATCTCAAGGTAGCTACAGATCATATTCTTTTGATTTAAAAATTATCATAAAATTTCCAAAACATAAAATAAGCCCTCTGTCCCATCCTTCAGTGCCTGGCTCAGTGGTATTAGTATCTTCACACTGTTGTGCAACCATCATCACCATCCTTCTGGAGAACTGTCTCATTTACCAAACAAAAACTCTTTTCCTACTATACACTAACTCTTTATCCTTCTTCCCAGGCTAGGGCATCCACTATTCTATCTTCTACGTGTACAGGTTTTACTATACTAGAGATGGCTATATATAGAAACAGACAGCATTCATCTTTTATGAGTAGCATACTTCACTCAACAAAATGTTTCATTCGTATTGTACTATATGTCAAAATTTCCATTTTTAAGACTGATTCCTATTCTAGCCACAGTTAATTTAACAACGTAAAGGGCAAAGTTGCTGGCAACTCACTGCCTAACTGATGCCTGCACAGGTCACTACTGAAAGCAGATGATCGCTTATAGTACATCTCCTACCACACAGGTGACTGCAGTAGGCATGGAAACAGGAATAGAAATCCATCTGTGCCTGGGAACTGAGGTTGTTATTCTGGCTCCAGTCAGTTCTGTTGCTCGCACTCAGCATTGTGGTCCTTGTTTCCATTCCTGGGGATAGATTAAATTCAAAATAAAACCATTTCGACCAAGAGAACAGAGAATGTGCAACACACACACACACACACACTATATATATATATATATATTGAGGCAATGACCTCCAACACAGCCAAAGATTAGTCTGTCCTGCATAAAAACCCTGTTTTATCACATTATCATTTATTGGGCTTGAACTATATAGCTCAGTGAGTATGGGTGCTTGCCTCCAAGCCTGGCAACTTAAGTTTGATCCCTGGGACCCACATGGTGGAAGAAGAGAAGTGACTCCTGAGGAATGTCCTCTGACCTCTGCATGCAGACATACACAATAAAGAAAACTCATTTTCAAATTAGCATATATTAATTACACAAAGAAATGGGTTTATGACATTTCACTACTATATTTTCTCCTAGATTCCATGCATAACAGAAAGCACACAATATTTTTCTTTGTGAGACTGGTTTACTTCCTTTAATATGATGATTTAGTGTAATAATCCCTCCTTACCCCCCCCCTTTTTTTCAAATAAAGGACCTATTCTTTATAGTTAGATAAAATTCCACTGTATATATTTACCACATTTTATCCATTCATCTACCAATGGGACATAGGCAAGTTGCACCTTAGTTCCTGTGAAAAGTGAAATAACAAACATGAGTATGCAAATATGTCTATAGCAAGCTAATGTAGAGTCACCGTGGAGGTAAAACCTCAGTTAAGAAAATGCCTCCATCAGATCGGCCTGGAGACAAGTGTGACAAGTATGTGGGGTAATTTAACACTCATGACTTAGGAGAATCCACACCACTGTGGGCAGTGCTGCCCCAGGCTGGAAATCGTAGGTTGTATGAGAAAGTAAGGTGAACAACCTATGGGACTAACACAATAAGCAGTGTTCCTCCACATTTCCTGGGCAGAAGCTCTGCCCAGACGTCTTTCCATGATGGACATGGACTGTGATCAGGATGTCCTTTCTTCCTCAAGTGGCTTTTTTTGTTGTTGTTGTTGTTCTATCCTAGCAGTAGAAAGTAACCTAGAACATTGACTGATTCTTTGTAGTATATGTCCAATAGTATAGCAGGAGCTTTTATCTCTCATTTAGAATGCCTTTCATCAAGTAAACAAACAAACAAAAACAAAACAAACCAAAAACCACCACCAACAAAAAACATGTTGTTAAAGACACAGTGTTAAGAAAGTCTTATGCACTGTCTATGATAATGTAAAATAGTGTGTCCAGCATGGGAATCAGTGAGGAGGTTCTTCAAAACATTAGCATTACAACTATCACATGCTCTTTATAGTAATGTTCTTTATAGTATATATATACTATATAGTATAATATAGCAATGCTCTTTATCCCAGGAGGCCCTATCCCATGTTCATGCTAACAGTGTTCTGTTCATCGCTGCAATTATTTTACCACAACCCATTACATAAATATGTGTGAAACTTTCAAGACATAATTAAAGCCATGCACACGCCTGTAATCCCAGCACTCGGGGATCAGAGGCAGGTGAATCTCTGTGAGTTAAGGCTAGCCTGGTCTACAAAGTGAGTCCAGGACAGCCAAGGCTACACAAAGAAACCCTGTCTGGAAAAACCAACCAACCAACCAACCAACCAACCAACCAACCAACCAAATAAATAAACCATAATTAAAATATATAAATAAGGAATGTTGGCTTCCAAGAAGCAAGCTGCTGAGAAATGTGTACAATGCAGTTTTGGTAGGCTGCATAATCATGAAGAACAGACCGAAGAAATGTTACTGCTGATGTTGTAAGTGTGCTTCCCAGTTTGCTTAATGACAATGTACACTGTTGGACTTTGGGTTAGGTCAGCCAGGGAGACCAGAAATGTTAGACCAGAAATGTTACTGGTGTTACCACTCCCTCTGACAGTGTGAGCCTGGGAGAATAGTCTAAAAATGAGGTGGACTAAAATCTCATGCAACAGCCAATTTTATTGGGAGCATCAGACAATTTATATCCTGTGGGTATCCTGAGGGTTAAGCAAGGTCCTATGAGCAAAGTTCACATGAGTTCAAGCTGTACACAGTCACAAGGACAAGGTGTGTTCACACGAGTTTAGGCTGTACAGCAATGGTTCTCAACCTTTTCTTAATGCTGCTGTGACCCTTTGGTAAAGTTCCTCATGTTGTGGTGACCCCCAAACATAAAATTATTTTCGTTGCTACTTCATGACTATACTTTTGCCACTGTTATGAATCATAATGAAAATATCTGTGTTTTCTGATGATCTTGGGACACACCCCTGTGAAAAAGTCATGATTCCGCCCCCTGGGGGGGGGGGGGCGTGACCCACAAGTTAAGAACCACTGCTGTATACAGTCATGAGGACTACCCTTGCTTGGAAACACCATCTGAATAGCAAAATAAGCTTAAGTAAAGCCATGAATGCACACTCCAAGATCAATCTTGCCTTTGGAAGGCTGAGGTCACCGGACTCTTGTCCTGTTCTTTTAAAGTTTCCTCACAAGCAATCAGAATTCTCCTTAGACTGCTTCATTTCATGGTCCGTGTTCTGACAAGATACAACGAGGGTTTTCTCCAGTAGCATCCCTGGGGATGATCCGTAGGACCATAGGGCTCACACGCTTCACACAACATATGCTCATCCATATCCCTATCTCTGCATCTATCTAGTCTCTCAAATTCCTCGAGACAGTAGCAATCCTACCTCACACCCGACAAAACCATATGCCCACCCCTGAAACCAATCTCCATCTACAGTCAGTTCAATTCACTCATGGCTTTGTTTCTGCCCATCCTCCCGCCCCGGAACGAGTCCCCACAACAGCCACTTCCTCGGAACTATCTGCCCCGTTATTTACCTAACCTGGTCCTCTAAGCTTGGCTCTTCCAGGTTCAGTCACGGTTTGTTCCTCCAACAGTGCCCCGCCGCCGGGGCCGCCGCTGGTCTCCCTGGCTGACCTAACCCAAAGTCCAACTGTGTACATTGTCATTAAGCACACTTACAATCTCGAGGGGTCCAAAGATCCCAAACCTGCCCACTAACCCAGCCCTGAAACCCGGACAAACTTCTAGGCGGAAGTGAGTTGGGAAGCGGCCGGCACAGAGGCGGAAGTGGAAAGCGCAGGGCGGAACTAAAGGAGGAGCCCGGCTTAGGTAGCTGGTGAGGCTTCTCTTTGGCGGCGGGGAGGAGCCTTGCAGTGCATGCACCTTCGGGGCTTTTGGTCAGCCGCGGACATGCTCTGCCCAGAGTCCCTGGATTCCTGCTTCCTCCCGGAGGCCTCGGGATGAAAGCCGGAGCTCTGGCACCTCACAGCTCTAGGGATGCTTTTTGTTCTCTCAGAGGCGTGACGGGCAGAGCGACTGTCATCCAGAGGGAGGCTCAGAACGCTGGTCTGTATTCTGCCATGCAAGGAGGAAGCACAGCAAATCAGCAGTGGTGCTGAGTGTGAAAATCCTTCAGCTTTGTGAAGTTCAGCCCCATCATTTTTAGGCCCGCTAAGCGACAAGGCATGTTTAGCCCACATCGAGTGACCAGAAGATACCTTTCCAGTCAAGTTGAGGAATTCTATAGACACACCATTTCAGCTTCTGCCTGCCCTTTTGAGCTCATGCCTGCATAGAGGTCCGGTAATTACGTTTTCCCAGTCTCTTATTACATGTTAAATCTGTATATACACGTGGAAGAAGGGTGATGAAAGTTTTGTTTTTGTCACAATTTTAGTTCCTTCTGTAAAAGGCCTCAGCATCAGTTTTTGTGTCTTCTTTTTTTCCAGACCAGAAAAACATCACTCAAACTCTGATTTGCGTTGAAACCTCAGTGTTGTGTTGAAAATGCCTCAGAACCCACCTGCACTCATTCAGTGATGAATTTCTTGTAACCAGGTAAGTACGATGTGGAATGTGAAGCAATAGAGTTCCAGCTGACCCTGCGGCATGGAACTTCTGTAGGGCTTTTCTTTTGCTTGTAACGGGTTGTAATTCTACTACAGATGCGACCACTTAATGAGAGTTAGCTCAGAAAGCTGTATTTTTTGTAATGTTTGATGGGTTATTTTCAAGGGATGGATACAGAAGTGCAATGAGTAAATGTAACTAAGTGTAAATTACACAAAATAAGCATTTATTAACCACGCATACGAATAAGCATATAAATGCAGAATTTTCTTGTGTGCCCAGTATCAAATTTTTTGGGATTTTATAGTAAATACAAATATATAAGATAATGTACATGTATTTTTAGTACTTACAAGTCTTCCCAGTAAATGCTAGAACTAGCCAGTGGTATTCTTCAAGCCCATTCTATGTGACTTCTGAAAACTTGTATGTCTTCATGAAGTTTTAGAATAAAGGGGCATGTATGAAAAAGATGTTTTGACTTTTTTAGGAACAGCAACCTAAAGTTTGAAAACTTAAAGATTGAAAACATGTGAAAGAATATCAAAGATACAAGGCTGTCCTTCCTACCTTGCCTCCTAAAAGGAATTTAACATTTCTGAAATAGCAGTATATTTTCTATAATACAGAAGATATTTATTAGCTATATTGTTTGATTTCTTTTTCAGTGCTGGGAATCAAACACTTGTCATGGACAAGCTAGGCAAGTGCTCTTCCGCTGAGCCACATCCCTACTTTTGCCATTTTTTATTTTAGCTTTCATATAATCATATTAAGGGAATATTTAATTATTATGTAATTGATAGTAATTATTATACAAGTTAGGATGATCTAGACCCTCATCTTATTCAAGGCTAAAGAATTTTCTGGGACAAAGAACATTGAGGATTCAGAACAGGCCTAGACAGTCTAGGACAGTTGGTCATTTTCATGAGCTGGGCCCTGGGTTTGATGCCTGAGGCCCAAAACAGACTTTGTTCTGTATCCGTGGAATGCACATTCTAACAGAAAAGAGAGTAAAGATGAGAGTACTGAGGACTGAATCCAAGAGGAGAGCAGAACCATTTGGAAAGTAGTAGTAATTGGTTTGTAAGCTAACAGTGTCTGGTATCTCAAATTACTATAAACAGTGGCTTCAGATGGCATGGAAACATAAAAATTCTCTTGAGGTTCTGGAGCTCAGACTTCCCAAGTGCCTCAGGCAGCTTTCCTTCAAGCTTTTAAAAAGGCCTTTCCCATGTTAGACAAACTGTCCACATCCCTTGACTCCTGGTTCTTTCCTGCACACACACACACACCACACACACACACACACAATAGGCTCTCATTCAATAGAACCCTGGGTGGCTTCCAACTCTTGGATCCTTCTAGGCCCCTCCCTCATGGGTGCTTAAAGGCATACACCATTATACTTGGCCATCTTTCTCCACTTTTAAAACCAACACGGGGATACAGTTGTTTGCACAGTGAACCAAGGAAAAGGTCCCCTTGTCTTTTGAGCTACAGCAACTATAGCTGTCCCAGGAGGAGGGTCCAAGCCTGCAATCAATGAGGGAGTTGGAGTGGAGGATTGAGCCTCATTTTCCCTAGTAAATTCTTCAGGTTTTGTTGTTGGTGGTGGTGGTGTTTATTTCCTCCAAGCCTTATTCCAACTTTTTTATTTCTTTCTGCCAAAGCTTAAGTTTTTTAACATTCATAGCCTGAATTGGAAGGTATCTCTTAGAATAGTACTTAGCTGCTTCTTCCTCCACCTCTGCAATCTCATCAGAATCCAAGTCATCCTCAAAGTCTTCTTCTAACAAGAAATTATCATTAGAAAGAACATATACCTCTTCTGGAGGAGCCAATGGTTTAATTTCATTTTGTCCTGAAGCCTCCCATCTTTCCTTCCTCTTTCTCGCTAACCCTAAAAGTTTCACTTTCTCAGTCCTGTGCCACATATACAGACTATCTCTAATTAAATTCCATACAAAAAAACATGAGACTACTGCCTTGTCCCATTTTTTTTATCTCAAATTTTACTCACCACATCCTTTTCTCTTTATGATTCCAGCTCGGGAACACCTGCAGTGTTCGTCACTGCTTCCCTATATCTCAGTTCGGGCACCAGACTGCTGGAGCCTGCGGGCAGAGTCAAACATTTCTTGAGTGGGGAGTGAGGATTGAAAGGAAATTTAAAAACCAATACACTACACGTGGGATCTGTTTGAGAGGGCTACCAGTAAAAACTGTCGCTGGTGTATTCCGTAATCCCTTTTCATAGTCAGAGCAAAGCACTTCAGTACAATGAAGGGGTTCATGGAGAAGTCAAACTTGTTTACCTCAACCACCTGTTTGTGTGAGCCTCACAAACTAACAAAAGATGAACTTGGCAAAACATCCTGCTTATCCCTAACTCTAGGTGAAGGCCAGGGTGAAAACATGTTTTTCCACTGAGAGATCGATAACAAAGCAGTTCTTCACATGTATGTGTTTCATTTATGATGTATTTATTATGTCTTTTTAATTTAATTAAATTTTGTTTTTATGTGTACTACTGTGTAGGTGAGAGGACAACTTGCAAAGTTGGTTCTCCTACTATATGAGCTTTGGTTTTTTTAATTTATTTTGTGTGTGAGTGTTATGTGCCATAGAGTGTGGTAAGAGGACAGCTTGCCAGTTGTCGTTTTCTACCATGTGGGTCCCTACGGTCAAGAAAAGTTGTGAGGCTTGAGAGAAGGTGCCTTTACCTCCTAAGCTCTCTCCCCAGATACATTTGTGATTATTTTAATTATTTGCTATCATAAGTACTGTCAGTTATCTTACCCTAGTCTGTAGTATTTGAATCATTGACATAATTCTTAGAAATAGGTTTGACAGGATAAATACTAAAAGTTTATGGTCTGTATTCTAATATTGGCAGATTCATTTCATAAGAGCTATACCCAGCTGTGTCTGAGAAAGCTTTTCCCTATGTCCTCAGGAAAGGATTCCGTAGTTTTTCTCATGGAGCACATGGGAGATACTGTCAGGTGACAGTATTTTCTGCCTATGATTTAGGGGTATTTTTCCAGAAATGGAAGTGGTAAATAGTAAATGTTACCACATGTGGAATAAGTAGAACAAGAGGAAAGGAGACATCATGAGAAATATTGGCTAGTATAGGGAAGCAGGCTGAACAGTGACTAAAATGAAAATATGCTTAGGTCATAAGACTATTTCACCACAGAGGATGCTACCTTGCTTGAATAGCAAGATGGATAACTTGAAGGATAAAGATGTATGGGACCATCAAGAGTGAGTGGGTCGCCAAAAACTGTCCAACATTGGTGATTGTTCACTAGTACTGGAAACTGGAACTCAGTGCACTGCTTGCAGGCAGCTCCATAAGTCAAAGAATGTCTCATCCACAGCTTAGCTTATCTGTTCCTTTTCAGGCAGCCAGGCTGGTCTGTCTCCTTAGCAGTACTTACTGCTTATATAATCTTGGATGAGACAGGGGTCTTATGCATCTGGTCAATTTTACAGATGTCTGGGGTCTCCTGAGTTGTTCTTTCTATGACTTAACGCACCTCCTTTTAGAATTTCCAGAGTCTCAATAAGCCTCCTTTAGAACTTCATGAGTCCTAACAAACCAAAACAGAAAAGGCTACACTCCACCAATAAAGTATTCCCCAAGTTGTGTGATCCTTTCTAGCAAATTAATCAAACCCAAGAAGGGATCATGAGAGCTCCAGTTTTCAGCCACTGGCTCAAGAACATAGGGAAGTTTGCCGAGTGACAACTGGCATCTAAAGTTGGGACATGGGGACACTCTGGGGACTGATCCTGCATCCTTTGAGTATTTAAGCTTGATGGTATATTCAAGCAGATCATTCCAGAAATGAATTGTATTAATGATTTCTCAGTGGTGAGGACTTCAGAATTGCTTGGTTATTTGAAGTGAGGAGAATTTTTATTAATGGTGATGTGAAGGCAGAAGGAAAACCAACTCCCCCTTGTCCTCCTGCCCCCAGCCAACTTGCCAAGTAGAAAAAGGCTCAGCATAGGAAACAAAATGTGCATTTTGAAGAAGGCCAAGATAGACAAGCTGAAGAAGGCTCATCTTCATGTTCCTGGGAAAGAACATGGCTGTGCAGACTTCCTATCTTTTGTTGATTCCAGAGTTCTGCCTTGGTGTCTTTGGAAGTCAGAAGTGTAGCTGGCCCCTCCACTGCCCTGTGTTCAGAAACTCTGATGTTGGAGTCAAGATGGCAGCAACTGCCATTCCTCTAATATATGGTAAGACACTGAGTCCTAGCAGTCCTTAGAGTAAAATTCAAAGGCCCCCAAGCCCACAGTTCAGAAAGGGATCGAGACTGGGTAGCCACTGAGGAGGCTCAGGCGTAAGAAGGTAAGGCAAGGGTGGAGCCCCTTGCTCCTTGGATGTGATAGCCAGCTCTTAGGACAAGATGTAGCTATTGGGTATTGGATGTGCCATCTTCGTGTTGACTTTGAAAATTTTAGTCTCTTTTGAATTATAGAGTTAATTGTTCCTGGAATAAATGGTGATGACTACAGAACATCAATTTCCTCCTCTTTGGACATGTTCTCTTCCTCATAGGCAGTCAGACCCAGGTGCCATGTATCTTAGCTAAGCTGAAACAAGGTTGTGCAATGTTTATGGAAGCTGGAAGCTATCTGTGCAGGAGTGGAGGGATGTGATATGTGTGTGTGTGTGTCTGTCTGTCTGTCTGTGTGTGAGTGCATATGCAGATGCATGCTGTAGGTACTGGCAGTTTTATATAGTCGGTCTCATAAACCTCAACATGCTAGGATATCCTAGATTCTCATGATTTATTTCTTCCCCAGTTCAATCATCTCTGTATCCAGTGTCTCCTGAGAAAGGACACATGGGCAAAGAAGGGCTAACCAATGAGTTCTTAACAAGCTTGTTACAGGTGAGTAGATTTTAATTTTTTCCAAGTCATTCTTTCTATAAATCTGTTACAATGCAGACTTACATAGTTCAACCAGCATCCCCAGGCATCTAGCAAGGGCTAGGAGACACCCCAGAAAATGTGTCTTATATAACATGCACTGCTTTGTCAAAGCTCCTTCCAGAGTCTCTAAGGATATCAAAATTCCCTAAAAGTTTGTGGTGAGGTCAAGTAAAGGTTTGACTCTGTCCTACTTTCTGGCGGTTTATCACAGCCATGGGGGAATTATTAATGTACCAATTGTTTATCCTCTGTTGTAGATTGTCCCAGGCCTGTGCTCAGCCCCAGGAAATGAGATTTCAGGAGCAAATAGTCAGAGTGGAAAAAGGAAGGGACTTTGGGAAGTTGGGTATTATACAGGAGAGGAGCCAGAACACCAAGGCCAGAAGCCAAGGCAGATAGCATTCAACCTGCCTACCTGTACTATGCTCTGAGTCACCATCTGTGGGTCTACCATCTTGGCCTCCTTCTCTTTGATGGGGCCCTTGGCTAAGCTGTGATGTATAAATAATTTAGGAGTTGGTGTCCTTTGAAGATGTGACTGTGCAGTTCACACAGGAGGAGTGGGATTTGTTGGATCCTTTACAAAGAACTCTGTATAGGACAGTAATGCTGGAAAACTGGAAGAACCTGGCCTCACTCGGTAAGCCACCATCAGCTGATTTGTCCACATTTGTTCAGGTTATTTATTGATATAAAACAAAACAATGAATCATTTTAAAATATACAAGTGAGAGGCTTTTAGTGTGCTCACCATAGTATATACAGCAGTGTAACTTCAGAGTATTTCATTACTTCTGCTGTGGTTTGGTTTAGCCTCCCAAAGGTTTATGTGCTAGACACTTAGTTCACTCTGAAAGGCAATGGTAAATTAGTGAAAACTTCTAATGGTGGGGCATGTTGGAAGGTGTCAGCATCAAGAGCCCATCTCAGAAAAGATTCATGCTGTTTCTCGGGCATCAGTCAGGTCTCATGGGACCAAGTTAATTCTCTTCAGAATGGGTTGTTGTATAGATAGGCAACCCACATGCTTAGTCATATTTCTATACTCCTGGTCAGCTTTCTACTTTTCTTCCGTATTAAACTTTTAAAAAAACAAAAACATTTGTCGTTTTTAATGATGAGTACATGTGTGGCAGGTGTATTTGATTGCCAGTGCCTACAGGGGCCAGATGTATCACATCCTTCTGGTGCTGGAATTCTAGGCAGTTGTAAACTGCTAGGTGTAAGTGCTGCAAATTGAACCTGAATCCTCTCTAAGAGCAGAATACGCTCGTAATCACTCCACCCTCTCTTTATCCCTTCTCTGCCATTTTGGGACAAAACCAGGGGTCCATCATCAAATGCAAGTGCCATGCTGTTTGGACTTTCTGGACATCGAAATCTTGAGCCAAAGTAAACCTATTTTCCTTAAAAAGTGCTTAGCCACAACATTTTGTTACAGCATAAGAAAGGGGACTAACCTGAAGACACCTGATAAACCAGTATCAGATGTAAGGGGAGGAGGTTCTCCCTTATCAGTGGACTTGGAAAGGGGCAGGGAGGAGATAAGGGTGAGAGGGTGGGGTTGGGAGGGAAAGAGGGAGTGGGATACAGCAGGGATAAAAGCTAACAAACTGTAACTAATATTAAAAAAAATAAAAATTAAAAAGAAAGGGGACTAACTCTATATTTTTATGTGTGGGTGTTCTTTGAAAGTTTCATACATGTATTCAGTGTATATTGACAATGTCCATCCATGACTACTTCCCTCCACCTTTCCTAAATCACACCGCCTTAAGTCCCTTTCAACTTTGTCATCTTTTCTGCTTCTTAGTTTTTAATAATCTGCTTCTTGTTATTAATAATCCCCTGAATCTAAGTAGTACTGCCTATATGCATATGGATGTGTGGCCGTCCACTCCAGCATGAGCAAGCCAATTAATTCCCAGTAACTCATCCAGTAGGGATAGGGCCTTGGGGACCTTAGCTGTGCCATAATTTTGACTGACTTGTTCTTGTATAGATAATCATATCTGTTATGAATTGACACATGCAATGACCATGTAATACCTAGAAGTCAGCATTTCATCATCACCCCCTCAATCTGCCAGGTCCTACATTCTTTCTGGCCCCTCATCCACTTGAGTTCCATGAGCTTTGGATGATATGATGCTGATATAGATGACCCATTCCTTGCATCTTAACTAGTTGTGATTCTCTTCATTAATTACTGCCCAAGGAAGAAAGAAGCTTCTCTGAACAAAGTTGAGAAAAGAACAGATCTGTGCATATAGACGTAAATATTTAGAGTACAATTTGACAGCACAGCCTTTTGGCAAAAGAAAAATATGTTCCTCCCAAGGATCTTATTTTCCAGTCACGGGCCTTTGACCAGGTTTACAGTGTCAAACGTGAAACAGGCCAATAAGAAAGCAGTTGGTTAACCCCATAATCATGCCACTCACTGCTGCACAATGTGGGCATTTTTTTTATGCCATCAAAGCAGTATTATAGCATTCAGGGTCTAGCACTGAGTTAAACTGCTGATGTCTTTTCTCCCTCAGCACCGTTTGGCACTACCCAACCTAGTCACCAGGGAAAGAGGATCCTGATCATTTTTTATTATTATGTTAATTTTTATTTTTTCTTTATAATTTATTTATTATATATCCCAATTGAATCCCCCTCCCTCAACTCCCCCAGTTCTACCCTCCCTCCTTCTTTCTCTCATCCCCTTCCCCTAGTCCAGTGAAAGGGGGAGTTCTCCACTTTTGCCATCTGCTCATAGCTTGTTAAGTCTCATCAGACTGTTTGGATCCTCTTCCTCCATGGCCTGGCAAGGCTGCATTATCAGGGACAAGTGATCAGAGAGCAGTCAACTGAGTTCATAATAGAGGCAGCCCCTGAAGACTGAGCTGCCAGTCGGCCGTATCTGAGCAGGGGGGGGCTAGGTCCTCTCCATGCATGGTCTTCCATTGGTGCATCAATTTCTGCAGGCAAATGGATGGAACTAGAAGAGATCATCCTGAGTGAGATAACCCAGAAGGACAGGCATGATATACCCTTGCTAATAAGCAGATATTAGCCATATGATATAGGACAGCCATCTACAGACCTAAAGAAGCTAAACACTAAGAAGGACCCTAGGGTGGATGTTTAAATCCCATTCAGAATGGCAAACAGGATGGACACCAGAAGAAGTGGAAGAGAGGAAACAGGGTGGGAACCTACAATAGAGGGTCCTCTGAAAGGATCCACCCAACAGGGGATCAAAGCAGATGCTGAGACTCATAGCCAAACTTTGGACAGAGTGCAGGGGGTGTTATAGAGGAAGAGAGGGGTGGGATTAGAGGGACGTACTGGGGACAGGAGCCCCACAAGGAGACCAACAAAACTAAAAGATCTGAGCCCCAGGGGGTCCTGCAGAGACTGATCCTGATTATTTTAAAGTTGACTTTTTTACACTGTGCATCCAAAATGAGTGGAATAGGGTCTTACTGTCTAATTATGGTGGGTGGTTAAACAGTGGCAATAGCCTCTGGGCCTCTTGACCAATAACTTGTAGGGAGATATTTCATGCCTGACAATAAGATTTCCACCTATGCAATGTACTTCTCTTCAAATTCTTTATATGTGTGTGTGTATGTGTGTGTATATGTGTGTGTATATATATATATATATATATATATGTATATATATGTGTGTGTGTGTGTATAAAGGTTGCAAACAAAATGGATTTCCATAAGGCTTGTCTTAGTTATTATTCTGTCACTATGAAGAGGCACTGTGACCAAGGCAACTCATAAAAGAAAGCATTTGAGTACTTGCTTACAGTCTCAGAGGATTAGTCCTTGGCTGTCATGGTGCATAGTATGACAGCAGGTAGGCAGGCAGGCAGGCAAGACTATGGAGTAGTAAGCTGAGAACTTACATCATCTGCAATATTGAGGCAGAGAGTGAGAGACTGTGATTGGTGTGGGCATTTGAAACCTAAAAGTCTACCCTTAGTGACAGAACGCTTCTATCAAGGCCACACTTCTCGATCCTTCCTAAACAGTGCTACCAACTGGGAACCAAGTATTTAAGTTTATAGGGGTCACTCTCACTCAAACCACCAGAAGGATCCTTAATAGATCCTAATTTGTCTAATCCACTCTTTACCATCTCCTCTCTCCAATCACCCTATCTCTACTTAATTAAACCATTAACCTTGAATGTATCTCCCATGTCCTTTCATGCTACCTGTGTCCAACTAGTTCTTATAATTGAGGGTTCCCTCCCACATTGGGTTGGAAGATTATAGGTTTTCATATAGCTTTTTGTTATTGTTGTTGCTTGTTTGTTTGTTTTGAGACATTATCCCTATATAAAAGGCTAGCCTGGAACTCTTTATGAAGACCATGTTGGCTTCAAACTTGCAAAGATCTTATTCCTTTAATAAATATACATATATATGTTGTAAGAAGTTATTTAATTTTACTACTGGTTTATCTTCTAGTAATGCTGCTGTTAATCCTCAGCAGCTGTATAACCAAATCACCACACAGAGACTGGGTTTTTAGTTAACCTAGAACACAATGCTGGGCAATATTTACTCCCTTCTAAGTCTCCAAGCCCTCAGTTTCCTAACATTTAGATTTCCCACATTTTACTTGCTTTTTGTGAAATCTTAGGTCTGGTTCATGCTCCATGTCCTCCAAGCTCTCTCCTCCAGCTCTGCTCTCCCTGCTCTCCTCTCGCCCCTTCTCCTCCCACCCTTTCCTGCTCTCTAGCTCCTCCCCTCTTTCCTGTCCTCTGGCTCCTCCCATTGCACAACATTGTATCTAGTTGCTTTATTTTGTCCTGTTTACACAAGAGCTAAGACAGGATGCTTATAATGAGTATCACAATGCAATATCTGGATTGAAACCAGAGAGTTGGGGGTGGGGAAATCAGCATTTGAATTAACAAGGGTAAGGGGTATACATTTTAAAAGAACATTATACCAACACTTTCCCTTTTAAGTCCAATAACAGGCTCCTTTTCTTTCAATACAATAATAATTACAAAATTATGAAAACTGTTAGGTAAAATCTACATGTGCAATGTCTAGTCCATGTGTATTTAGCACATGGAGAGGGTATCATAGGAGAAAGTGTCTGATTATCCTATTTATCTTGATAAGTTTAAAGTTCTATACCTAAATTAACTTTTATCCTTATTGGTATTACCTATATAAAAAGATTTCTTAACTTCTAAACAACTTAAGCTTAAATGTGGTACTGTAACTATTTGGTCTTCAACACCATCAGAGACTTGAGAAGGAATAAAATTAGTTATGAGAGTAAATAGGAAGTGCATGTTAGCAGCTTCCAAAAAATAAAAAATTGACAGAGACAGTTTGCTGCTGAACAGTCACTCATAACTCTCTATAACGTTGGAGTATCATCTTCAGCCTTCTGGCTCAGAATATTTTGACAGACATATACGTGAAGCAGGAACTATTTAGGACTTGCTTATCCTGTCTTGGCAGAGTTCGGCAGTCAACTTGTTCTGCATTTAAGCTTGCCCATTTTAGGCAGAATTTGTCTGTTGTGAAGCAAGGGTATTTTCTTTACCCGAGTGGCTTGTTTGCCACATTTGAAGCCATCTCCATATGGAGGTTCTTCAGTGCTCATTATCTTCTTTCAGGGGTGCTGCCAGGAAATGACTTGTCTCATTGTCAAAGAATCTTTAAAATAATAAGAACATTTTAAATGCCATATTCTATAGGTCTCTGAAGTTTTTGAAGACTACCAATCTTGATGTAATCGCTTTGTATACAAAATCATATCTATCTGTTAAACCTATGATGTATACTCCTGTGATAAATTAGACTAGTGATTGACATGACTGAGTTGAATAACTAACAATTAACTTGCATACCTAATATCCTAACCACCTTTTAATAGTAGTTTAAAAGTATTGGAAGTAACCTTGACTTTCTATCAATATACTAAAGCTTATACCAATGTATTAAAAATACTTATTTTTGCATCAATATACAAAATTCTATACCAGAGTTAAAATTAACCTTATTTGGGAATAACAAATAAAACCTTAAGTTGAGTAGATTCAATAATCTACCCTTTTTCTATTTTGATAAAATATCCCTGTATATTCCTTGTTTTACTTTGAATAAGACCATTATTATTAATGGTCTTAATAATCTCCCAATGACAATAAAATTTCATAGCCATAGCAAACAACCAAAACATACCCAACCCCCTTTAAAGGAAATTGGACACCGTTCTCATGAGTTTCTTCTAGCTGACATTGTGGACATGTAGAAATCCTGTAGGAGGCCCAAATAAAAATGGTTAATTAAGCAAGCAATAACATTTGTGTTCCAATAACATTTGAATGTTGAGAAATTTCAGGCTTAATAAAAGTCCTTTTTGGAACAGTCAAAAATGGTGGACCAGTTAAAATTAGTAGCTTTCTTCAAAATTCTTTTGGGAGCAGGCTTTGATGAGAAACAGCAGTTGAAGAAGTTGAGGCAGGTATAAGTAGAATGCTGGAACATGCAAGATGCTGGAACAGATGTGTCAATGTCTCAGCATGCTGAAGAAAGATTCTGTTAGGTTTGATCCAGCATCTCTGGTGTCCAGTTCTTTTGTTCTGCAAACATATAATTTCTCACAAGCATTATAGAGTTCTAAAATTATAAATGTATGAGATGTACAGGATGAAACTAAACTGTAAGCCAATTTTATCTATGCAAATTAAAAGGTTAGCATAATACATTTTGAGGATATTATAGCCAAGGATTTATTGGCCAAGTATTGTTGAAGTTTTTGGCTGGAGACACACATTTTTATGTCTCAGTCAGTTTTAGAGTTGTTCCCATGTAAAGGGATTAGCAATATAAGTTACCATTATTACTGAACATACAATTATTATCATCAAAACAAGGTTAGATAGATTAAAATATCTTTTCAGGCTCTTGCGTGCCTGTTGTAGTAGGCCAAGTTGCTACCTATTTCCCTAGAGAAGCCTCCCATTAGAGAGACAAGCTGGTTGCCTTGAGCAATAGAAAATGCATATTTTAAGTAAACGTTACATAAGCTCCTTTTTAATTTAGAATATAAGCATACCATAGGTATCTTGTACCTGTTTTGAGGTTTAGCCCTAGATTTTTATATATGTTGTAGCTATTTGTCCTATCCCCTTGTTTATATAGAATGGGCAGTTATGCCTTTATAGCCAAACTTTATTTAAACTCCCTCTTACCTTTAGCATTTAAGCATATCCTAGGCATCTTGTACCTGGGCTTTACATTGATAAGCATACCCTAGGCATCTTGTACCTGGGTTTTACATTGTTTGTGGCTATTTTTTGGCTTGTCCCTTATTTATGCAGACTGGACAGTTATGCCTTTATAGCCAAACTTTATATAAACTCTCTTAACTCAGATTTAGTCAGGGGTGGAGTGTTATTTAGATTTTGCTTCCATAAATAAACATTAAATCTACTAATAGATTTCATTTTTTTAAGTTTGTTTTTCCAGAAAGGTAATTAATTTCTATAAGTTTCACTTGCTTTTTTTTGGGGGGGGATGGGGGTGGGATGACGAGTTATGAGATCCCCTTGTCACCATTTTCATTGTCAGTTTTATAAACCTTAAGCACTTTTTTTTAATAAATCTTTTATTTTTTTATTAATTACACTTTATTCATTTTGTATCCCCCCATGAGCCCCTCCCTCCTCCCCTGCCGATCCCACCCTCCCTCCCCTTTCTGCATGCATGCCACTCCCCAAGTCCACTGATAGGGGAGGTCCTCCTCTCCTTCTTTCTGATCTTAGTCTATCAGTTCTCATCAAAAGTGGCTGCATTGTCCTCTACTGTGGCCTGGTAAGGCTGCTCCCCCCTTTTATGTCCTCAAATGTGAACAGGGAATTTGAAGCAAAGTGGTAAAAAGAGATGTGGCCCATTTTCATGGAACTTTCTGTCTAATGTCTTCCTTGAGAAATGATTATCTCTCTCTTTCCCTGACCTGATATTCTCCTTTTAAGGCCCTTTAAATGTATATTTGAACTTAAGCATGTATATCTGGGATTATTAATAACACATTACTTTGAATCTTGAGATAGAGATAGTTAAATTTTTGTTCCTTATGAAAGTTACTGTGTTCATTAGAATTTAGAAAAATTATACCACTGCTGCTATAGTCATTTTTTTTTTCATCTTCAAAAATTTGGCTTCAGGTTTGTGGAGTTGAGTATCCCTTGAATAATTTTCCTAACATTACATGCATTTGCTCCATAAATAGGGCATCACCTTGATAAACCAAATCTGATATCCCATTTGGAACAAGAAGACAGGGATATGAGAGAGGACAGAAGAATTATTCCAGGCATCTGTCCAGGTAAGCACAAGTGGGCCTGGGCTGTCCAAGGAGGTGCCTATGGCCTGGGAAGCTGGGGTGGAAAGTATTCTTTTCCACTGACAAAGATGTTCATGAACATTTCACATAAATTTCCACTGTTTTTATTCTTCTCCCAAGTCTGTGTTCATCATTTCATATACTTTCACCTGTGAAGAAAAAACAAAGATGCAGTTTTTTGCATTTTCAATTTTAAGCCACAGGCTGGAAAGATGTCTAAAAGGCTAAGAGCATGTACTGCTCTTGCAGAGGAGCAGAGTTCAGTTCCCAGCAACCACACAGGAAGACTCACACCTTCCTATAACTCCAGCTTCAGCAGAACCCAATCATTCTGTTTTCAATACATTTGCACACATAAATACAACTAAAAATAAGAAAGAAATGGTAAATTTTAAGTCATAATTTCCATTCTTGATTATTTATCTTTTGTCTGTGTCTTAGCAATCTCAACATATAACTAGAATGTATTGTCTTTAACTCCTCAAATTTCCAGAACCAACTGCCCCTTCCTGTTAGTCTTTATCAAGTATTCTAATCTCTCAGAGTCTGTATGAACCTCACCATTTTTCCTTTTCTTCTCTTCACATAATTTTTTTTCAATTTGTTTCAGATTTGGAGACTGTACTTAAAGACAAATGGCTAACTCCTAAGAAGCATATTTTTAGAAAAGAACATGCTAATGGTGGAAAAACAGTGAAACTAGAGGTAACGAGTTTTGGTTTTTCTATGTTAAAACAGCTAGAAAACCCAGAGAATCATTATGAAGAGTGTCACTGAAACTTGAGGAAATGATATCTCTGGGAAGACTCTGTGAAACTATATTTTAGAGAAAAGATTAAGCCAGTTTTAAACATATTTCTTCACTAAGAGCTCTCACAAGTTTGTATTCTATTAAGTCTGAATCGAGTGGTGGGTGTTTGAACATACGTGGTCCTAAGTTTATCCAAAAAAAAACTTTCTTGAATAAGGATTTGTAAACAAATGTCTGTGCCTTTAAACATCCTCAGGCTAAGCAGAAGTCTTATAAGCTCCAAAAAGATTCAAAGTGTTTTTTATAAGGTCACAGATTTTAGGGGGAGAGGCATTCTCATTACAGCATGATAAATTAATAATATGAATTCATATTTTTAACTAATTTTATTTATGTAATAACTAACAGAAAAGAGGTCATCATGGAATGAAAATCAATGAATGCAATCAATGTTTTAAAGTCTTCAGCACGAAATCTAACCTTACTCAGCACAAGAGAATTCATACTGGAGAAAAACCCTACGATTGTAGTCAGTGTGGAAAATCCTTCCGCAGCAAATCTTACCTTACCGTTCACAGAAGAATCCATAATGGGGAGAAACCCTTTGAATGCAGTCACTGTGGGAAAGCGTTCAGTGATCCCTCATCCCTCAGACTTCATGTAAGAATTCACACTGGAGAAAAGCCCTATGAATGCAACCAGTGTTTTCATGTCTTTCGTACCAGTTGTAACCTCAAAAGTCATAAGAGAATTCACACGGAGGCTGAAAATCACCATGAGTGTACTCAGTGTGGAAAGGCCTTCAGTACAAGGTCCTCGCTCACTGGACATAATAGCATTCATACTGGAGAAAAACCATTCGAGTGCCAGGATTGTGGGAAAACCTTCAGGAAGAGCTCATATCTAGCCCAGCACTTAAGAACTCACACTGGAGAGAAGCCCTATGAATGTAATGAGTGTGGGAAGTCGTTCAGCAGTAGCTTTTCTCTAACTGTACACAAGAGAATACATACTGGAGAGAAACCATATGAATGCAGTCACTGTGGAAAAGCTTTTAATAATCTCTCAGCTGTAAAGAAGCACTTAATGACTCATACTAGGCAAAAGCCCTATAGATGTAACCATTGTGGAAAATCTTTCACCAGTAACTCTTACCTCTCCGTGCACAAAAGAATACATAACAGGTGGATATGAATTATGGTGAGAAATTACTAAGGGAATTTCTGTCAGAAAGCTTTGTTGATCCTAAGATAACTTGAGAGAAGTTACATCAGGTGTATACATTGTTATTGCTTTATAATATATATCCCCTCCCAAATTTTGTGGCTTCAAACAAATACCTCACATTTTGTAGGTCAGAAATATGAGGGCACCTTTAGTTTGGTAGTTGCCCCCCCCCCAGGATTTTCCATGAACTTATATTGAAGACATCAACCAGAGCTACAATCTTCTAAAGTTGTTTTTGAAGGAACCACTTCTAGATGGCTCACTCACATGCATAGGAATTTTCTGCAGGTTATTGACAGGAGACCTTCAGTGCCTCACCATATCTTTATAATACCCCCAAGTAAGTCTTCTAAGAGAAACCAATTAAAAAATGAATTCTTGCCTCCAGAAGGTATAGTTTCACTTCTTTCTTGTACTAGTCAATTACAGACCAGCTTTGAACAGTGTGGGAGAAAAACTACAGAATATCTGAGAACCAGGAGACAGCTCTCTGAGAACCATCTGATAAACTTGCCATGAAATTAATGAAGAGATCTTTGTCTCTTCAGTAGACCTTTGTCCTTTTGATCATCAGTAAATTGTTAAATCTCTCTACAAAGACACCTGTGTGATAAAGCTTTTTAGTTCACTTTTTGTAATATGCCCCAAAGATGATGTTGGGAAAACCCTTTTGAGGAGAATAGTGAGCATATAGTAAGGGCCTTTAGTGGTATCAGACTTTTCAGTCTTTCTTGTGGGCAATTACACGACTGGGGAATATAAGAAATTCAGGAAACTGTATAGCAAAGGGTTCACACTACTGACCACAAGTAGTGAGGTGCTCTGCAGTGATAACAGGAAACCTTTGACTTTTCCTTTCTTGAAGAGGTATGAGAATATGCTTTCTGAAAAGCACCCTTGAGTGACATAGGCATTGGCAAGCCTTCAAGGAATTCCTTCAAGGAATCCTCTGATGTAGGAAAAAGTTGACAGTGATTCCTCCCAAGCATATAAGCTGGAGGGACATTTTAGAAAAGTGAAATAATACATGTCAGATTGCTTTAGCATCAGGTCTCTGTTGAATAATTGTGTAATAATTTATGGTGGAAATGAAATGGGTGAATATGGGGTACCTCTACCAGTAGGCAGTTTCTGTAGGTTCAGTTACCACATTATATTCAATTTTTGTTTTATAAGCATGTATGTTTATATGCATAGCACACACCACATCCCAAGAAACAGCCCTTAACGGCTCCAATTTTTTACTGCAGTGTATGTGCAGCTTCCAAAGAGTTGGTTGGCACAAACTAGTAATCCTAGTAACTTGGGAGGCTGGCAATGTAGATTGTGAATTTTATGCCAGCCTGACTGGCTGGCATAGTAGTTCTGTCAGAGTATGGGACTTTTTGACATTGATCCTTTTTTTTTTTCTTTCTGTCCTGCAAGTATCCAGTGTCCGTCGCTTTGTCCTGTGTAGAGCAACAAGATGGCTCAGTGGGTGAAGGTGCTTGCTGCCAAACCTGATCACCTCAGTTCAGTCCCCAGAACCCATACAATGAGTAGAGAATGGACCGCCAGTTGTCCTCTGACATCACACACATGTCAGCCCAACAACAACAACAACAAAATTGTTTTAATCTGTAAGTGGTATTAAAATAATATGCCAGTTTTTTACAAGGTGCCATGTAATTTGGATGCTGAAGGATTTATTTTCTCTTTTCACACTTTCACTTGTCAAGTAGCTGTAAGATCTGGAGTGGGAAGAATTGTTTTGTCAAACAGTAATGACATAAACAGTGGAACAGTAACAGTGATTTAGTTTCCTCAGAAACCTCTGACCAGCATGATTTGCTGTTTGCATTTGAGTTGATGTTAAGTTCTAGCTAAAATGATAAACGTATTTGTCAAATGATATCCATAATTCTTATGAGAGTAATTTATGTTCTCTTACATGTTGATATAGAATGTATACACATTAACATAATCTTTTTTACTGATATGTACAAATTGTTTTATTTTAAAATAATTTGTGGTAGAGCCTTGTGATTTTGCCTTATTTATTTATTTTGAAGTTCTGTAACTAGGTACATACAAGATTAGGTGCTTTTGTGTGAAGTGGTTTTTTTTTTATATATATAGAAGCCACACTTTTTCATAACACAGTACTATAATACATTGATAATAAATGGTCAAAACCATGTGGTGCTTCTCATAGACAAGCAGGAATGCCTTGTAAGTAACTGTCAACTACTCTGGATAAGCATTAATATGTTCAGTTATTTTTACCAGTTCATATGGCACACATCAGCCTGAGTTCTCTGGTTAATAATAGTAGAATCTTGATTTGAGCATAAAACAGTCCATTATCTTAAATACTACCTAATCTATTGAGTATGCTCTGGGAACTATTGTGTAAGTATTTGCTCAGTTGAAACATTCTCTTCTATAGGAGAAAAGGATGCCCTAAATGACATTGGAAAAGGAAGCTAATGAAACAAGAAACTCATCAAACCTTCAGGACTCAAAATGTTCAAGGGCCATCCTCCAGGATATGAATAGTAAATAATTACTGCTCAAGAGAATGTTTGTGTGTAGAGTTTCCAATAAATTGAGAAGGGAGCCCCACGGATACAGCTACATTGTTGGGGTAGTGTTTTTTGGTGTTACAGATGCCTTTGAGTCATCCTTACTTCAGTAAGTAACCTTCAGGAATTCATTAGTTTGCCAAGCCAGGCTTGATGAAGTTCTTTCCTTGAGCTGGCTCTGGTGCCCTATTTTATATCTCCACCGACAGTCACACAACACAAACAGGGCACTCATACAGGGACAGACACAACTAAAGATGTCTTTGGGTGGAGGAGTAGCCACATTAGCTCTGAATGGGATTTGAGATGTACAGCTGAAGCTGATCCTTGTGCAGGTGGAGTATCCTTTTGGGCAGTCCTGAGAAGGGAATCCCATGTGGTAGGAGATAGTATGGCTCCTTGCTTTAGTGGTAGTTTTATGCTGTCTGATATCGATGATAAGATGTGCAACCAAGGCAGAACCATCTGAATATGGAGTATCTCCAGGGTAACTGAATTTAATTTCTGTGGCTGTGATAAAACACAAAAAAAGCTACTTAGGGGAGGACAGGATATATTTTATCTTGCACTTCCAAGTCACAACCTGTTATTGAGGGAAGTTAGGGTAAGAACTCTAAGCAGAAACCATAGAGGAATGCTTCTTGTTCACTTCCTGGTTCAACCATAGGATCATGTTCAACTAGCTTACATAACTAAGGACCACCTCCATATGTCCCACTCAGTAAGTAGGCCCTCCTCTGCCAATTAAGACATCTCCCAACAGGCCAATTTGATGTAGGCAATTGCTCAAATGAGGCTCTCAAGTCTGATGACTTGAGTTTGTAAAGTTGACCGTTAAAGCTAATTAGGACAGTCTTTCTCTTCCTGGGATGAGGTGACATACCTTATTGGAGTCCACTACAAAAGCATGGCTGTGCTAGTTAGTAAAAATGCCAATGGATTTGAGAACATAGAATTCCCAGTAGTGGTACTCTGGGACTATATTGTAAGCAGCTTGTGACAGTTGTATGCCCTTTTGTGTGGTTGATGAGATATACCAGACTCCACTGTTGCCTGTAAAGAACTTGTACATGTAATGGGAAAATTGCAAGGAGAAAAACAATACTATTCTTCATACCAAGACAGTTTACACTGTCCATCCATCTTTAGGAATGCTATTCCTTTCTTTTCATTTTTTTTAAAATAAAAATATTTGTAATTAATTTATTCCTTTATTATACTTTATTCACTTTGTTTCTCCACTGCAGCACCCCCCATCTCCTCATAGTCCCACCCACCCTCCTTCTTTTCCCCCTATACCTTTTCCTAGTCCCATGAGAGGGGAAGGCCTCCTCCCCTTCTATATAACCCTAACATATCAAGTCTCCTCAAAGGTGGCTGTATTGTCTTCCTCTGTGCCCTGGCAAGGCAAAAACAAAAAGAGAAAAACACCAGGGCCAGACAGTTTCAGAACAGAATTCTACAAGACCTTCAAAGAGGGGCTAACACCAATACTCTTCAAACTATTCCACAAAATAGAAACAGAAGTAACATTACCAACTTCATTCTATAAAGCCACAGTCACCTTGATACCTAAGCCACACAAAGACCTTACAAAAGAAAAGAAAAGAAAAGAAAATCAGGCCAATTTCTTTATGAACATTGACACAAAATACTCAATAAAATACTTGCAAAATGAACCCAAGAACACATTAAAGATATTATACACCAAACCAAGAAAGCTTCATCCCAAGCATGCAGATGTAGTATTTTTCATTCTGCTGGTCACTTCACACTGAAGTTCCAAAACTACCCTCTGTGACACACTGCAGAAGTACAGAAGTACATTTTCTTTGTGCAAGAACACTAGCTGTTTATACATGGACACAAACCATCCAGCAATGCATAGAACATATTTCATAGAAAAAAACATTGTCATTACAGGCTGATGAAGTCCAAGTTATATTTCTCCAAACAGATATAAACTGGTAGTTAACAAGTTTCCATAGGGCATCAAGTTATGTGAGATCCTTGCCAACCTGATCTACACAATAAGTTCAGGACAGCCACAGTTCTGTTACACAGAGGATGTAATTGTTAAGAAAAAAAAAAGAAAAGAAAAAAGAAAGAAAGGAAGGAAGGAAGAAAGAAAGAAAGAAAGAAAGAAAGAAAGAAAGAAAGAAAGAAAGAAGAAAGAAAGAAAGACAGAAAGAAAGAAAGAAAGAAAGAAAAGAAAGAAAGAAAGAAAGAAAGAAAGAAAGAAAGAAAGAAAGAAA
>NW_026586174.1:0-291 GCF_907164565.1 Psammomys obesus
CACAGGCTGACACACGCACAGGCTGACACACGCACAGGCTGACACGCACTGACACGCGCGCACACACACACTCTCCCACGGGCACAGGCTGACACACGCACACACTGACACACGCTGACACACGCACAGGCTGACACACGCACAGGCTGACACACGCACTGACACGCATGCACACACACACTCTCCCACGGGCACACGCTGACACACGCACACACGCACAGGCTGACACACGCGCTCACACGCTCGCACACACACACTCTCCCACGGGCACATGCTGACACGCGCCCACAC
>NW_026586174.1:391-1103 GCF_907164565.1 Psammomys obesus
CACACGCTGACACACGCACAGGCTGACACACGCACAGGCTGACACACGCACAGGCTGACACACGCGCGCACACACACACTCCCACGGGCACATGCTGACACGCTCACACGCACACACACATGCACACACGCACAGGCTGACACACGCACAGGCTGACACACGCACAGGCTGACACACGCGCTCACACGCGCACAGGCTGACACACGCACAGGCTGACACACGCACAGGCTGACACACGCACACACGCTGACACACGCTGACACACGCACAGGCTGACACACGCACACACGCT
Organism: Psammomys obesus; assembly: GCF_907164565.1. NCBI lineage: Eukaryota > Metazoa > Chordata > Mammalia > Rodentia > Muridae > Psammomys > Psammomys obesus. The sequence goes on from NW_026586174.1 coordinate 684, forward strand.
GACACACGCACACACGCACACGCTGACACACGAAGAGGCTGACACGCGCGCGCACACGCTTGCACACTCACCGGTGGGGCGCGGGCTCCTGCGGCGCGTGCGCGACCTTCTCCAGGGAGCACGAGGGGCCGAAGCCGAGCTGCGCGCAGCCGAGGCGGACGCTGGAGCAGGACTGGGGGCGCGGGCACACGCGTGTGTAAACACGCGCGCGGGGTCACACGCGCACACACGCGCACACGGGGTCACACGCGCACGCGGGGTCACACGCGCATGTGAGGTCACACGTGAACGCGGGGTCACACGCGCAAACGGGGACACACGCGCACGTGGGGTCACACACGCGCACACGGGGTCACACGCGCACACACGCGCACACACGCGCACGCGGGGTCACACGCGCACACGGGGTCACACGCGCAC
>NW_026586175.1:0-558 GCF_907164565.1 Psammomys obesus
CCCCCTCTCTCTCTCCCTCTCTCTCTCCCCCTCTCTCTGTGGCCTGTTCTTTCTTTCCTTTCCCTCCATTCTTCTCCTCCCCCACCGGGACGGGGAGGGGGAGGGTCCCGGGGGAGGGGGGACCCGGCATCCCCTCCCCCCACGTGCCCTCACCTCCCCCCTCCTCCCCTCCCCCCTCTCCCGGGCACCAAGCAGGAAGGGGAACCGTCAGGGTCCAAAGTCCTGAGTTCGAGTCCCGGGGTTCCCTCCCTCCCCTCCCCCTCTCCCCGCGCCTCCTCGAGGGGAGGGGCGGAGCGGGTGCCCTGACCCCCCCGGGACCCCCCCGGGACCCCCCCACAGGGACCCCCCAAACCCGGCCCCCCAGGACAGACATGGCGGCCGGGGTGGGGGCTGGGGGAGGAGGTTTCTTTCCTGCTTCGGGGTGCGGGGGGGGGGAGAGGCTGGGCCTCTCCGGGGGGGCCGCTCCGTCCCGTCCGTCCGTCCGTCTGTCCATCTGTCCATCTACTCATCCGTCCATCTGTCCATCTGTCCATCCAATGTCCATCTACTCATCCATCT
>NW_026586175.1:658-1206 GCF_907164565.1 Psammomys obesus
GGGGACCCGGCATCCCCTCCCCCCACGTGCCCTCACCTCCCCCCTCCTCCCCTCCCCCCTCTCCCGGGCACCAAGCAGGAAGGGGAACCGTCAGGGTCCAAAGTCCTGAGTTCGAGTCCCGGGGTTCCCTCCCTCCCCTCCCCCTCTCCCCGCGCCTCCTCGAGGGGAGGGGCGGAGCGGGTGCCCTACCCCCCCGGGACCCCCCCCCGGGCCCCCCCAAAGGGGGCCCCCCAACCCGGCCCCCCCGGCCGGGCATGGCGGCCGGGGTGGGGGCTGGGGGAGGGGGTTTCTTTCCTGCTTCGGGGTGCGGGGGGGGGGAGAGGCTGGGCCTCTCCGGGGGGGCCGCTCCGTCCCGTCCGTCCGTCCGTCTGTCCATCTGTCCATCTACTCATCCGTCCATCTGTCCATCTGTCCATCCAATGTCCATCTACTCATCCATCTGTCCATCTACTCATCTATCTGTCCATCTGTCCATCCAATGTCCATCTACTCATCCATCTGTCCATCTGTCCATCCATCTGTCCATCCAATGTCCATCTACTCATCCA
>NW_026586176.1:0-537 GCF_907164565.1 Psammomys obesus
CCCCCCGCCCGGCCGCCCGCCTCCCCCACGCGAGTCTGAAATAATAATCGCGGTATTAAAGGCAGAGCCCGGGCGAGACAATGGGGAGGTTGGCGAGGGAGCCCCGCGCCGGCTTCGCAGCGCCTCCCGGCCCCGCAGAATAATACGCTCGGCCCCTCCGCGCGCCCTCCCCCGAGCGCGGCCGGGAGGCGGCGGCTGCGCCGAGGAGGAGGAGGAGGAGGAGGAGGAGGAGGAGGAGGAGGAGGAGGAGGCGAGGCTCGAGGAGGCGGCGGCGGAGGCCGCGCGGAGGCGGAGGAGGCCGCGCGGGAGGAGGAGGCCGCGGCGCGCGAGCAGGAGGCCGGCGGGGGAGCGGCATGAGCCGAGCGCGGCGGCCGCGGCGCCTCTCGGCCGCGCTCGGTGCCCATTGACAGCGGCGGCGGCGGCTCGCTCCAAGATGGCCGCTTGGCTCGCATTCATTTTCTGCTGAACGACTTTTAACTTTCATTGTCTTTTCCGCCCGCTCCGATCGCCTCGCGCCGGCCGCTCTTTCCGGGTACG
>NW_026586176.1:547-1084 GCF_907164565.1 Psammomys obesus
CCCCCCGCCCGGCCGCCCGCCTCCCCCACGCGAGTCTGAAATAATAATCGCGGTATTAAAGGCAGAGCCCGGGCGAGACAATGGGGAGGTTGGCGAGGGAGCCCCGCGCCGGCTTCGCAGCGCCTCCCGGCCCCGCAGAATAATACGCTCGGCCCCTCCGCGCGCCCTCCCCCGAGCGCGGCCGGGAGGCGGCGGCTGCGCCGAGGAGGAGGAGGAGGAGGAGGAGGAGGAGGAGGAGGAGGAGGAGGAGGCGAGGCTCGAGGAGGCGGCGGCGGAGGCCGCGCGGAGGCGGAGGAGGCCGCGCGGGAGGAGGAGGCCGCGGCGCGCGAGCAGGAGGCCGGCGGGGGAGCGGCATGAGCCGAGCGCGGCGGCCGCGGCGCCTCTCGGCCGCGCTCGGTGCCCATTGACAGCGGCGGCGGCGGCTCGCTCCAAGATGGCCGCTTGGCTCGCATTCATTTTCTGCTGAACGACTTTTAACTTTCATTGTCTTTTCCGCCCGCTCCGATCGCCTCGCGCCGGCCGCTCTTTCCGGGTACG
>NW_026586177.1:149-1249 GCF_907164565.1 Psammomys obesus
GGTTACAGTATGAGTCTCTGGGAAGACCCCTGTGTTCAAATTTTCTGGTTCTGTTGCTCTCCTTGTGGGGCTCCTATCCTCTCCAGATCTTACTATTTCCCACTTCTTACATAAGATTCCATGCACTCTGCCCAACAGTTGGCCATAAGTCTCAGTGTCTGCTTTGATAGTCTGCAGGGCAGAACTTTTCAGAGGCCCTCTGTGGCAGGTTCCTAGGTTGCTTCCTGTTTTCTTCTTCTTCTGATGTCCATCCTCTTTGCCTTTCGGGATGTGGATTGATCATTTTAGTCAGGGTCCTCTCTCTTGATTAGTTTCTTTAGATGTACAGATTTTAGTAGGTTTATCCTATGTTATATGTCTATATGAGTGAGTATATACTGTACGTGTCTTTCTACTTCAGGGACAGCTCACTCAGGATGAACTTTTCCAGGTCCCACCATTTACCTGCAAATTTCATGATTTCCTTATTTTTCATGGCAGAGTAATACTCCATTGTGTAGATGTTACCACAATTTCTGCGTCCGCTCTTCAGTTAAGGGGCACCTGGGCTGTTTCCAACTTCTGGCTATTACAAATAAAGCTACTACAAACATGGTTGAGCAAATGTCCTTATTGTGTACTTGAGACTCTTTTGGATATATGCCTAGAAGCGGTATGGCTGGATCTTGAAGAAGCACTATTCCTAGTTGTCTGAGAGAGCGCCAGATTGATTTCCAGAGTGGTTGTACAAGTTTACATTCCCAGCAGCAGTGAAGGAGGGTTCCCCTTTCTACACAACCTCTCCAGCATGTGTTGTCACTTGAGTTTTTCATCTCAGCCATTCTAATGGGTGTAGGGTGAAATCTCAGGGTTGTTTTCATTTGCATTTCCCTAATGGCTAATGAAGTTGAGCATTTCTTTAAGTGCTTCTCTGCCATTCGATATTCCTCTACAGAGAATTCTCTGTTTAGCTCTGTTCCCCATTTTTTTTTTATTGGATTACTTGGTTTGCTGCTTTTCAGCTTCTTTAGTTCTTTATATATACTGGATATTAGCCCTCTGTCAGATAAAGGCTTGGTGAAGATCCTTTCCCAATCTGTAGGCAGTCCTTTTGTTTTGAT
>NW_026586178.1:0-816 GCF_907164565.1 Psammomys obesus
ACACCATCATAGACACATACTCACACACAGACATACACACACAGACATACTCTCAGAGACACAAACACACAAGACACAGACACACACACAGACATACTCTCAGAGACACAAACATACAAGACACAGACACACACACAGACATACACACAGACACACACACATTCTCACACCAACACACACACACACACACATTCTCACACAGACACACACACAGACACACAGACATCCACAGACACACACAGACACACACACAGACACACACACAGACACACACAGACACACACACAGTCTCACACAGACCCGCGCTCACCACGTGACCCTCGGGTTGCCTGTGTCTCCCCGCACACCCTAAGGTGGGCCTTGTGGGTGTCTAGAGACCTTTGGGGGCGCCGCCCGGGGCCGCCTCCAGCAGTAGCCCCGGCCGGACCCGAGCCCTCACCGCCGGCGGAGGGGACGGTCAGCCCCTGCCGCGGTTCCCAGGGACCCGGACCCCGGGGACTTGGTGCTCACCCGTGGCCAAGCCCCACAGCACCCACCCTGCTCTGTGGACCCGTCACTTCCGCTACCCGGCTGCAGAGGACAGCGTGGCCAGCGCAGCGCTGACCCGCCAGGGAAGGGCCAGTTGTCACCAATGGGAAATGCCCGAGCCTTCCCTCCATTCGCCATCCATCATCCATCCACCCCATCCACCCATACATCCACCCATCATCCATCCATTCATCCATCATCCATCATCCATCCATCATCCATCCATCCATCATCCATCCATCCATCAGTCATCATCCACCCCATCCATCATCCATCCACCCCATCCGT
>NW_026586178.1:916-2275 GCF_907164565.1 Psammomys obesus
CCATCCATCATCCATTCATCCTTCTATCCATCCATTCATCCATCATCCATCCATTCACCCATCATCCATCTATCCATTATCCATCCATCATCCACCCATCCATTACCCATCCATCATCATCCACCTGACCATACATCATTCATCTATCCATCCATCATCCACCCACCCATCCATCCATCCACCCATCCATCCATCATGCATGCTCAGAGAAGAGGGGACTCCGGGTTGCAGGGCCGGAGGATCCTGGTTCTTCCATGGAGCGCATCCTCCTGAGCCTGAGCCCCCGGAGCCTCCGGCCTCCCCTGCTCATGCCAGGCAGAAGCTCTGTGCCACTGGGCTGCGGGCCCGGCCTCCCTCCCTCCCTCTCCTCCCCGTTCTTGTCCTCTGACGGCGTCTCAGGAGGCCTGGTGGCCATGAGCTCGGGTGATCGCCCTGCTTCGGCCTCCCGAGCGCTGTACCCGGCAATTGCCAGGGTGCCGCGGGCTCTCGCGTGGTGGCTGGGACTCGAACTCAGGACCTCTGGAAGAGCGGCCAGAGGTACTCTGTGCGAGAGAACCTAAGGGCGGAGATTCAGAGACACGGACGGGTAATTACGTGTCTCGTTCCAGGCTTCCTTTATTTCATCTGCGTTGGAGGAAGTTCCTCTCCCCAAGGTCGGGGCTGGCCTCCAGCCACCACCCCACGGAAGTGCTCTCGGTTGTTGTGGTCACGTGTCCATTTTAGCGGTCTCCCAGCCCTTAGGAGATTATCCAGCTCCCTGGGATTTTACCCGTTTCTGGGCTTCTTCCTCGATGTGGAAGTGTAACTCGAAAGTCTTTCCTAAAGGGCTTTTTCCCCCCTTCAGGCTTCCGATCACCTCTTAAGAGTTTTGATGCACGTTAGTATTCAGTTCGGGGTTCTGGACTTGACTTGTAGTTGCTGTTCTCCAAACCTGGGGCACCGTGACCACTGCTTAGAGAGCACCCTCCCTGCCCTGGTCACCATGTCCTCTCCTGTTAAATGCTGTCCCACAGGTTGGTCATCCGTCCATCATCCATCCATCATCATCCATCATCCATCGACCATCCATCATCATCATCCATCATCCATCGACTATCCATCATTATTATCCATCATCATCCATCATTCATCCATCACCCATCCATCCATCCTCCCATCCATTCATCCATCCATTATCATCCACCCACCCATCCATCATCATCATCCATCATCATCCACCCACCCATCCATCCATCCATCATCCATCCATCATCATCCATCATCATCTATCATCATCATCCATTCATCCATCATCCATTCACCCACCCACCTATCAGTCCATCATTCATCCATCACCCAACCATCCATTCATCCATCATC
>NW_026586179.1:0-581 GCF_907164565.1 Psammomys obesus
AAATTTTTATTAATTACGCTTTATTCACTTTGTATCCCCCCATAAACACCTCCCTCATCCCATCCCAATCCCACATTCCCTCCCCCTTGTCCATGTGTGCCTCTCCCCAAGTCCACTGATAGGGGAGGTCCTACTCTCCTTCCTTCTGATCCTAGTCTATCATATCTCATCAGGAGTGGCTGCACTGTCATCCTCTGTGGCCTGGTAAGGCTGCTCCCCTCTCAGGGGAAGGTGATCAAAGAGCAGGCCAATTGGTTCATGTCGGAGACAGTCCCTGTTCTCATTACTATGGAACCTACTTGGACACTGAACTGCCTTGGGCTACAACTATGCAGGGGTTCTAGGTTATCTCCACGCATGGTACTTGGTTGGAGTATGAGTCTCAGGAAAGACCCTGTGCTCAGATTTTTTGGTTCTGTTGCTCTCCTTGTGGAGCTACTGTCTTCTCCAGATCTTACTGTTTCCCACTTCTTTCATAAGATTCCATGCACTCTGCCCAACAGTTGGCCATAAGTCTCAGCATCTGCTTTGATAGTCTGAAAGGCTCTGCCTTGCAGACTATCAAAGCAGATGCTGAGACT
>NW_026586179.1:681-1146 GCF_907164565.1 Psammomys obesus
CTCCTTGTGGAGCTACTGTCTTCTCCAGATCTTACTGTTTCCCACTTCTTTCATAAGATTCCATGCACTCTGCCCAACAGTTGGCCATAAGTCTCAGCATCTGCTTTGATAGTCTGCAAGGCAGAGCCTTTCAGAGCCCTCTGTGGCAGGCTCCTAACTTGTTTCCTGTTTTCTTCTTCTTCTGATGTCCATCCTCTTTGCTTTTGGGGATGAGGATTGACCACTATAACCAGAGTCCTCCCTCTTGATTAGTTCCTTTAGGTGTACAGATTGTAGTAGGTTTATCCTATATTATATGTCTATATTAGATCCTTTGATTTTGATGTTTGTTGTGGTAGTGTGTTCCTGCACTTGATTATTTTTAGTTTTGCTGTAGTGAGAAAGTTTATTTCCTGTGTTTTCCTGAATATAGTTAGCATTCTTGGGCTACACTTTTCCTTCTACATTCCTTCCTTCTTTTGTAAC
>NW_026586180.1:0-76 GCF_907164565.1 Psammomys obesus
GTTTTTTATCTTAGCCATTCTGATGGGTGTAAGGTGAAATCTCAGGGAAATGCAAATCAAAACAACCCTGAGATTT
>NW_026586180.1:176-1224 GCF_907164565.1 Psammomys obesus
TCCCTGATGGCTAATGAGGTTGAGCATTTCTTTAAGTATTCTCTGCAATTCGATATTCCTCTGCAGAGAATTCTCTATTTAGGTCTGTACCCCATTTTTTAATTGGATTACTTGATTTTTTGCTGTTTAACTTCTTTAGCCCCTCAGTAGAGGAATGAATGCACAAACTGTGGTACATCTACAGAATGGAATATTATTCAGCAATAAAAAACAAGGAAACCGAGGGAAGTGGGAGGGGCAAGATGGCGGCGCCGGGAGGACTCTCATTCTGAAGAGCAGCACAGCAGGATTGGCAGTGACCAGCAATCAGAACTCGCGGCCATAAAACACAAGTGATTGTGTTTCACAGGTGAGAGGATACCCAACGGTGGGGGATTCAATCAGCTTTAACTCACCCGGCTAAACCGCGGAAGAGATCCCGGTTCCACCAGGCGCCTGGTCGCCAGCCCAGAGCTACCCGCCAGCGCGATCTGGTCACGGTCCCAGAGTGAACTGTGGGCCCACAACACCATAGACTGGATTTCCCAGTCAAGAGATAACCCCACGGAGCAGGAAACAATTGGGACCGACCTCAGGTTACCCAGACATCCCCTGGAAAAGACTCGGGTTCCGCGGGTGCCCCAAGAGCCAGCCCGGACCCAGAGCTGGGACACAGGGGCCTACCTGCGCGCCTGATTCGCCGCCTCAGATAGAACTGTGGGCACCAGGGCACCAGGGCACCAGACTGCGTGTCTCTGGCAGCAGGAAACCCCCAGCGGAGGGGGTCAGCAGCTCTAACACTTAGGACACCCAGCACAAAAACACTTCTTAGACTCACGCAGACTCTAGTGCAGGCAGGAGCACTGTGCTCTGCCGCCATTATGGAGTTCCCCTGGGGCACTGGGACACACAGCTGCATCTTCGGACCTGCAGGAGCCGGAGAGCCATTACAGCAGCTCTCAGATACTGTGCCAAGGATCAACCAGTTATTCCTAGCTAGACTGTCAAAACTGTGGGAATCCCTGGTCCTTCAAGAGGGCTGCACCCACAGCGTCTGGACCAGAGCAGT
>NW_026586181.1:0-1176 GCF_907164565.1 Psammomys obesus
GTTTCCCTAATTTCTTTCTCAGCCCTTTTGTCTTTTTTATACAGGAGGGCTACTGATTTTTTTGAGTTAATTTTGTATCCGGCCACTTTGCTGAAGGTGTTTATCAGCTGTAGGAGTTCCCTGGTAGAGTTTTTGGGGTCACTCATGTATACTATCATATCATCTGCAAATAGTGATAATTTGACTTCTTCCTTTCCAATTTGTATCCCCTTGATTTCCTTCAACTGTCTTTTTGCTCTAGGAAGGACTTCCGGAACTATGTTCAAGAGATATGGAGAGAGTGGGCAGCCTTGTCTTATCCCTGATGTCAGTGGGATTGCTTTAAGTTTCTCTCCATTTAGTTTGATGTTGGCTATGGGCTTGCTGTATATTGCCTTTATTATGTTTTCATATGTGCCTTGTACCCCTGATCTCTCCAATACTTTAAACATGAATGGATGTTGGTTTTTGTCAACTGCTTTTTCAGCATCTAGGGAGATTATCATGTGTTTTTTTTTTTTCTTTCAGTTTGTTTATATGATGGATCACAATGATGGATTTCCATATATTGAAATACCCCTGTATACCTGGGAAGAAGCCTACTTGGTCATGGTGGATGATATCTTTGATGTGTTCTTGTATTCGGTTTGTGATTATTTTGTTGAGTATTTTTGCATCAATGTTCATAAGGGAGATTGGCCTGAAATTCTCTTTCTTTGTTGAGTCTTTGTGAGGTTTAGGTACCAAGGTGACTGTGGCTTCATAGAATGAGTTTGGTAATGTTCCTTCTGTTTTTATTTTGTGGAATAGTTTGAAGAGAATTGGTGTTAGCTCTTCTTTGAAGGTCGGGCAGAATTCTGCGCTGAAGCCATCTGATCCTGGGCTCTTTTAGGTTGGAAGATTTTGATGACCTCTTCTATTTCTTTGGGGGATATAGGACTGTTTAATTGATTTACCTGGTCCTGACTCAGCTTTGTTTAGTCAAATCAATCAAGAAAATTGTCCTTTTCGTTTAGATTTTCAAATTTTGTGGCATATAGACTTTTGAAGTAAGTCCTAATGATTGTTTGGATTTCCTCAGTGTCTGTAGTTATTTCCCCCTTTTCATTTCTGATTTTGTTGATTTGGGTGGTGTCTCTCTGCCTTTTAGTTAGCTTGGCTAAGGGTTTGTCGATCTTGTTTATTTTCTCAAAGAAC
>NW_026586181.1:1276-2766 GCF_907164565.1 Psammomys obesus
GAAGTAAGTCCTAATGATTGTTTGGATTTCCTCAGTGTCTGTAGTTATTCCCCCTTTTCATTTCTGATTTTGTTGATTTGGGTGGTGTCTCTCTGCCTTTTAGTTAGCTTGGCTAAGGGTTTGTCGATCTTGTTTATTTTCTCAAAGAACCAGCTCTGGGTTTCATTGATTCTTTGAATTGTTTTATTTGTTTCCAATTGATTGATTTCAGCCCTGAGTTTGATTATTTCCAGCCATCTAGTCCTTCTTGGTGTGTCTGCTCCTTCTTTTTCTATGATTTATAAGTGAGCCATTAAGTTGCTTGAATGCACTGTCTCGAATTTCTTCTTGAAGGCACTTAGTGCTATGAACTCTCCTCTTAGCACTGCCTTCATTGTGTTCCACAATTTTTGGTATGTTGTGTCTTCATTTTCATTGAGTTCTAGGAAGATTTTAATTTCTTTATTTCTTCCGTGACCCATCCTTCTTTTAGTAAGAAGTTGTTCAGTTTCCATGTATGAGTAGGCTTTTTGCTATTTCTGTTGTTATTGAGGTCCAGCTTTATTCCATGGTGATCAGACAGGATACAAGGGATTATTTCAATCTTCTTGTATCTGTTGAGGCTTCCTTTGTGACCAACTATATGGTCTATTTTGGAGAAGGTTCCATGAGGTGCTGAGAAGAAGGTAAATTCTTCTGTGTTTGGGTGTAAGGTTCTGTAAATGTCTGTTAGGTCCATTTGATTCATGACCTCTGTTAGAGATATTGTTTCTTTGTTTAATTTCTGTTTAGTTGACCTCTCCTTTGTTGAGAGTGGGGTGTTGAAGTCTCCCATTAATAGTGTGTGGGGATCTATGTTTGGTTTAAGTTTTATCAGTGTTTCTTTCACAAATGTGGGTGCCCTTGTATTTGGGGCATAGATGTTCAGGATTGTGATGTCTGCTTGGTGGAATTTTCCCTTGATGAGTATGAAGTGTCCTTCCCCATCTCTTTTCATTAATTTTGGTTGAAAGTCTATTTTTTATCAGATATTAGAATGGCTACTCCTGCTTGCTTCTTGCATCCATTTGCTTGGAAAGCCGTCTTCCATCCCTTTACCATTAGGTAATGTCTATATTTGTGCCTTAGGTGTGTTTCTTGTATACAACAGATTGCTGGGTTTTGTTTTTTTATCCATTCTGTTAGTCTGTGTCTATTTATTGGAGAATTAAGTCCATCAATATTGAGAGAGATTACTGACCAGTGGCTGTTCGATCCTTTGAATTTGATGTTGGCTGTGGTCATATGGTTGTGTGCTTGGTTGCTTTTTGTTTTACTGTAGTAGGGTTATTTATTTCCTGTGTTTTATTGAATGTAGCTAGTTTTCTTGGGTTGTATTTTCCCTTCTAGTGTCTTATGTAATGCAGGATTTGTTTGTAGGTATTGTTGAAATTTGTTTTTGTCATTGAATATCTTGTTTTCTCTGTCTATGAGGACTGTGAGTTTTGCTGGGTATAGTAGCCTGGGCTGAC
>NW_026586182.1:0-798 GCF_907164565.1 Psammomys obesus
CCTCTCTCTCCCTCTCTCTCTCCCTCTCTCTCCCTCTCTCTCTCTTCGTCTCTCTCCCTCTCTCCTTCCCTCCCTCTCTCTCCCTCTGTCTCTCTCTAGGTCTCTCTCTCTCCATCTCTCTCCCTCTCTTCCTCCCTCCCTCGCTCTCTCCCCTTCTCTCCCTCTTTCTCTCCCTCTCCATCTCTGTCTCTCTCTCTCTGTCTCCCTCTCTCTCCCTCTGTCTCTCTCTCCATCTCTCCCTCTCTCCATCTCTGTCTCTCTCTCTCCCTCTCTCTGTCTCTCACCCTCTCTGTATCTGTCTCTCTCTAGGTCTGTCTCTCTCCCTCTCTTTCTTCTGTCTTCCTCTGTCTCTCCCCCTCTGTCTCTCTTCCTCTGTCTCTCTCTCCCTCTCTCTCTGTCTCTCTCCCTCTCTCCTCCTCTCTCTGTCTCTCTCCCTCTCTCTCCCTCTTTCTCTCTCTGTCTCTCCCTCTCTCTCTCCCTATTTCTCTCTCTCTCTCCCTGTCTCTCTCTCCCTGTCTCTCTCTCCCTCTCCGTCTCTCTCTCTCTCTCTGACCTGAGTCCTGGATTACCCTGCAGCCAAGCCCCGCGCACACATGATCATTGACTAGAGTGAGACCCGGCGCCCCCTGCTGGCGTGCGCACACACGTGCAGCCAGAGCCATGTGCACACGTGATTAGAGCGAGACCCGGCGCCCTCTGCCCCCTCCCTGAGGTCACTTCCTCCCTGAGGTCACTTCCTCCCTGAGGTCACTTCCTCCCTGAGGTCACTTCCTCCCTGAGGTCACTTCCTCCCTGAGG
>NW_026586182.1:898-1808 GCF_907164565.1 Psammomys obesus
CCCTGTCTGTCTCTCCCTCTGTCTCTCCCTCTCTGTCTCTTCCTCTCTCTATGTCTCTCCTCTGTCTCTCCCTGTCTCTCTCTGTCTCTTCTGTCTCTCCCTCTCTGTCTCACTCCTCTGTCTCTCCTCTCTCTGTCTCTCTGTCTCTGTCTCTCCCTCTGTATCTCTCCTCTGTCTCTCCCTCTCTCCTCTCTGTCTCTGCCTCTCCCTCTTTTGTCTCTCCCTGTCTCTCTCCTCTCTCTGTCTCTTCTGTCTCTCCCTCTGTCTCTCCTCTCTCTGTCTCTCCCTCTCTCTGTCTCTCCCTTTATCTGTTTCCTCTCTCTGTATCTCCCTCTGTTTCTCCCTGTCTCTCTCCTCTCTGTCTCTTCTGTCTCTCCTCTTTCTGTCTCTTCGTCTCTTTCCTCTCTCTCTCCCTCTCTGTCTCTCTCCATCTCTCTTCCCCCTCTCTGTCTCTCCCTCTTTCTGTCTCTCCCTCTGTCTCTCCCGTCTCTCCATCTCTTTCCCCTCTATCTCTCCTCTCTCTGTCTCCTCTCTCTCTCCCTCTCTCTGTCTCTCCCTCTCTCTGTCTCTCCCTCTTTCTGTCTCTCCCTGTCTCTCCTCTCTGTCTCTCCATCTCTTTCTTCTCTCTCTCTCCCTCTCTCTCTTTCCCCCCTCTGTCTCTCCCTCTCTCTCTTTCTTCTCCCTGTTTGTCTCTCTCTCCCTCTCTTTCCCCTCTCCTCTCTCCTCATCTCTCTCTCCCTCTTTCTCTGTCTCTCCCTCTCTCTATCTCTCTTGTCTCTCTCTCTGTTTCTCCGCGTCTCTTCTCTCTCCTCTCCCTCTTTCTCTCTCTGTGTCTCTCTGAGTCTCTCTCCCTCCCCCCTCTCCTCTCTCTCTCTCTCTCTCTCTCTCTCTCTCCTGGCTCAGCCAACCT
>NW_026586183.1:777-1545 GCF_907164565.1 Psammomys obesus
CCTCTTCCCTCTCTCTCTCTCTCCCCCTCTCTCCCTCTCCCTCTCTCATCTCTCTCTCCCTCTCTCTCTCCCTCTCTCCCTCTCCCTCTCTCTCCCCCTCTCTCCCTCTCCCTCTCTCTCTCATCTCTCTCTCTCTCCCTCTCTCTCTTCCTCTCTCTCTCCCTCTCTCTCTCTTCTTCCCTCTCTTCCCTCTCTCTCTCTCCCTCTGTCTCTCTCTCTCTCTCTCTCTCCCCCCCGACAGTTTATTTATTAATTAATCCATTTACGTATTATTTCGGGCTTCGTCCTCTGTCCGTTTGTTTCTGTTTCTTAGCTTTGTTGGCTTATTCGTTCTCTCTCTCTCTCTCTTGTCGCCCTATTTGCCTGTTTCCGTTTTGCTTCTTTATTCCTTCCTTATCCGCCTGCTTGATTGTGTATCCGTTCATTGACCTGTTTATTTCCTGTTTATTCACCTGTTTATTTCCTGTTCATTGACCTGTTTATTTCCTGTTTATTCACCTGTTTATTTCCTGTTCATTGACCTGTTTATTTACCTGATTATTTCCTGTTTATTCACCTAATTATTTCCTGTTTATTCACCTGTTTATTTCCTGTTTATTTCCTGTTTATTCACCTGTTTATTCACCTGTTTATTTCCTGTTCATTGACCTGTTTATTTCCTGTTTATTCACCTGTTTATTTCCTGTTTATTCACCTGTTTATTTCTTGTTTATTCACCTGTTTATTTCCTGTTTATTCACCTGTTTATTTCCTGTTTATTTCCTGTTT
>NW_026586184.1:0-961 GCF_907164565.1 Psammomys obesus
AAGGAGGAGGGGGAGGAGGAGGAGGGGGAGGAGGAGGAGGGGGAGGACGGCTCCTCCTCTGCTCTGGAAAGCGAGCAGCAGGCCAGCTGGGGCGGGCGGGCCCCGTCAGCCGGGATGGACAGGCCAGGGTGGACAGGCGGGGGGTCCCGTCAGCCGGGACCGTCCCCCGGGGGGTCCCCGGGGCGGGGCCGCGGGGGCCCCCACCTGGGCCCCGGCCGCGCGGGGAGGGGCCCGCGGGCGCCCCTGGGCGGCGGCTGCACCGAGCTCATCACCACGGAGATGGACACTTGGAACTCGTAGCGGTCCAGCATCTGCGCGATCTTCTTCCGGGAAACGCCGTGCTGGTTCCTCCTGCCGGGGAGAGCGGGAGAGGGGGAGGGAGGGGAAGAAGGGGAAGGGGGGAGGGGGAAAGGGAAAGGGAAGAAGGGAAAGGGGGAAAGGGGGAAAGGGAAGAAGGGAAAGGGGGAAAAAGGAAAGAGAAAGGGAAGAAGAAAAAGGGGGAAAGGGAAAAAGAGAAAGGGGAAAAGGGAAAGGGAAGAAGGGAAAGGGGGAAAGGAAAAAAGGGAAAGGGGAAAAGGGAAAGGGGGAAAGGGGAAATGGAAGAAAGGAAAGGACAAAGGGAAAAAGGGAAAAGGGAAAGAGAAAGGGAAGAAAGGAAAGGACAAAGGGAAAGGGGAAAAGGAAGAAAGGGAAAGGGAAGAAGGAAAAGGGGGAAGGGAAGAAGGGAAAGGGGAAAGGGAAGAAAGGAAAGGGAAGAAAGGAAAGGGAAAGGGGAAAAGGGAAAAAGAGAAAGGGGAAAAAGGAAAGGGAAAGAGGAAAGGGGAAAAAGGAAAGGGAAAAAGGGAAAGAGGAAAGGGAAAAAGGGAAAGAGGAAAGGGGAAAAAGGAAAGGGAAAAGGGAAGAAAGGAAAGGACAAAGGGAAAAAGGGAAAGGGAAGAAAGGAAAAGAAAGGGAAAAGGGA
>NW_026586184.1:1061-1277 GCF_907164565.1 Psammomys obesus
AAAGGAAAGGGAAAGGGGAAAAGGGAAAAAGAGAAAGGGGAAAAAGGAAAGGGAAAGAGGAAAGGGGAAAAAGGAAAGGGAAAGAGGAAAGGGAAAGAGGAAAGGGGAAAAAGGAAAGGGAAAGAGGAAAGGGAAAAAGGAAAGGGAAAGAGGAAAGGGAAAGAGGAAAGGGAAAAAGGAAAGGGAAAGAGGAAAGGGGAAAAAGGAAAGGGAAAG
>NW_026586185.1:0-505 GCF_907164565.1 Psammomys obesus
ACAGAGAGAGGGAGAGAGGGAGAGAGAGAGAGAGGAGAGAAAGGCAGAGATAGAGGGAGAGAGAGGGAGAGACAGAGAGAGAGAGAGGGAGAGAGAGAGGGAGAGAGAGGGAGAGAGAGAGAGGGAGAGAGAGGGGGAGAGAGAGAGAGAGGGGGAGATTTAGGGAAAGAGGGAGAGAGAGAGAGGGAGAGAGGGAGGGAGAGAGGAGAGAGAGAGAAAAGAGAAAGAGCGAGCAAACACGGAGGGAAAGAGGGGGAGGGGTGGGGCACATGGAGGACAGCAGAGGACCTGGCCACTCGGGAAGAGGCCGGGGAGAGGGTCAGGCCCGTCCTCGGGCCGTGTATGGAGGCCTGTAACCCCCGCCCTCAGCTTCTTCCTCCCCTGCAGGGCACTGGAGGGGCGACACGATGCTATGGAGCAGAGCGGAACGGATCTCTTCTGGGGGAACCAGGTCCTCCACGGTGAGAGATTCCGGGGGGACCAGGTCCTCCACGGTGAGAGGTTC
>NW_026586185.1:605-1264 GCF_907164565.1 Psammomys obesus
GTCCTCCACGGTGAGAGGTTCCGGGGGGACCAGGTCCTCCACGGTGAGAGGTTCCGGGGGAACCAGGTCCTCCACGGTGAGAGATTCCGGGGGGACCAGGTCCTCCACGGTGAGATTCCGGGGGAACCAGGTCCTCCACGGTGAGAGGTTCCGGGGGGACCAGGTCCTCCACGGTGACGTTCCGGGGGGAAACCAGGTCCTCCACGGTGAGAGGTTCCGGAAGGACCAGGTCCTCCACGGTGAGGTTCCGGGGGAACCAGGTCCTCGACGGTGAGAGGTTCCGGGGGAACCAGGTCCTCGACGGTGAGAGATTCCGGGGGGACCAGGTCCTCCACGGTGAGAGGTTCGGGGGGAACCAGGTCCTCCACGGTGACGTTCCGGGGGGAAACCAGGTCCTCAACGGTGAGAGGTTCCGGTTACTCTCTGTAACCCAGAGAGTCCAGGCCACACAGAGAGACCCTGTAACCCAGTCCAGGGCTACACAGAGAGACCCTGTAACCCAGAGAGTCCAGGCCACACAGAGAGACCCTGTAACCCAGAGAGTCCAGGCCACACAGAGAGACCCTGTAACCCAGAGAGTCCAGGGCCACACAGAGAGACCCTGTAACCCAGAGAGTCCAGGCCACACAGAGAGACCCTGTAACCCAGAGTCCAGGCCA
>NW_026586187.1:0-521 GCF_907164565.1 Psammomys obesus
GGATGGAGGATGGACTGACAGAGGATGGAGAATGGAGGATGGAGGATGGACTGATGGAGGATGGAGGATGGACTGATGGAGGATGAGGATGAAGGATGGGCTGATGGAGGATGGACCGACGGAGGACAGAGGATGGAGGACGGAGGATGGACTGATGGAAGATGGAGGACGGAGGATGGACTGATGGAAGATGGAGGATGGAGGATGGACTGATGGAAGATGGAGGATGGAGGACAGAGGATGGAGGATGGAGGATGGACTGATGGAGGATGGAGGATGGAGGATGAGGATAGAGGGAGGATGGAGGATGGAGGATGGACTGACGGAGGATGGAGGGATGGACTGATGGAGGATGGACTGACGGAGGATGGAGGGATGGATGGATGGAGGATGAGGATGGAGTGATGGAGGATGGACTGACAGAGGATGGAGGGATGGACTGATGGAGGATGGACTGACGGAGGATGGAGGGATGGATGGATGGAGGATGAGGATGGAGTGATGGAGGATGGACTGATGGA
>NW_026586187.1:531-1052 GCF_907164565.1 Psammomys obesus
GGATGGAGGATGGACTGACAGAGGATGGAGAATGGAGGATGGAGGATGGACTGATGGAGGATGGAGGATGGACTGATGGAGGATGAGGATGAAGGATGGGCTGATGGAGGATGGACCGACGGAGGACAGAGGATGGAGGACGGAGGATGGACTGATGGAAGATGGAGGACGGAGGATGGACTGATGGAAGATGGAGGATGGAGGATGGACTGATGGAAGATGGAGGATGGAGGACAGAGGATGGAGGATGGAGGATGGACTGATGGAGGATGGAGGATGGAGGATGAGGATAGAGGGAGGATGGAGGATGGAGGATGGACTGACGGAGGATGGAGGGATGGACTGATGGAGGATGGACTGACGGAGGATGGAGGGATGGATGGATGGAGGATGAGGATGGAGTGATGGAGGATGGACTGACAGAGGATGGAGGGATGGACTGATGGAGGATGGACTGACGGAGGATGGAGGGATGGATGGATGGAGGATGAGGATGGAGTGATGGAGGATGGACTGATGGA
>NW_026586188.1:0-591 GCF_907164565.1 Psammomys obesus
CCAGAAGCAAAAAGACTCGCAAGGTATATACTCACTCAGGATGATCCTTTCCAGGTCCCACCATTTACCTGCAAATTTCATGATTTCCTTATTTTTCATTGCTGAGTAATAATCCATTGTATAGATGTAGCACAGTTTCTGCATCCATTCTTCAATTGAGGGGCATCTGGCTTTTTTCCAGCTTCTGGCTATTACAAATAAAGCTGTTACAAACATGGTTGAGCAAATGTCCTTTTTGTGAACTTGACCCTCTTTTGGGTATATGCCCAGGAGTGGTATGGCTGGATCTTGAGGAACCGCTATTCCTAGTTGTCTGAGAAACCGCCAGCTTTATTTCCAGAGTGGTTGTACAATTTTACATTCCCACCAGCAGTGCAGAAGGGTTCCCCTTTCTCCACAACCTCTCCAGCATGTGTTGTCCCTTGAGTTTTTCATCTTGGCGATTCTGATGGCTGTAAGGTGAAATCTCAGGGCTGATTTGATTTGTATTTCCCTAATGGCTAATGAGGTTGAGCATTTCTTTGAGTGCTTTTCTGCCATTCGCTATTCCTCTACAGAGAATTCACTCTTTGGCTCTGTTCCCCATTTTTT
>NW_026586188.1:691-1312 GCF_907164565.1 Psammomys obesus
AGTTTACATTCCCACCAGCAGTGGAGAAAGGGAAACCCTTCTCCACTGCTGGTGGGAATGTAAACTTGTACAACCACTCTGGAAATCAATCTGGTGCTTTCCCAGACAACTAGGAATAGCGCTTCCTCAAGATCCAGCCATACCACTCCTAGGTATATATCCAAAAGTGGCTCAAGTACACAAAAAGGATATGTGCTCATCCATGTTTGTAGCAGCTTTATTTGTAATAGCCAGAAGCTAGAAACAGCCCAAATGCCCCTCAACTGAAGAATTGATGCAGAAATTGTGGTACATCTATACAATGGAGTATTACTCAGCAATGAAAAATAAAGAAATTATGAAATTTGCAGGTAAATGGTGGGACCTGGAAAGGATCATCCTGAGTGAGTTGTCCCAGAAGCAAAAAGATATATGCGGTATATAAACAGACAACATAGGATAAACCCGCTAAAATCTGTACATGTAAACAAACTAAGAAAAAGAGAGGACCCTAACTAAAATGTTCAATCCCCATCCTGAAAGGCAAAGAAGATGGACATCAGAAGAAGAAGACAACAAGAAACAACCTAGGAACCTGCCACAGAGGGCCTCTGAAAGCCTCTGCCGTGCAGACTGTCAAAG
>NW_026586189.1:0-919 GCF_907164565.1 Psammomys obesus
TCTTGGACGGTCTGTGTCAGGAATTTTTTGGATTTAACATTTTCTTTGACAGATACATCGATTTCTTCCATTGTATCTTCTACACCTGAGATTCTTTCTTCCATTTCTTGTATTCTGTTGGTTATGCTTACCTCTGTAGTTCCTGTTTTCTTCCCTAAATTATTCCTCTCCGTTATTTCCTCCATTTGTGTTTTCTTTAATTTTTCTAGTTCTATCTTCAGGTCTTGAGTTGTTTTGTTTATGTCCTTCACCTCTCTGATTGTATTTTCCTATTTTCCTTTTAGTTCCCTCAACTCTGTCTCTTATTTCTTTCAGTGATTTAATTATTTCTTCTCTGAGGGCCACAAGCTGTTGGGCTGCATCTTCCCGTATTTCTTCACGAATGGCCATAATCTGCTTGTCTTTATCTTCCTCCATTTCTTTACGGATAGCCATGATCTGTTTGGTTTTATCTTCCTCTAATTCTTTACGTATTTTATTTGTTTCCTCTATTATCTTCTTCATCAACATAGATGTAAGCTCATCTTCTTGATTTTCTATTATGCTGCATTGTCCAGGGCTGTTCGCCTCTGGATGGCTGAGTTCTGGAGAAGCCATATTGCTCTGTCTTTTGTTGGTTGAGCTTTTACGCTGACCTCTACCCGTTGGGCTGATTTAGGTGTTGGCTGTTGGTTTCTGTGCTTCCTGGAGTCCTGAGGTAGGGAGTATCACCTTGGCCGAAAGATGATTTTTCCTGAAGGAGTCCTTCTCTGCTTTTTGGTTATGGTCACTGTATGGCCATTGTTTCTCAGGAGTTTCCACTGCTCACCTCACGTTTATAGTCCTGAGTAGTAGCTATGGTCTTTGTTAGGCAGGGGGGGAATCTCCTCTTACCCATAGAAGTTCTCAAGACAGCTGCCCCACTGCTGGGTTTCTTGTC
>NW_026586189.1:1019-1366 GCF_907164565.1 Psammomys obesus
GCTGATTCCCTAGCTGTGGGGTTTTCTCCCAACAGGGAAACTCAGTCTGTTATCCTGGGGCGCACAGTTCTGTCCGGGAAAGTGAGAGATGCACTCAGCAAGTTTCTGGGCCAGAGGCTGATGGCTCTGCTCTGAACCTGGAGAATGTGCATCTAGGTTGAGTTGGCGCCTGGGGGCGCTGCTCTGGTCTGGAGGCTGGGTGCCTCATTCTGGACCAGAAGCTGTGTGTCCCTGTCTGGGATGATGGCTGCAGGCACTGCTCTGGTCCAGATGCTGTGGGTGCAGCCCTCTTGAAGGACCAGGGATTCCCACAGTTTTGACAGTCTAGCCAGGAATAACTGGTTGAT
>NW_026586190.1:0-1001 GCF_907164565.1 Psammomys obesus
GAGAGAGAGAGGGAGAGAGGGAGAGGGAAGGAGAGAGAGGGAGGAAGAGAGGGAGAGGGAGGGAGAGAGGGAGAGAAAGAGAGGGAGAGGGAAGGAGAGAAAGGGAGAGAGAGAAAGAGGGAGAGGGGGAGAGAGAGAGGGAGAGAGAAGGGAGAGAGGGGGAGAAGGAGGGGGAGAGGGAGGGAGAGAGAGAGGGATGGAGGGAGAGAGAGGGGGAGAGAGAAAGGGAGAGGAGAGAAAGGGGAAGAGAGAGAAGGAGGGAGAGACAGGTAGAGAGGAAGGGAGAGGGAGGGAGAGAGGGGGAGGGAGAGAGAGAGGGAGAGAGAGAGTGAAAGAATGGGAAAGACATAAAGGACAGAGAAAGAAAGGAAAGGAAGAGAAAGAGAGAAAAAAGAGAAAGAGACAGGGAGAAAGAGAGTGAAAGGGAAAAAAGAAAAGAAAGAGACAGAAAGGAAGAGAAAGGTAAAACAAAGAAAAAGAGAGAGACAAAGAGACAGAAAGGGAGAAAGAGAGAGAAAAGAGAGAGACAGAAAGGGAGAAAGAGAGAGAAAGACAAGAAGTGAGAGAGAGACAGAGAGAAAGGGAGAAAGAAAGAGAAAAAAGAAATAGAGAAAGAAAGAAAAGGAGAAAAGAAAGAAAAAGAGAGACAAAGAAGGAAAGAGAAAGGGAGAAGGGAAAAAGAGAGAAAGAAAGAAAGAAAGGGAACAGAAAGAGAGAGAGAGAAAGGGATAAAAAGAGAGACAGAAAAAGAGAAAGAGAGAAAAAGAGAAAGAGAGAAAGAAAGAAAAGGAGAAAAGAAAGAAAGAGAAAAAGAAAAAAGAGAAAGAGAAAGAAAGAACGAGAGAGAGAGAGAGAGAGCACAGGTTAGGACCTGGCCGGGCTCGAACCCACGAACCCATGGAGGGAGACCCCCAAGGGGAGAGCCCGGCCAGGCTGGGGGAGTGGGCGTGTCCTGAGGGCTGTGGGAGGGTCCCGAGGGCTGTGGGCGTGTCCTGAGGGCT
>NW_026586190.1:1011-2012 GCF_907164565.1 Psammomys obesus
GAGAGAGAGAGGGAGAGAGGGAGAGGGAAGGAGAGAGAGGGAGGAAGAGAGGGAGAGGGAGGGAGAGAGGGAGAGAAAGAGAGGGAGAGGGAAGGAGAGAAAGGGAGAGAGAGAAAGAGGGAGAGGGGGAGAGAGAGAGGGAGAGAGAAGGGAGAGAGGGGGAGAAGGAGGGGGAGAGGGAGGGAGAGAGAGAGGGATGGAGGGAGAGAGAGGGGGAGAGAGAAAGGGAGAGGAGAGAAAGGGGAAGAGAGAGAAGGAGGGAGAGACAGGTAGAGAGGAAGGGAGAGGGAGGGAGAGAGGGGGAGGGAGAGAGAGAGGGAGAGAGAGAGTGAAAGAATGGGAAAGACATAAAGGACAGAGAAAGAAAGGAAAGGAAGAGAAAGAGAGAAAAAAGAGAAAGAGACAGGGAGAAAGAGAGTGAAAGGGAAAAAAGAAAAGAAAGAGACAGAAAGGAAGAGAAAGGTAAAACAAAGAAAAAGAGAGAGACAAAGAGACAGAAAGGGAGAAAGAGAGAGAAAAGAGAGAGACAGAAAGGGAGAAAGAGAGAGAAAGACAAGAAGTGAGAGAGAGACAGAGAGAAAGGGAGAAAGAAAGAGAAAAAAGAAATAGAGAAAGAAAGAAAAGGAGAAAAGAAAGAAAAAGAGAGACAAAGAAGGAAAGAGAAAGGGAGAAGGGAAAAAGAGAGAAAGAAAGAAAGAAAGGGAACAGAAAGAGAGAGAGAGAAAGGGATAAAAAGAGAGACAGAAAAAGAGAAAGAGAGAAAAAGAGAAAGAGAGAAAGAAAGAAAAGGAGAAAAGAAAGAAAGAGAAAAAGAAAAAAGAGAAAGAGAAAGAAAGAACGAGAGAGAGAGAGAGAGAGCACAGGTTAGGACCTGGCCGGGCTCGAACCCACGAACCCATGGAGGGAGACCCCCAAGGGGAGAGCCCGGCCAGGCTGGGGGAGTGGGCGTGTCCTGAGGGCTGTGGGAGGGTCCCGAGGGCTGTGGGCGTGTCCTGAGGGCT
>NW_026586191.1:0-881 GCF_907164565.1 Psammomys obesus
TTTCTCTCTCGCTCTCTTTCCCTGTTTCTCTCCCCCCCTCTCTCTCCTTTTCCTCTCTCTCGCTTTCTCTCTCTCTCGCTCTCTTTCCCTGTTTCTCTCCCCCCTCTCTCTCTCTCCTTTTCCTCTCTCTCGCTCTTTCTCTCTCTGTCTCCCTCCCTTTCTGTCTCTCCCTCTCTCTCTCTCTTTCCCTGTTTCTCTCCCCCTCCCTCTCTCTCTCTTCTTTTCCTCTCTCTCGCTCTTTCTCTCTCTCCCTCTCTTTCCCTGTTTCTCTCCCCCTCCCTCTCTCCTTTTCCTCTCTCTCGCTCTTTCTCTCTCGCTCTCTTTCCCTGTTTCTCTCCCCCCCTCTCTCTCCTTTTCCTCTCTCTCGCTTTCTCTCTCTCTCGCTCTCTTTCCCTGTTTCTCTCCCCCCTCTCTCTCTCTCCTTTTCCTCTCTCTCGCTCTTTCTCTCTCTGTCTCCCTCCCTTTCTGTCTCTCCCTCTCTCTTTCCTTTTCCTCTTTCTCTCTCTCTCTCTCCCTCTCTCTCCCCCCTCTCTCTCCTTTTCCTCTCTCTCCTTCTCTCTCTCTCTCTCTCTCCCTCCTTCTCCCCCGTGTGGTTCCCGACTCGCTCTGTGGACCGGGCTGGCCTTGAACTCGTGGCCATGGCCCTGCCTCCTTGTCCCCTCTCTCTTTTCTCTTCTCCCTCTCTCTCTTTCTCTCCCCTTCTCTCTCCCTCCTTTTCCTCTCTCTCTCCCTTCTCTCTCCCTCCTTTTCCTCTCTTCTTCTCTCTCCCTCACTCTTTCTCCCTCTCTCTGTCTCTTTCTTTCTTTCTCTCTCTACCCCCCCCCCCGTGTGGTTCCGACTCGCTCTGTGGACCGGGCTGGCCTTGAACTCGTGGCCATGGC
>NW_026586191.1:891-1772 GCF_907164565.1 Psammomys obesus
TTTCTCTCTCGCTCTCTTTCCCTGTTTCTCTCCCCCCCTCTCTCTCCTTTTCCTCTCTCTCGCTTTCTCTCTCTCTCGCTCTCTTTCCCTGTTTCTCTCCCCCCTCTCTCTCTCTCCTTTTCCTCTCTCTCGCTCTTTCTCTCTCTGTCTCCCTCCCTTTCTGTCTCTCCCTCTCTCTCTCTCTTTCCCTGTTTCTCTCCCCCTCCCTCTCTCTCTCTTCTTTTCCTCTCTCTCGCTCTTTCTCTCTCTCCCTCTCTTTCCCTGTTTCTCTCCCCCTCCCTCTCTCCTTTTCCTCTCTCTCGCTCTTTCTCTCTCGCTCTCTTTCCCTGTTTCTCTCCCCCCCTCTCTCTCCTTTTCCTCTCTCTCGCTTTCTCTCTCTCTCGCTCTCTTTCCCTGTTTCTCTCCCCCCTCTCTCTCTCTCCTTTTCCTCTCTCTCGCTCTTTCTCTCTCTGTCTCCCTCCCTTTCTGTCTCTCCCTCTCTCTTTCCTTTTCCTCTTTCTCTCTCTCTCTCTCCCTCTCTCTCCCCCCTCTCTCTCCTTTTCCTCTCTCTCCTTCTCTCTCTCTCTCTCTCTCCCTCCTTCTCCCCCGTGTGGTTCCCGACTCGCTCTGTGGACCGGGCTGGCCTTGAACTCGTGGCCATGGCCCTGCCTCCTTGTCCCCTCTCTCTTTTCTCTTCTCCCTCTCTCTCTTTCTCTCCCCTTCTCTCTCCCTCCTTTTCCTCTCTCTCTCCCTTCTCTCTCCCTCCTTTTCCTCTCTTCTTCTCTCTCCCTCACTCTTTCTCCCTCTCTCTGTCTCTTTCTTTCTTTCTCTCTCTACCCCCCCCCCCGTGTGGTTCCGACTCGCTCTGTGGACCGGGCTGGCCTTGAACTCGTGGCCATGGC
>NW_026586192.1:0-599 GCF_907164565.1 Psammomys obesus
AATTCATGGAATGTGACATGAATCTAATTTTTCATTTTTTAAAAAAAATGTGGTAGATTACTCCAATAATATATAGGCCACTATTACAGCAGTATTTCTTCCTTTAAAATCTAAATCAGGAAAAGCAAGGTAATACAATGAAAGTAGAGTCTGTTCCCTATTTACATTATCATATCCATACAAGGATATGATAATGTAAATGGTGAATTCCTCATGTTGTACTGTGGCTTGCAGTATCCATAAAGAAAATGTACTCAGTTAGAACTTTGGGGACATTTGTACGGTTTTCTTTTCTTTTTTCTTTTTTATTATTATTTATTTTTTAATATTAGTTAGTTTATTAACTTTGTATCCCTGCTGTATCACCTTCCTTCATTCCCTCCCAATGCCACCCTCCTTCCCTCATCTCCTCCCTGCCCCTTTCCAAGTCCACTGATAGGGGAGGACCTCCTACCCTTTTATCTGACCCTGTTTATCTGTTTATTGGGTATCTTCAGGGCTGGCTGCAAAGGCCTCCTCTGTGGCCTAGCAGGGCTGCTCCTCCCTCGGGGAGGGGTTGAGGAAGTCAAAGAGCATACCATTGAGTTCATGTCAGAAAT
>NW_026586192.1:699-1088 GCF_907164565.1 Psammomys obesus
ACCTACTTTAATATAGAGCTACCATGGCCTACATCCAAGCAGAGGTTCTAGGTTATATCCATACATGGTCCTGGGTTGGAGAAACACTCTCATAAAAGACCCCTGTGTGCAGATATATTTTGGTCGTTGTGGAGCTCCTGTCCTCTCAAAACAACAGCCTACAGACTGGGAAATGATCTTCACCAACCTTACATATGACAGAGGGCTGATATCCAGAACATATAAAAAACTAAAGAAGTTATACAGCAACAAATCTAGCAATCCGTTTAAAAAATGGGGTAGAGAGCTAAACAGAGAACTCTCAGTAGAGGAATACAGAATAGCAGAGAAACTCTTAAAGAAATGTTCAACGTCCTTAGCCATCAAAGAGATGCAAATCAAAAAGACCC
>NW_026586193.1:0-649 GCF_907164565.1 Psammomys obesus
AACTGAAACACATGTGTGTCGCCTAATTAACTATGTTGAGAGGAAAATAGAAAAGTGACATCTCAGACTTGACAGCACAGAAATCGACAAATAATGAAAGAACAGAAAACAGAGCATAGCGTTGTAAAGTACAACACATAGATGTCGCCTGAATAACTACGTTGAGAGGAAAAGAGAAAACTAATATCAGATAATGTAGAACACAGAAACCAGTTTCCAGCGAAAGAACCCAAAAGAAATGCACAGCGTTGTAAACTGAAACACATGCGTGTCGCCTATTTAACTATGTTTAGAAGAAAACAGAAAAGTGATATCTTAAACTGTACAGCACAGAAACTTATATTCAACGAAAGAAGAGAAAAGGAAAGCACACCGTTGTAAAGTAAAACACATATGTGTCGCCTGAATAACTACGTTGAGAGTAAAACAGAAAACTAATATCTAATGGGGTAGAACACAGAAACTTGCCTCCAGCGAAAGAACCGAAAAGAAATGCACAGCGTTGTAAACTGAAACACATGTGTGTCGCCTAATTTATTACATTGAGAGGAAAACAGAAAAGTGACATCTCAGACTTTACAGCACAGAAATCTATAAATAATGAAAGAACAGAAAACAGAGCATAGCGTTGTAAACTAAAACACATACG
>NW_026586193.1:659-3304 GCF_907164565.1 Psammomys obesus
AAACACATACATATCGCCTGATTAACTACGTTGAGAAGAAAAGGGAAAACTAATATCATATGGTGTAGAACACAGAAACCCGTTTCCTGCGAAAGAACAGAACCGCAATGCACAGTGTTGTAAACTGTAACACATGTGTGTCGCCTAATTAACTACGTTGAGAGGAAAACAGAAAAGTGGTATCTCAAACTGTAGTGCAAAGTAACACCTATTCAACGAAAGAAAAGTGAAGCAAAGCATTGTAAACTAAACGCATACGTGTCGCTTCATTAATTAGGTTGAGAGAAAAACACTAAACTAATCTTTGATAGTGTAGAACACAGGAACCCGTTTCCAGTGAAAGAACCGAAGAGAAATGCACAGCGTTGTAAACTGAAACACATGTGTGTCGCCTATTTAACTAGGTTAAGAAGAAAACAGAAAGTGATATCTTAAACTGTACAGCACAGAGACTTGTATTCAACGAAAGAAGAGAAAAGCAAAGCACACCGTTGTAAACTAAAACACATACGTGTCGCCTGATAAACTACGATGAGAGGAAAACAGAAAACTAATGTGTAATGGTGTAGAACACAGAAACCCGTTTCTGCGAAAGATCAGAACCGCAATGCACAGTGTTGTAAACTGTAATACATGTGTGTCCCCTAATTAACTACAGTGAGAGGAAAACAGAAATGTGGTATCTCAAACTGTAGTGCAAAGTAACATCTATTCAACGAAAGAAAAGTGAAGCAAAGCATTGTAAACTAAACGCATACGTGTCGCTTCATTAATTAGGTTGAGAGAAAAACACTAAGCTAATCTCTGATAGTGTAGAACACAGGAACCCGTTTCCAGCGAAAGAACCAAAAAGAAATGCACAGCGTTATAAACCTAAACACATGTGTGTCGCCTATTTAACTAGGTTAAAAAGAAAACAGAAAAGTGATATCTTAAACTGTACAGCACAGAAACTTGTATTCAACGAAAGTAGAAACAAGCAAAGCACACCGTTGTAAACAAAAACACATACGTATCGCCTGATTAAGTACGTTGAGAGGAAAAGAGAAAACTAATATCATATGGTGTAGAACACAGAAACCCGTCTCCAGCGAAAGAACCGAAAAGAAATGCATAGCGTTGCAAACTGAAACACATGTGTGTCGCCTAATTACCTAGGTTTAGATTAAAACAGAAAAGTGATATCTTAAACTGTACAGCAGAGAAACTTGATTTCAACGAAAGTAGAAAGAAGCAAAGCACACCGTTGTAAACTAAAACACATACTTATCGCCTGATTAACTACGATGAAATGAAAAGAGAAAACTAATATCATATGGTGTAGAACAGAGAAACCCTTCTCTAGCGAAAGAACCGAAAAAAAAAAGCCCAGAGTTGTAAACTGAAACACATGTGTGTCGCATAATTACCTAGGTTTAGAAGAAAACAGAAAAGTGGAATCTCAAACTGTAGTGAAAAGTAACATCTATTCAACGAAAGAAAAGTGAAGCAAAGCATTGTAAACTAAACGCATACGTGTCGCTTCATTAATTAGGTTGAGAGAAAAACACAAAACTAATCTCTGATAGTGTAGAACACAGGAACCCGTTTCCAGCGAAAAACCGAAAAGAAATGCACAGCGTTGTAAACTGAAACACATGTGTGTCTCCTATTTAACTAGGTTAAGAAGAAAACAGAAAAGTGATATCTTAAAATGTACAGCACAGAAACTTGTATTCAACGAAAGAAGAGAAAAGCAAAGCACACCGTTGTAAACTAAAACACATATGTCTCGCCTGAATAACTACGTTGAGAGTAAAACAGAAAACTAATATGTAATTGTGTAGAACACAGAAACCCTTTTCTGCGAAAGACAAGAACCGCAATGCACACTGTTGCAAAATGAAACGCATACGTTTCGCCTGATTAACTACGTTGAGATGAAAACAGAAAAGTGACATCTCAGGCTTTACAGCACAGAAATCTGTAAATAACGAAAGAACAGAAAACAGAGCATAGCGTTGTAACCTAAAACACATACGTATCGCCTGATTAACTACGTTGAGAGGAAAAGAGAAAACTAATATCATATGGTGCAGAACACAGAAACCCGTTTCCTGCGAAAGAACAGAACCGCAATGCACAGTGTTGTAAACTGTAACACATGTGTGTCGCCTAATTAACTACGTTGAGAGGAAAACTGAAAAGTGGTATCTCAAACTGTAGTGCAAAGTAACATCTATTCAATGAAAGAGAAGTGAAGCAAGGCATTGTAAACTAAACGCATACGTGTCGCCTCATTAATTAGGTTGAGAGAAAAACACAAAACTAATCTCTGATAGTGTAGAAAACAGAAACACATTTCCAGGGAAAGGACCGAAAAGAAATGCAAGCGTTGTATACTGAAACACGTGTGTCGCCTATTTAACTAGGTTTAGAAGAAAACAGAAAACTGATATCTTAAACTGTACAGCACGGAAACTTGTATTCAACGAAAGAAGAGAAAATCAAAGCACACCGTTGTAAACTAAAACACATACGTGTCGCCTGATAAACTACGTTGAGAGGAAAACAGAAAACTAATGTCTAATGGTGTAGAACACAGATACCCGTTTCTGCGAAAGAACAGAACCGCAATGCAGTGTTATAAACTGAAACACATGTGT
>NW_026586194.1:0-156 GCF_907164565.1 Psammomys obesus
ATTTTGAAGAATGTCAGATTTTAGGTTTTTTTTGTTTTTTTTTTTTTTAATTTTATTTTTTTCTTATCAGTTACATTTTATTAACTCAGTATCCCAGCTGTGTCCCGCTCCCTCATTCCCTCCCAGTCCCTCCCTCTTTCCCTCATCTCTACGGTG
>NW_026586194.1:166-1240 GCF_907164565.1 Psammomys obesus
AGAGGTCAGCGTAAAGGCTCAACCAACAAAAGACAGAGAAATATGGCATCTCCAGAACCCAGCCATTCAGGGGCGAACAGCCCTGAACAATGCAGCATAATAGAAAATCAAGAAGATGACCTTACATCTATGTTGATGAAGAGAATAATAGAGGAAACAGATAAAATACGGAAAGAATTAGAGGAAGATAAAACCAAACAGATCATGGCTATCCGTAAAGAAATGGAGGAAGATAAAGACAAGCAAATTAGGGCCATCCGTGAAGAAATACGGGAAGATGCAGCCAAACAGCTTGTGGCCTTCAGAGAAGAAATAATTAAATCACTGAAAGAAATCAAAGAGACAGAGTTGAAGGAACTAAAAGAAAAAGAGGAAAATACAAGCAGACAGGTGAAGGAAATAAAGAAAACAACTCAAGACCTGAAGACAGAACTAGAAAAATTAAAGAAAACACAAATGGAGGAAATAATGGAGAGGAAAAATTTAGGGAAGAAAACAGGAACTACAGAGGTAAGCATAACCAACAGAATACAAGAAATGGAAGAAAGAATCTCAGGTGTAGAAGATACAATGGAAGAAATCGATGTATCTGTCAAAGAAAATGTTAAATCCAAAAAATTCCTGACACAGACCGTCCAAGAAATCCAAGACAATATGAAAAGACAAAACCTAAGAATAATAGGAATAGAGGAAAAAGAAGACTCCCTTCTCCAAGGCCCAGAAAATATTTTCAACAAAATCATTGAAGAAAATTTCCTCAAGTTAAAGGAGAAGCCAATAAGGATACATGAGGCCTACAGAACACCCAACAAATTTGACCAGAAAAGAAAATCCTCCCGCCACATAATAATCAAAACAGGAAGTATACAGAACAAAGAAAAAAAGTAAAGCTGCAAGGGAAAAAGGCCAAGTAACATATAATGGCAAACCCATTAGAATCACACCTGACTTTTCAACAGAAACTATGAAAGCCAGAAGGGCCTGGACAGATATCATGCAGACCCTAAGAGAACACAGATGTCAACCCAGGCTACTATACCCTGCAAAACTCTCAGTCCTCATAGACGGAGAAAA
>NW_026586195.1:0-1244 GCF_907164565.1 Psammomys obesus
GAAAAAGAGAGAAAGAACGAGAGAGAAGAAGAAAGAAGGAAAGAAAAAGAGAGAAAGAAAAAAAATGAGGAAAGAGAGAGAAAGAAAGGGAAAAAGAGAGAGAAGAAATAGAAAGGGAGAAAGAACAAGAGAGAAGAAAAGAAAGGAAGAGAGAGAAAGAGATTCAAACAGAGAGAAAGGAAAGAGAGAGAAAGAAGGAAAGAAAAAGAGAGAAAGGAAGAAGGAAAGAGAAAGAAAAAGAGAGAAAGAAAAATAAAGGAGAAAAGGGAGAGAGAGAAAGAAAGAGAAAAAATAGAGAGAAAGAGAGAATGAAAAAGAGAAAGAGAAAGAAAGAGAGGAAGAAAGAAGGAAAGAAAAAGAGAAAGAAAAATAAAGGAGGAAAGAAAGAGAAAGAGAGAAAGGAAGAGAAAAAGAGAGAGAAAAGAAATAGAAAGGGAGAGAGAACAAGAAAGAAGAAAAGGAAGAGAGAGAGAAAGAAAGATTGAAACAGAGAGAAAGGAAAGAAAGAGAGAAAGAAAGAAAGAAGGAAAGAAAGAAAAAGAAAAAGAGAGAAAGAAAAATAAAGGAGAAAAGGGAGAGAGAGAAAGAAAGAGAAAGAAAAAGACGGGAAGAAAGGAAGAGAGAGAAGGAAAGAGAGAAAGAAACAGAAAGGGAGAGAGAAAGAAAGGGAAAGAAAAAGAAAGAAGGAAAGAGAGAATGAAAGAGAGAGAAAGAAAAAGAGAAAAATAAAGGAGGAAAGAAAGGGAGAGAGAGAGAAAGAGAGAGAAGGGGAAAGAAAAAGAAAAAAGGAAAGAAAGGAAGAGAGAAAGAATGAAACAGAGAGAAAGGAAAGAAAGAAAGAGAGAGAAGGAAAGAAAGAAAGAGAGAGAGAAGGAAAGAAAGAGAGAAAGAAAAAGATATAAAGAGAGAGAGAAAGGGAGAGAGAAATAAAGAGAAAGAAAAAGAAAGAAGGAAAGAAAGGAAGAGAGAGAAAGAGAGAAAGAATGAAACAAGGAGAGAGAAAGAAAGAGAAAGAAAAATGAAGAAGAAAAGGGAGAGAGAGAAAGAGAGAGAAAAAGAAATAAAGAGAAAGAAAGGGAAAGAAAAAGAAAGAAGGAAAGAAAGAGAGAGAGAAGGAAAATGAAACAGAGAGAAAGGAAAGAAAGAGAGAAGGAAAGAGAGAAAGAAAAAGAGAAAGAAAAATAAAGGAGGAAAGAAAGGGAGAGAGAAAGGACGAGAGAGAGAGAGAGAGAGAGAGAGAGAGA
>NW_026586195.1:1254-2498 GCF_907164565.1 Psammomys obesus
GAAAAAGAGAGAAAGAACGAGAGAGAAGAAGAAAGAAGGAAAGAAAAAGAGAGAAAGAAAAAAAATGAGGAAAGAGAGAGAAAGAAAGGGAAAAAGAGAGAGAAGAAATAGAAAGGGAGAAAGAACAAGAGAGAAGAAAAGAAAGGAAGAGAGAGAAAGAGATTCAAACAGAGAGAAAGGAAAGAGAGAGAAAGAAGGAAAGAAAAAGAGAGAAAGGAAGAAGGAAAGAGAAAGAAAAAGAGAGAAAGAAAAATAAAGGAGAAAAGGGAGAGAGAGAAAGAAAGAGAAAAAATAGAGAGAAAGAGAGAATGAAAAAGAGAAAGAGAAAGAAAGAGAGGAAGAAAGAAGGAAAGAAAAAGAGAAAGAAAAATAAAGGAGGAAAGAAAGAGAAAGAGAGAAAGGAAGAGAAAAAGAGAGAGAAAAGAAATAGAAAGGGAGAGAGAACAAGAAAGAAGAAAAGGAAGAGAGAGAGAAAGAAAGATTGAAACAGAGAGAAAGGAAAGAAAGAGAGAAAGAAAGAAAGAAGGAAAGAAAGAAAAAGAAAAAGAGAGAAAGAAAAATAAAGGAGAAAAGGGAGAGAGAGAAAGAAAGAGAAAGAAAAAGACGGGAAGAAAGGAAGAGAGAGAAGGAAAGAGAGAAAGAAACAGAAAGGGAGAGAGAAAGAAAGGGAAAGAAAAAGAAAGAAGGAAAGAGAGAATGAAAGAGAGAGAAAGAAAAAGAGAAAAATAAAGGAGGAAAGAAAGGGAGAGAGAGAGAAAGAGAGAGAAGGGGAAAGAAAAAGAAAAAAGGAAAGAAAGGAAGAGAGAAAGAATGAAACAGAGAGAAAGGAAAGAAAGAAAGAGAGAGAAGGAAAGAAAGAAAGAGAGAGAGAAGGAAAGAAAGAGAGAAAGAAAAAGATATAAAGAGAGAGAGAAAGGGAGAGAGAAATAAAGAGAAAGAAAAAGAAAGAAGGAAAGAAAGGAAGAGAGAGAAAGAGAGAAAGAATGAAACAAGGAGAGAGAAAGAAAGAGAAAGAAAAATGAAGAAGAAAAGGGAGAGAGAGAAAGAGAGAGAAAAAGAAATAAAGAGAAAGAAAGGGAAAGAAAAAGAAAGAAGGAAAGAAAGAGAGAGAGAAGGAAAATGAAACAGAGAGAAAGGAAAGAAAGAGAGAAGGAAAGAGAGAAAGAAAAAGAGAAAGAAAAATAAAGGAGGAAAGAAAGGGAGAGAGAAAGGACGAGAGAGAGAGAGAGAGAGAGAGAGAGAGA
>NW_026586196.1:0-2159 GCF_907164565.1 Psammomys obesus
CACACACACACACACTCCTCCATACACACGCACACACACACACACACACACGCACACTCCTCCATACACACGCACACGCACACACACGCATGCTCCTCCACATGCACACGCCCCCACGTGCACACCCTCACGTGCACACGCCTCCACTCCACCTGCTCCCAGCCCCCACACAGAGTCTTACACCCACGGATGGTTTCCTCTCCAGGGCAGGACTCCTTCTTCCGTCCTCCATGGACGCCAGACACACGCATGGTGCAAAAACACGCATGTGGGCTGTTGGTGACAAAGCTTTTCCTGAGAGACACAGCACACTCTGTTACTCACCCCAGAGAGAGCCCACAACAGGCCGAAGACTGGCCACCACAGCAGGCCAGCCTGGGGAGCCATGGGGGTTCCTCACAGGAACACTGAGGGGTCTCACACAGGAGCAGAAGTGACTCACCAAAGCCCAGCATGGGCGCCCCTCACAGGGAGCCGCTCTGGTCCAGGGCTCTTCCAGGCTGCTCGTGCTGGGCTCTGCTTCCTCGGGGGCTGCCCTCACAGTCTTCTTGGCAGCTTCATTGCTCACTTGGGTGAGGAAGAGCCTAGCGAATCCGCTCAGTTTCAAGGACTCGCTGAAGTTAGTTTGAGTTCTTTGCCTCCCTGCAGGATGGGTTTCCATCTCCATGGAAACTGTTACACAGCAGGGCCAAACGTTTATACACATAATATTAAAAATAAATGCATTTTTTGTTTGTTTTTAATTTTTTATTTTTTAACTTTATTTTATGTGCATTAGTGTCAAAGTGTCAGATCCCTTGGAATTGGCATTAAAGACAGTTTTGAGCTGCCATATGGGTGCTGGGAATTGAACCCAGGTCCTTTGGAAGAGCAGGCAGTGCTCTTAACCACTGAGCCATCTCTCCAGCCCATGTTTGTTTGTTTGTTTTGTTTTTTTGAGACAGGGTTTCTCTGTGTAGCCCTGGCTGTCCTAGATCTGTAGACCGGGCTGGCCTTGAACTCATAAAAATCCACCTGCCCCTGCCTCTCAGGGTGATGGGATCACAGGTGTGCACCACTGTGCCTAGCAAATGTTTTATTTTTATTTATGTATTATTTTAAGACAGGGTCTTACTGTGTAACCTTGGCTGATCCTAGAACTCACTCTGTAGACCAGGCTGGCCTCGAACTCACAGAGCGCCACCTGCCTCTGCCTCCCAAGTGCTGGGACTAAGACGTGTGCCTCCACACCCAGCTCTAAAAATAAACATTGTTAATAAACATTGTTTAATATAACAATGAACAGGGCTGGAGAGGTGGCCCAGCAGTTTAGAGTACCTCATGCTCCTCCAGAAGACCTAGACTCCATTCCCAGAATCCACATGGCAGCTCACAACTGTCTGTAACTCCAGTTCCAAGGAATCTGACCCTCAGACAGACAGACAGACAGGCAAATCGCCAATGCACATAAAAACAAATCATTAAAAATAACAATAAATAAATAAAAACAAAAACCAAACAGTCCAGATAAGGATGAGCACAGGAGTCAGGCTGGCTGCAATTCCTGGGGGTCCCTGACCCTGAGGGCTGTGCTCTGTCCAGGCCGGCTCCTCTCGGGGGGCTGTGTGCTCAGCCCTTGCACAGGTCTTAGCACCCCTGTGATCCTCCCACCTTGTTATTGGTGCCAGGACCCCGGGCTGGGAGTCTGGCTCTGTCCACACGCTTCCTAGAGCATGTTTTCACGGTGCGGGTTGCTCGGACATGGGGTCAGCCCCAGCAGGCAAACTTTGCAAGGATCTTCCTCCCCTCTTTCCTCTGAGGCCACCAGACAAGGCACAGACACTAACTAAACAAGGGTCCTTTTGACTTGCTGCCTACCCTCGGGGCTTCTTCTGAGACCGCCGAGATCTTCACACCCTGACAGGCCGGGTGGCTGAGACACTTGTACTTTTTTCCAGCCCTCCCGCCCGCCATCCCCTTTGGTCTGACTCTGTCGGCAGCTCCTTACCTTCTCCAGGTCTCCAGGGCATTCTTGAGCAGAAGCAGCGGCCTTTCGAAGCTGTTCATTCATCACAAGTGCTGAGCATGGTATCTTTAATTTTTATTTTTTTCTGCCGTGCCCTGTGTTCACACAGAGCACCACGGCTCCAGTCTTTAGCACGGGGGGGGGGGGGGGGGGG
>NW_026586196.1:2259-2964 GCF_907164565.1 Psammomys obesus
GGGGGGGGGGGCTCTGCCTGGGGAAGAAAACACGCATGGCTGTCACAGGGCCTCTGGGCCTGACTCCCAGCATGCACGTCGGGCGGCTCACACTGCCTGCGGGCCCCGCTGCAGGGACTGGAACCTGTGGCCTCCCCAGGCACTGTGCTCACACGTGTGTATCCACACACACGCAGTCTCCCACACACATAATTAAAAGTTAAAAATAGATGGTAAAGACAGAATATGCCAGACGTTTCTTTTCTCTTTAATTTGGTTTTAAAAGTTGTCATAACTTTTGACGTTTTACTTGATAGATAAACTTTTTCAATTTGGTTATATTTGTGTGTGTGTATGTGTGTATATGTGTGTATATGTGTACGTGTGTGTGTGTGTGTGTGTGTGTGTGTGTGTGTGTGTAAGAGAGAGAGAGCGCATGAGCACTGTTGCACGTATGACCCAGCATGTGTCTGTGTCAGAGGACAGCTCCTGGGAGTCGGTTCTAGCCTCAGGCCTTTTGAGGCAAGGCTGCCCTGTCTCTGCCTGCCAGCTCTCTGCAGGAGCGAGGATTGAAGATGTGTGTCGCTACAGCTGGCTTTTTGTGTGGGTTCCAGGGATTGAACCAGAGTCATCAGGTTTGTGAGGCTAGTGTCTTTACCCTTTGCCATCTCCACAGCTCCATTCATTCATTCATTCATTCATTCATTCATTCATTCATTCCTTTTT
>NW_026586197.1:0-443 GCF_907164565.1 Psammomys obesus
TCCCACCATTTGCCTGCAAATTTCATGATTTCCTCCTTTTTGATTGCTGAGTAGTATTCCATTGTGTAAAAATACCACAATTTCTGTACCAATTCCTCCGTTGATGGACATCTGGGTTTTTTCCAGGTTCTGGCTATTACAAAAAAAGCTGCTATAAACTTGGTTGAGCAAATATCCCTTTTGTGTACTTGAGCAGTGGTATAGCTGGGTCTTGAGGAAGCACTATTCCTAATTGTCTTAGAAAGCACCAGATAGATTTCCAGAGTGGTTGTACCAGTTTACATTCCCACCGGCAGTGGAGGAGGGTTCCCCTTTTCCACAACCTCTCCAGCATGTGTTGTCCCTTGAGTTTTTCATCTTGGCCATTCTGATGGATGTAAGGTGATATCTCAGGGACGTTTTGATTTGCATTTCCCTGATGGCTAATGAGGATGAGCATTTCT
>NW_026586197.1:543-4089 GCF_907164565.1 Psammomys obesus
TTACGTGGATTACTTAGTTTGCTGCTTTTCAACTTCTTTAGTTCTTTGTATATACTGGATATTAGTCCTCTGTCAGATAAAGGGTTAGTGAAGATTCTTTCCCAATCTGTAGGCAGGCGTTTTGTTTTGATGACAGTGTCCTTTGCTTTACAGAAGCTTTTCAGTTTCATGAGGTCCGATTTATTGATTGTTGCTCTTAGAGCCTGTGCTGTTGGTGTTCTGTTCAGGAAGTTGTCTCCTGTGCCTATGAGTTCTAGGCTGTTTCCCACTTTTTCTTCTAACAGATTTAGAGTATCTGGTTTTATGTTGAGGTCTTTGATCCACTTGGACTTTAGTTTTGTGCAGCATGATAAATATAGATCTATTTTCATTTTTTCTGCATGTGGACATCCAGTTGGACCAGCACCATTTGTTGAAGATGCTGTCTTTTTTCCATTGAATGGTTTTGGCTTCTTTGTCAAAAATCGAGTATTCATAGGTGTGTGGGTTTATTTCTGGGTATTCTATGCGGTTCCATTGATCCTCCTTTCTGTTTTTATGCCAATACCATGCAGTTTTTATTACTATTGCTCTGTAGTACAACTTGAGATCAGGGATGGAGATACCTCCAGATGATCTGTTGTTGTACAGGATTGTTTTGGAGATTCTGGGTTTTTTGTTTCTCCATATGAAGCTGAGAATCTTTTTTTCAAGGTCTGTAAAGAATTGAGATGGTATTTTGATGGGAATTGCATTGAATCTGTAGATTGCTTTTGGCAGGATGGCCATTTTCACAATCCTACCAATCCATGAGCACGGGAGATCTTACCATCTTCTGAGATCTTCTTCAATTTCTTTCTTCAGAGACTTGAAGTTTTTCTCAAACAGATCTTTCACTTGCTTGGTTAGTGTCACCCCAAGGTACTTTATGTGGTTAGTGGCTATTGTGAAGGGTGTTGTTTCCCTAATTTCTTTCCCGGCCATTTTGTCTTTGGTATACAGGAAGGCTTCTGATTTTTTTGAGTTGATTTTGTATCATGCCACTTTGCTGAAGGTGTTTATCAACTGGAGGAGTTCTCTGGTTCAATTCTTGGGGTCGCTCATATATACTATCATATCATCTGCGAATAGTGACACTTTGACCTCTTCCTTTCCGATTTGTATTCACTTGATCTCCATTAGTTGTCTTATTGCTCTGGCTAGGACTTCAAGTACTATGTTGAAGAGGTAGGGAGAGAGTGGGCAGCCTTGTCTTGTCCCTGATTTCAGTGGGATTGATTTAAGTTTCTCTCCATTGAGTTTGATGTTGGCTATAGGCTTGCTGTATATTACCTTTACTATGTTTAGATATGTGCCTTGTATTCGTGATCTCTCCAAGACTTTAAACATGAATTGGTGTTGGACTTTGTTAAATGCTTTTTCAGCATTTAAGGAGATGATCATGTGGTTTTTCTCCTTCAGTTTGTTTATGTGGTGGAATACATTGATGGATTTTCGTATGTTGAACAATCCTTGCATGCCTGGGATGAAGCCTACTTGGTCATGGTGGATGATATCTTTGATATGTACTTGGATTCGGTTTGTAAGTATTTTATTGAGTATTTTTGCGTCAATGTTCATAAGAGAGATAGGTCTGAAGTTCTCTTTTTTTTGTTGGGTCTTTGTGTGGTTTAGGTATCAGGTTGACTGTCGCTTCATAGAATGAGTTTGGTAATGTACCTTCTGTTTCTATTTTGTGGAATAGTTTGAGGAAAATTGGTGTGAGCACTTCTTTGAAGGTCTGGTAGAATTCCGCGTTGAGACCATCTGGCCCAGGGCTTTTATTGAAGGGGAGCCTGTGAATGACTGCTTCAATTTCCTTGGGGGATATAGGGCTGTTCAGTCTTTCTACCTGATCTTGACTTAATGTTGGAAGATGGAATCTATCAAGAAAATTGTCCATTTCATTTAAGTTTTCAAATTTTGTGGTATATAGGCTTTTGTAGTATGACCTAATGATTGTTTGAATTTCCTCAGTGTCTGTAATTATGTCACCCTTTTCATCTCTGATTTTGTTGATTTGGATAGATTCTCTCTGCTCTTTAGTTAGTTTGGCTAAGGGTTTGTCTATCTTGTTGATTTTCTCAAAGAACCAGCTTTTTGTTTCATTGATTCTTTGAATAGTTTTATTTGTTTCTATTTGATTGATTTCAGCCCAGAGTTTGATTATTTCCAGCCTTCTTTTCCTCTTGGGTGTATCTGCTTCTTTTTTTTTTTTCTAGGGTTTTCAGTTGGGCCATTAAGTTTTTTGTATGTGATGTTACGAATTTCTTCTTACAGGCACATAGTGCTATAAATTTTCCCTTGAGCACTGCTTTCAATGTGTCCCATAAATTTGGGTATGTTGTGCCTTCATTTTCATTGAATTCTAGGAAGTCTTTAATTTCTTTCTTTATTTCTTCCTTAACCCAGCTGTCGTTGAGTAACAAGTTGTTCAGTTTCCATGTGCGTGTAGGCTGTTTGTTATTTCTGTTGTTGTTGAGGTCCAGATTAAGTCCATGGTGGTCAGATAGAATACAAGGGATTATTTCAATCTTTTTGTATCTGTTGAGGCTTGCTTTATGACCAACTATATGGTCTATTTTGGAGAAGGTTCCATGCTGTGCTGAAAAGAAGGTATACTCTTTTGAGTTTGATGAAAAGATTTGTAGAGGTCTATTAGGTCCATTTGATTTAGGGTCTCTGTAAGTGTTTTTATTTCCCTATTTGTTTTCTGTCTAGTTGATCTGTCCCTTGGTGAGAGTGCAGTGTTGAAGTCTCCCACTATTAGGGTTTTAGGATCAATGTGTGATTTAAGCTTTAATATTGTTTCATTTACGAATGTGGGTGCTCTTGTATTTGGGGCATAGATATTCAAAATTGTGATGTCCTCTTGGTGGATTTTTCCTTTGATGAGAATATAGTGGCCGTCCTTCTCTTTTTTGATTAACTTGGGTTGAAAGTCTATTTTATTAGATATTAGGATGGCTACTCCCGCTTGTTTTCTGGAACCATTTTCTTGAAAGACATTTTTCCAGCCCTTTACTCTGAGGTAGTGTTTATCTTTGTTGCATAGGTGTGTTTCTTGGATGCAACAGAATGATGGATCCTGTTTCTGCAACCATTCTGTTAGTCTGTGTCTTTTAATTGGGGAGTTGAGTCCGTTGATGTTGATAGAAACTAGTGACCAACAATTGTTACTTACTTTAGATGTGGTGTTGGTGGTGTCACTGAGTTTCATTGCTTGTCTTCTTTTGGTTTTTTTGTTGTGTAGTTATCTATTTCCTCTGTTTCCTTCGATGTAGTTGTTTTCTTTGGTTTGGAGTTTCCCTTCTAGTAACTTCTGTACAGCTGGGTTACTATGTAGATATTGTTTAAATTTGGTTTTTGTCTTGGAATATCTTGAATTCTCCGTCTATGTTGATTGAAAGTTTTGATGGGTATAGTAGTCTGGGTTGGAAACTGTGGTCCCTTAAGGACTGTATGATTTCTGTCCAGGCCCTTCTGGCTTTCATAGTTTCTGTTGAGAAATCTGGTGTGATTCTGATA
>NW_026586198.1:0-547 GCF_907164565.1 Psammomys obesus
ACTTATACTATCCTATCATCTGCAAATAGTGATAATTTGACTTCTTCCTTTCCCATCTGTATCCTCTTGATCTCCTTCAACTGTCTTATTGCTCTAGCAAGGACTTCCAGCACTATGTTGAAGAGATATGGAGAGAGTGGGCAGCCTTGTCTTGTCCCTGATTTCAGTGGGATTGCTTTAAGTTTCTCTCCGTTCAGGTTGATGTTGGCTATAGGCTTGCTGTATATCACCTTTACTATGTTTAGATATGTGCCTTGTATCCCTGATCTCTCCAATACTTTAAACATAAATGGATATTGGATTTTGTCAAATGCTTTTTCAGCATCTAGGGAGATTATCATGTGATTTTTTTTCTTTCAGTTTGTTAATATGGTGGATCACATTGATGGATTTCCGTATATTGAACCACCCCTGCATACCTGGGGTGAAGCCTACTTGGTCATGGTGGATGATATCTTTGATGTGTTCCTTGATTTGGTTTGTGCGTATTTAGTTGAGTATTTTTGCGTCAATGTTCATAAGGGAGATTGGCCTGAAATTCTCTTTC
>NW_026586198.1:647-1235 GCF_907164565.1 Psammomys obesus
TGTGGATATATGTGTGGTTTAAGTTTTATCAATATTTCTTTCACAAATGTGCGTGCCCTTTTATTTGGGGCATAGCTGTTCAGGATCGTGATGTCTTCTTGGTGGAATTTTTTCCTTGATGAGTATGAAGTGTCCTTCCCCATCTCTTTGATTAATTTTTGTTGAAAGTCTATTTTATCAGATATTAGAATGGCTACTCTTGCTTGCTTCTTGCATCCATTTGCTTGGAAAGCTGTCTTCCATCCCTTTACCCTCAGGTAATATCTATCTTTGTGACTTAGGTGTGTTTCTTGTATACAACAGATTGCTGGGTTTTGTTTACGTATCCATTCTCTTAGTCTGTGTCTTTTTATTGGAGAATTATGTCTATTAATATTGAGACAGATTAATGACTAGTGGCTGTTAGATCCTTTGAATTTGATGTTGGCTGTGGTGATATGGTTGTTTGCTTGGTTGCTTTTTGTTTTACTGTAGTGGGGTTGTTTATTTCCTGTGTTTTCTTGAATGTAGCTAGTTTTCTTGGGTTGTATTTTCCCTTCTGGTGTCTTCTGTAATGCTGGATTTGTGTGTAGGTATTGTTGAAATTTG
>NW_026586199.1:0-85 GCF_907164565.1 Psammomys obesus
GCCTAGAATTCCCCAGTGAGGGGCTGGGGTGTGGCTCGGTGGTAGAGCCCCTGCCTAGAATCCCCCAGTGAGGGGCTGGGTGTGG
>NW_026586199.1:95-2919 GCF_907164565.1 Psammomys obesus
AGAGCCCCTGCCTAGAATCCCCCAGTGAGGGGCTGGGTGTGG
Source organism: Psammomys obesus (assembly GCF_907164565.1). Classification (NCBI taxonomy): domain Eukaryota; kingdom Metazoa; phylum Chordata; class Mammalia; order Rodentia; family Muridae; genus Psammomys; species Psammomys obesus. The sequence goes on from NW_026586199.1 coordinate 138, forward strand.
CTCAGCTGTACAGTGTTTGCCAAGAACACACCAGTGAAGGGCTGAGGGATAGCTTCATGGATTCCAGGTTCAGTGAGGGACCCTGTGTTGAAAATCAATGCGGCAGTGACAGAGGCAGATGTTTCAACATCCATCTCTGGTGTGCACCTCCGCACCCCATGCTCCCCCCTACCGTCTTTAAAAGTGCATGAATTATTCACACTGATTGCTCCCACTCCCAGCGTGGCTTTACGGTTCTCAGGAGCCCGGAGGGTGTGTGGGACTCTGATCCAGGGACCCTTGTTGCTGACACACCTTGGAGGAGGACTCGAATCCCTCCCTGTCCCTCACCAGGAGGGGTGGTAAGGGGGAGGCACTTCCGGAGGAGCCTGGGCGTGGGCTCAGCTCCGCCTTCGTGACCCTGAGGCCACACTGCGTTCCCACAGAGGACCAGGTGGGACCGTCATGGTGGCTTCAGGAAGAGCAGCTGTGGCTCGGCCAGCTCTCTCTCTTCCATGTGTGTCATGGAGGCCAGCCCTGGCTTGGGGAGATGGAACCAGATTGCCCACCAGATGCAACAGTTGAGAGGAGGGGACACGGGAGCACGCATCTACACGCGTGTCCTTCCAGCTGGACCCGAACCCGGGCCTCTAGGATCCTAACTGTTGTGCCCAATTTGCAAGACCCCAAAAGTCCACCACAGCATCGAGTCTGTTGCATAACACATGAGGATCTGTTTATCACAAGCTGCAGCTCGGGCTCAGACATCCTCACCTCCAGAGCGGTGAGCGCCGAGAGCCGCTCAGGTTAGGTGGGTGATTCAAAGATCCTGTCTCTACCAGCGTGCACAAGCAGGGGATCCCTGCCCGGCCAGCATCTGTAGGTCGGAACGCTGAAGGGGATGCTGCCTTTTGAGTTGATTAGCTATAGAAGGCCCGCACCATTAATGGTCTGTCTTCCCTTGTTTGGCTGCCTGAGGATGAGGGTCCTGTCTCCTAGCAACTGTGGCTCTAGTGCGGTAAGGCTGCTTCCTCCCTGCAGGCAGCTGGACATGTGTCCGCCTGGCTGGCCTTCGTTCAGGCTGTGCTTTCAACTCTATGATAGCCACTAATTTTTAAGTCCTTGGTCTCTCATAACACGGGGCCCCAGACCCTAACTCGGGGCTCGAGGACCAGCTCGCTTCAGCTGTCGGGTTCTCTGCTTGTCTTGGGCACAGGGTTGGCTTCTGGAGCACCGCAGACCGGGCTGGCCTCAAACTCACGGAGATCCACTGGCCCCCACCCCTGAGTGCGGGAGCACAGGCGTGTGCCAGCACAGGCAGCCAGGGCCGCTGGGAGAGCGTGGAGGGAAGTGAGGGCCAGTTAGCCCAGGCGCCGCGGGGAGGGTTCCGGAGTTTGCGGTGTCCCTTCCCGCACCGAGTCCTGGCGTCGGCACCGCCTTCTCCACACTGGGTGCTTTGACCCGTGTCCGAGGACGCTCGGCTGTTGTTTTCAGGCTTGGGCCTGGAGAGCAGGTTTGCTTAGCAAGTGTCGGGGACTCCCCGGTGGCCCCCAGGGCTGGGTGGCTGGCGGCACGCCTGGCCCGGGACGGGACGCGGAGCTCAGGTCCTCCCCGGCCCCAGGACCGCGCCCCAGCCTCCGCAGTCGCCATTCCTGGCTGGCGTCGCTCAGATTCTCGTCTGCGCCCCCTCCCCACAGTGCGCAGCTGTGTGTGGCCGCCGGGGGCAGCGGCTTCTCTTCTGGGAGCTGGGGTCAGGCCTGGCAGTGTTCACCTGTAAATTCAGTGTGTGAGTGTGAGTGTGTGTGTGAGTGTGTGTGTGAGTGTGTGTGTGCGTGTGTGAGTGTGTGCGTGTGTGAGTGTGAGTGAGTGTGAGTGAGTGTGAGTGAGTGTGTGAGTGTGAGTGTGTGTGTGCGTGTGTGAGTGTGTGAGTGTGTGCGTGTGAGTGAGTGTGTGTGTGAGTGTGAGTGTGTGTGTGCGTGTGTGAGTGTGTGAGTGAGTGTGTGAGTGTGAGTGAGTGTGTGCGTGTGTGAGTGTGAGTGAGTGTGTGTGAGTGTGAGTGTGTGTGTGTGAGTGAGTGTGTGTGTGTGTGAGTGTGTGTGTGTGAGTGTGTGTGTGAGTGTGAGTGAGTGAGTGTGAGTGAGTGAGTGTGTGTGTGAGTGTGAGTGAGTGAGTGTGTGTGTGTGTGTGTGTGTGTGTGTTGCTGTATCCACTTTCCACCATGTCCCCTCAGCCACTGGGCCCCATGAGCCTCTGTCTGCCCCTTCAGTCCTGGTGTTACAGGTCGTCTAAGACGTGCCCGGCTTTTCACGAGGCCCCGAGGGTTGACCCCAAGTCCTCGCTTTTGCACGGCTTTTGTGCGCTGAACCATCAACTCTGTAACGTCTCCTCTCCTTACCACTCCCTGGGACCCAGCCGGCCTGTTCCTCAGTGCCCTGAGCGTGTCCTGAGCGTGCGAGGGGTGCTGATCCCACCGGGAGCCTCTGACACGCCCAGCCTAGGAATGGCTGTGGGCCTGTCGTCCTAACCCTAACCCTCTCCTTGGAGGGGTTGATGGGAAAGCCACTTCCTGAACCCTCTGGCTGAACTCCGCCTGAGCAGCGGCTGGGAGTGAGCAGCTGAGGTCGGGAAGGGCCTCACAGGGGCACAGGCAGGGCCTGTGTGTGCCACACTGAAGGGTCAGGAGGAAGGCAGGCAGCTTGCTCGCTCTGCAGGCCAGTGCAAGGGAGTGAGTGCTCGGGACACAGTCCATCCACACCTGTCCCCCTTCGGGACACAGTCCACACGTGTCCCCCTTCGGGACACA